>NC_089493.1:22176786-22483424 GCF_036850765.1 Saccopteryx bilineata
ATAGTATTTTCATATACTAGGAAAATTTTTATTTTACTCTCAATAATACATTCTTTTATTCCATAGAATCCATGTAAAGTCTCAGGATAGTAAACCTACTAAGAGAAACAACTAACAACAACCAAAAAACCCCCAAAAACCACAATAATAAATCTTATACAATCATAATAAATAATGCTAAAGTATCAGAAGCATAGTTGTACCAATTTACTATTCAGTAAACTCTGCATAAGAAATCCTGTTGATCTCTGCTCTGGAATTACCTGAGTTCTTTTTGTTTTGTTTTTGTTTGTTTGTTTGTTTGTTTTTAGCAATTATGTAGAATCAAAGCATTTCTTGTGTGGTCATGATTTGCTTGTCTTTGTGGTCTTGATTTCCTTCTCCAAAGCACTAATATGGAGGAACACATGGATTAGCTATATGTGTTTTCTTATTTGCACATGACTATTTCAGATTTTCTCTCCATTTTCTATTTGTTCATTTTTTCTATTAATTAGTAAGGTCTACATCTATATTAATATTTATAAGATATTTTTGTGATTATATATAGCCAATAAGCTTTCCTGATTTATTACTTGTTTTTTTTTTATCTTTCTTATGCATATCTTTGACTTCATTGAAACTTAAACACAGGATTAATTTGGCTACATGTGGGGGTTTTTTTGTTTGTTGTTTGTTCCCATATGAATTATAAAATTACCTTTTTTATTTTTATGTAAAAAATGCCATTGAGGCCAGGACATGGAAACAACCAAAAAGCCTATCAATAGATGACTGGATAAAGAAGATGTGGCACATATACACTATGGAATACTACTCAGCCATAAGAAATGATGACATCGGAACATTTACAGCAAAATGGTGGGATCTTGATAACATGATACGAAGAGAAATAAGTAAATCAGAAAAAACCAGGAACTGTATTATTCCATACGTAGGTGGGACATAATAGTGAAACTAAGAGACATTGATAAGAGTGTGGTGGTTACGGGGGGGAGGGGGGAATGGGAGGGGGAAAGGGGGTGGGGAGGGGCACAAAGAAAACAAGATAGAAGGTGACAGAGGACAATCTGACTTTAGGTGGTGGGTATAAAACATAATTGAACGACAAGATAACCTGGACTTGTTATCTTTGAATATATGTATCCTGATTTATTGATGTCACCCCATTAAAAAAATAAAATTATTAAAAAAAAATGCCATTGAGGGAGAGTGATGTCATCAAAGAAGGTGAAATAAGAGTTCCCTAGCTTACATTTCTCCAAACAAACAACAATCAGGCAGTCATCCATGAACAAAAATACCTTTTGGGGGAGCTTTGGGATTCAGGTGGGGCGTTGTGAATAAGATTGAGCGAGGTGCTCTGAGAACACAGACTCACACCCTGGTGGCAGGCTTGCTGAACACACTCCCAACCACTGACCAAAGCATCCCCACTCCCCTATGGACTCAGCTTTAGTCCAGTATGGCTGCAGTCCTGCCACCAGCCCCATCTGTCAAGAGACCTGGAAGGAGCCATTTCTCAGAAGAAGACAAACAATCACTAGCCAGATGAAAATGTGTTCAACATCAGTCATCATCAGATAAAAGCAATTCAAAACTATAATGATCCCACCATTTTGCTGTAAATGATCTGATGTCATCATTTCTTATGGCTGAGTAGTATTCCATAGTGTATATGTGCCACATAACATTATACGAAGTGAAATAAGTAAATCAGAAAAAAACCAGGAACTGCATTATTCCATACGTAGGTGGGACATAAAAGTGAGAATAAGAGACATTGATAAGAGTGTGGTGGTTACGGGGGGAGGGGGGAGAGGGAGAGGGAAAGGGGGAGGGGGAGGGGCACAAAGAAAACTAGATAGAAGGTGACAGAGGACAATCTGACTTTGGGTGGTGGGTATGCAACATAATTGAATGACAAGATAACCTGGACATGTTATCTTTGAATATATGTATCCTGATTTATTGATGTCACCCCATTAAAAAAAATAAAATTATTAAAAAACAAAAGAAAACAAAACTATAATGAGATATCACTTCATATCTGTTACAATGACAATTATTAAAAAGACAAAAAGATAAATATTGATAAAGATGTGGAAAAATTGAAACTCATACACACTGTTGATGGGAATGTAAATTGACATAGACATTTTGGAAAACATTATAGAGATTCTTTTAAAAATTAAAAATAAAACTATGATATGACCCAGCAATTCCACATCTGAGTATTTATCCAAAAGAATTGAAATGAGCATTTCAAAGAGAAATCTGCACCTCCATGTTTATTGCAGCACTACTCACAAGAGCCTGGATATGGACACAACCTAAAAGCCACTGATGGATGAACGGGTAAAGAAATATTGGTATATACAGCTGGCATATAATTCAGTTATAAGAATAAGAAGAAAATTCTGCACTATGGGCCGACATGTATGAACTTTGAAGACATTATTCTAAGTGAAATGAAATAATCACAGAAAAACAAATACTGTATGACTATACTTATATGAGGTATAAAAGATAGTCAAATTCATAGTATCAAAGAGAGGGAAGATGGTCATTAGTAACTAGATGGAGGAAGACATGGAGAGTTACTAACTAATGGGCAGAAAATTTTAGTTAAGCAGGATGAATGAGGTCTAGAGATCTGCTATCCAATGCTGTACCTATGATCACCAAATATTGTACTGTACACAACATTTTGTTATGAGTATAGATCTCAGGTTAAGTGTTCTTAACACAGTAATATAAAGATAAAAAAATTAAAGTCTAACATAAGGGTTCATTAAGTACACATAATATATATGCAAAAAAAAATTATTTTACCTGTGGAAAACTCAGTAGAGATCATGAAGAAATTGAAAAGATTATTCAAATAAAACATGTTCAGAAATGTATCTAAGCTTTTTAAACTGTGAAATTTGATGAAAAAATTGATGAGAATAACTTTCTTATGAGAAAGTTGAGGAAATTGAGGATGTGCGAAACAAAAATAAGAGGAAATATAAGAAATTTTAAAAAAATCTAAGACCCAAATTTTGCATGGTTAAGAATAGATTTAGCAAAATGCATGAAAACATCAGCATATTTAAAAGCCAGTTTTCCTAGCCCCATAAGAAACCAGAAAAAGAAGATTTACCAAGATGATTAAAAAGGAAGCGATGAATTTAGATTATATTATTTGTCTCTAAGACAGGGTCCTCCTCCTGCCCTCAACTAGTTAAGTTTGGCTGGAGGAAGTACATGTTACCTTCTCTCATTCCACTGGTCAGACAGAACTTAGACACATGGCCACAGCTAATTGCAAGGGTGACTATAAAACATTGTCTAGCCACATGTCTGGGAGGCATAAGAAATAGATTTATTAAACAGATAGTCAATCTTTATTATAGTAATCAAAACAATAAGTAAATTGAGTTAAAATAAAATAGAATTAGGTACCTTTAAATCTAAATTTTATGGCCTGAGGTTTTGTACCTTCAATAGACAGCTTACAAGAATAGTTATAACCTGTCTCCTGCCAACATCTCTATGCTCATCACTTCTCATTTTCTTCATTTGCACTCTGTGCTCCACTTTGACCAAACTCATTTCTGTTTCTTGAAAGGGTCATACTTTCTAAGGATTCCTCTCTGTATGCATATTTCTTTTTCTGCCTCTTCACCTTCTCCCTGCTGTGCCATTTGTCTAGTTAACTCCAATTCATCCTTTAGGTTTCACTTTGCCACTTCCTTAAGGAAGTCTTCCTTGACTACCCCTCAGAACACTAAATTAGTTACAACTGACTTCTGGCTGTACCAATATTTCATTGTTTTTCTTGTTCGATTTTTGTAATTGTATGACTTTCCTATTGGATTGTAAGCTCCAGGTCCAGGCTTGAGTCTATCTTATCTATTTAATCAGGGCTTCTCATAGTATTTGGAATAGTGTTTAAGAAGTACTTGTGGGATGAAGAAAGGAAAGAAAGAATAAAAAAAGAGAAGAAAGGAAGGAAGAAAAGAAAAGAAAAAGAACAGAAGGCAATATTTTTGGCAAGATTTCGGAATGCATCAACAATGAAATTGTAGTATTTGTTACAGATTGATTGTCCAGATTGATTATCTTGGTGATTGGGTCTACAACACGTCCTATCTCACTGCTCCATGTGTGCTGTCTATACCTACTTCTCTTCCAAACTTGACGTTGGGCAGAACAGAATGCCTGTGAGAGAGGAAACCTCTTCTGGGTCAGTTGTCTATGAAACACTCTGCTCATTTGACACCCCTAAACATAATCTAATTATTCCATTATGGGGAACATATTTTTAACATACTGATGCAAATCACAGCCATCTTCATGCACAAACATAGATTTTGAAAGTCTGTTCAAAAAGAGAGAATGATGAGGCCGGCTTCGTCTTTTCTAGATTCTCGTTGAATAGAGAGCATGTGTGCCCACCACTCACTTGAAACCCATACAATCTTATTAACCGTTGCCATCCAGTAAATTGAATAATAATTTTTTTTAAAAGAATAGAGAGTATGAAGACAGGGCCTAGCAGACATTTATTTAAATTTTATGTAATGAAGTTTTGAAGATAAAAGTAATGCTGAATCAAGAAACTCAGTAAATCTAAAGTTAGAGGTGAATCTGAAATTAGAAAAAATGGTCTGTAATGAATTATAGCTCAGCCCTGTGACTGACAAGGCAACAGGGATGCAGGTTTCAAAAATAACAAGAAGGGAAGAGGTTAAATGTGTATTGCAATGTTCCCCTAACTTGAACCTAACAAAGAGTCTCGTACGTATGCTGGTGTTACTGAGACTAACAGAAGAGAACAGAAAATAAGGAAAAAAAATAACACCTCATACATAGTCCCTCTACCTGGTTACCAAACTAGAAATTGTTCATGTTCTAGTTTGGGGCATTTCCACCTGGCTCTGCTCATACTTTTTTCCCATAGGTTAACTGTTCACTGCTGTTTAAACAGAATGATGCGAATTCTGCTCCAGGACTGGCTCATCACTGAGAGCCATTGCTTTGTCCTGAGTCTGTCAGGAGTCCTGGCTTCTCGGGACTCAGGCTTCCCCTTGAGTCTTTGTCCCTTTCTTCTTTTTTTTCCTGACACTGGGCTTTTCACGGCTTTGAATGGCCGTCCCCAGAGATTGCCGTGGGATAATCAAAGGAGAGGAGACGTAAACCAGACAGTTTTGTAATGATTTATAGTTCTTCTAAAACCATTTATCTAAGGGAGGAGACTTTAATGAATTATTGCCATAAGGGTTTGGAATTATCTGTGATTTTTAGTTATTTCACTACCTGGATCTTTTTTTGCCTTAAGAATTAAAACTTGCTTACATGGTTTGGATAATTGAGATCAGATTTCTGATACACTGAGTAATTAAAAGTATAACTGATCCTTGAATCTCTAAGTGAATATGTCCTAATTCCAATATTAGGTATCTTCTTACATCCGACGTGTCTTGCTAATTGTAAAGCAGGAATCCTGTTACTTTTACTCTTCTCTGCACATTGATGAATCTTTGTTAGTAATAGTATGCTTGGGTCAAATCCTATTTACATTAACTAATAAGAAGCCAACTTATTAAAATGTCAGCAAGGGAGTGCATACATTTGGACTAGTTTTTATTTTCAACTGATAGTGTGTGTGTGTTTTCTAAGGAGAGCCTTTATTTTCAAATGGCAATTATCTCTGCATTTACATATCACCACTTTGTAAGGAGGTCTGCAGTGATAGGTTATTCTCTCAGTGTTATTCACGAGACACTATTTTCGAATCATAAAATTATAGATCATGTTGTGCTAAATAGGGATTAGAGTGTAGCTATTGCTTCTTGAATGCAGTGAGGTTCCAGTGGGGCAAAGCTTCAGTGTTTGACAGCACATGATTTTTTTAAGAAAGTTGAATGGGAGAAACCAAATCAAAGATAAAAGTTCACCAAGGCAGAACATGGGAACTCACTTGTTTCAGAGGAGAAAGGCTGGAAACAATAGTGTAAAAGAAATCCAAATTGGACCCCCTTTAAGGGTCTGGAATAATTGCCAATTAATGCGAAAAGTGGGTGGAGTTGAAGTACAATGATAAAATGCACTGGAATTTCTATTGGAATATTCTACACATGCACCTTAAAAATTAGCAACAGTCCCATAATAATGGGACAATGAATGTGATCCTGTGATTGGCACCTGCTTCATCAAAGGTACAGAATCTTTTGCTCGCCTTGAAAGGCAGAGCTCATCACTCTCCACTCTCAAACACCAGAGTTTGCTATTGACACTTCTGTGTTATTTCCTCCTCCCTTGCCATGTAACCTGTGTGCTGACCAACTTTAGTTCCTGGGAGAAAGAATTTAAATTAGGCATAAAAATATAGGAACAGATAAAAAAACACTGTGGGGAAAATATCTCATTTTCATGAAACTATATTCTGAGTAATTAAAATAAAATACAAAATAGATGATTATTTATATAAATAAAGGAAAACTTAAATAACTTATGTATTATGATTTTCTTCAAGTTGGCTTTGTTTTTTTTTTTCTTCATTTTTTTCCGATTTTTATTTATTTATTTATTTATTTATTTATTTTGTATTTTCTGAAGTTGGAAATGGGGAGGCAGCCCGCATGCGCCCGACCAGGATCCACCCGGCATGCCCACCAGAGGGTGATGCTCTGCGCATCTGGGGCATGGCTCTGTTGCAACCAGAACCATTCTAGCACCTGAGGCAGAGGCCATGGAGCCATCCTCAGCGCCTGGGCCAACTTTGCTCCAATGGAGCCTTGGCTGCGGGAGGGGAAGAGAGAGACAGAGAAGAAGGAGAGGGGGAGGGGTGGAGAAGCAGATGGGAGCTTCTCCTGTGTGTGCCCTGGCCGGGAATCGAACCCGGGACTCCTGCTCGCCAGGCTGACGCTCTACCACTGAGCCAACTGGCCAGGGCTAAGTTGGCTTTGTTTTTAAAAACCCTAGGAAATGCTTTCTGTTTTGTATTAAAAGTGTCCTTACATACATGCATTTTTGCCCTACTTGTCCATTTTTCCTAGCACTCTAAAATAAAGTGACTCAACGTCCCAGCTTGGGAGTCTTTGACCATTTCTCTGGAAGGCTCTCTCTTAACAATCAATGCTTCTGCCCTTATCAAGATACTGATGGAATAACTAACTCTGTCCTAGAAACAGTTTTTTTCTAAGATTTCTGTCTCTATTGGTATAGCTATGACTGAGTATTTCAGTCAGACAGGGAACATTTTAGATAATGATAATAGCTACCTTGCCTCTTCTGGGAATAAGGCCCATTGTAGATATAAATAAGCAAACTTATCCCTAAATGTCTACGTTTTCTACCAAGGTAGCACAAGGTGAAGAGTTATCAGTGATATATGTTACCAATGACTCTAGACCCATGCTTCCGCTGAGCAAAGTTGGGTCAGTTACCAACTAATAGTAGTCAATTCCAACGGACAGTGTGTTTATTGACCTTGTGACTATATCTACCTAAAACTTTAATGACATTTTAGAACATAAAATGGGTATTTGCATGGGGAAAAATGCTTTTCTATTCTGCGGATTATTCTGATTCTTTAGAGAAACTTTAGCTGTTGCTTCCATTTAGTCCAGGGGTGGCATGTGGGTGGCGACAGTAAAGGAAACAGAAGGGACAGTGTAGAAGTGCTATCACCGACTACAGTCCAGACAGCAAATCTTCTTTGCTTTTAGAGCATTCCCTTATGAAAAGAAGGCAAAAATGGCGATGTGGCTGCATGGGGACAGGTGCTGCTACTTTTTTTTTTTTTTTTTTTGAGAGAAGGAGGTTAGAAAAGAAAATTCAAGGTGGAGTGATAACGCCCTATGCTATAAGCTGGCAAACATAAGGCCTAGAATTATGAGCTCTTACACACACAAAAGGTAAAATGACATGATGTAACCCACAGTGTCAATCACTTTAACAACCTGCAAAGCAAATTACATGATGCAAGCACTGCTTTCCACCCAAGTTAAGGAATCATAGCAATCGGTGCCCGCCCCCACATAGCAATTACTGCGATTATTGATTGTGTCAGCCAAATGGTAACAAGGAGTGTCACCATGGTCCCCATCCTCTTCCAAATAATAAAAATCCAAAGTGGAGAGGAGGTGCTCTTTGGCAATCAGCTTTCTTTAGGTAAGGAAACGTGAGGCAGGGAAAGTGACCTGCTTCTTCTACTGCTGGGTGTATTTACAAATTTTGTCTTCAAAGATGACTTAGAGTCAGTTCTGCTAAATTTACCTCCAAACATGCGGCAAGCAGTGGTAGGTCACATATTGGTAAATACACACAGACTAAACAAGCACAGCAACAACCAACAAGATCCTCTGACCATTAAAATAACCCAGAATTTCAGAAGGTTATGCATATCTTGAATATTTTCTTTTCTATCTAATGTTTCATTCATTTACTTGCTCATTCAGTCATTTATCACCAACGGTTTATATATCTCCATAGTGGCTGTCATGTATGAAATGTGGCAAAGTAAAACATCTTCTTCAAAATATATCCATCTTTTATTCCCCTCCAAGATGTATCCATCTTTTACTGTTACTTTTTCATTCCTCTCCCCTCAGCAACACTATGATAAGCAGAATTTGCTAACACATCATTTATGTGCATGTTACACATTAATTTATTCAATAGATATTTGCTGAGCATGGCAACCTAGTATGTACCAAACTCTGAACTAAGACCTGCAGGAAATAGAATAAGAAATAAAATTTACTCCTTGTAGTTGAGGAGCTTCAGGCTACTGAACACTAGCAAATTGACTATTTGTTTTCTTGTCCTTTGGGAATAAAAAGAATATGGAAAATCTACAGACATCCATTACCATGCTTCTACATGTATTCATTTTAAAAATATTAAGTACTAGCCACAGCAATGAATAAGGCAGACATAATTCTTACTCTCAGGAGCTAGCAGCCTAGAAGCAGCACTACACTCTATATCGAAAGATCAGTAAGTAGTTCTCCCAGCATGGCTAGTACTATAGTATATAGTAGGCACCTAATAAAAATTTGTAGAATAAATGAATGAATATGCTATGTTCTCGCTTATCTCTGAGCCTTTAAATATTTAGTTTCCTTTGCCTGGAATGTTCTTCCCATACATACTTCTGGTAAACTTTTACACCTCATTTGGTTCTTCCTAGTGCCATCATCTTTTTTTTTTTTTGGCCTTTTTTGAAGGCCAAAAAATCATACTTCAGGTGATCTATTGTAGATGCTCCTTTTTCTGTGATTCTCATGATCCTTATATATCTCATTCACATTTCATTTGAAGAATGTAGGTCCAAATGCAAGTAGACCACACATATCTTTATATGCAATAGTATTCACTAGTTGATTGCTTGAAAGCAGGAACTACATATTTTTCTTTCAGGTCTCTCCCCAGCACTCATATATGGGGCTGGATCACAATAGTTGGTCAGTGAATATGAATTAGCAAGTGCAAAGAAATTAATGGAATAAATTACCCACAAAAAATGAGTTGGCATCCAAGGCTTGCCATGCTTTGGCATCAGATTTCTTCTCTTATTTCTCCATGTGTCAGTGAGGATCTAGACAACATGTTATTTTGGATGGGTCTATTTATTTTTCAATCTTTATGCCTTTCACATACTGTTTCCTATAAATGAATGCCTCTTCTGCATCTTACACAATTGCTAACGGCTTGGGTTTCAGGACACTTCAAATGCTAACTTTCTTCCCTACCTTTTCCATCATCTTCACATTCTTGACTCACCGGATTCTCCCTCATTCTTAGCACATTTTCTATCTCCCTATCTGAAATTACCTCATCTTTTTTTTTTTTTTTTTTTTGAGGAATTGTCACACTTTTCTTAAAAGGTCATTGTGAATGATAACTTCTATTATAGTTTAAGTTCTCTTATCACATCTGCCATAGTCAATTTCAAGCCCCTTGAAACTTGAATTTGTGCATTAACTTCTCATTAAATTCAGGTAGACTATTCAGACAAGCAGCTTCTCTTTCGCAGGAATGTGTGTTGTAGGTACGCAGGTCAAAAATAAAATGGGGGAGGGTGAAGGAAGTCTTGATACAGTCTGGAGAATACAATCTTTATTCTGCTCTTTGTTCAAATTATCAAGTTTGTAAAGTAGCTGATTCAGCAGCAATGGCCAAATCATGGCATTATGGCATTTCAAATACCAAGGATAAATAGAAGATTCTAAGAAACCAGGTCACACACAGAGGACAGAGACGAAAATGGTGCTGGCCCACTCATCGGCAACATTAGAGCTAGAAGACCGTGGAGGAATGCTGTTCTTAGGGAAAAGTATTTTCTCCTTAGATGTCTGTACTCTAACAAAACTATCAATCATTTGAATAGAGACTTTTAAGGGTCAGAAATTTCATACCATGCGTCTTTTTGCAGGAAGCTACTGCAGAATGTGTTTTACTTAACAAATGAATAAAGTAAGTAAGAGAAAAATGTGGAACCCAGAAAACAGGAAACCCACCACAGGAGAGAGTGAGAAAAATAGCCACTTGATGACAAAGAATGGAACTGTGAAGGTGGCTGAGAGAGAAATTAGTTCAAGTTGGAAAACGGAACTCTGGAGGTATGGCTCCAAGATTTACGAAAGGGAACGACTAGATTATGTAATAGATTTGTCAATATAAACTTTTTTTTATTCATTTTTTAGAAAGGAGAGAGAGAGGGAGAGAGACAGAGAGAGAGAGGAGAGAGAAGAGAGAGAGGAGAGAGAGAGAAAGAGAAGGGGGGAGGAGCAGGAAGCATCAACTCCCATATGTGCCTTGACCAGGCAAGCCCAGGGTTTCAAACTGGCGACCTCAGCATTTCCAGGTCGACGCTTTATCCACTGCGCCACCACAGATCAGGCTGTCAATATAAACTTTTATTTTGGAAATTATTTTTCAAAGCCATTAATGGAACTTAGAATATTGACCTATATGTTCAAATGAATCCAAGTAAATAAAAAATTAAAGGCTATTATAAATTCCAGGAAAAGCTGATGTACTGGCAGGCCTATGAGAAGCAGGCAGTTATATTTAATTGTTCCTTTCATAAAAATTCACTGGACCTCTCTCTTTCATACCAGACACTATAATAGTCACTGAGTAGTTGAGATGAATTTATCAAGGTATACCGAACATTTCCCTGGCCTGCCACAGTTTTTATAAAATCAATCTGTACAGTCTAATGGATTCAATGATTGTTTTTCTTATGAACTAGGAGGCATTATCAAGACCTCTAGAAATATTTCCTGGGCTCTAGCTTTCTTATTTAAGTGATCACATTTTCTAATGCCTCTTGTATACTTTCATGAAAACTAATACACTACGTATAAACATCTCTCTTGTTGAATGTTTTACATAGAATTTGGGTACTAAAGAATCTCCCTCTTTTCCAAGTAAAGCATATATCTGGCAGCAAATTATCTTTGCTCCTACATTGCTCTACCTTGGAGAAGATTATATCCAGGGTGTTTGTGATCCTTCCTGACAACTCAAATGTGCACCCTTCTCTCTAGTCATTAGGGACAGTCCCTGAAAATAGTGATTTTTTTTTTTATTGTTCTGGGACTCAGTATTCACAAAACCTTAATGAACTACATATATACAAGTATCATTGCCACTCCGTGGTCCACATAAAGTTGGGGAGTTTCCAAGGACTCAATATTGATAAAGGATAAAAATCAAAGTAGATTCATTTTAAAGCAGGAAAATAAAATAATAGACTATGGGTTGTGGAGGAGGGAAGGAAGGAGGTGGAAGAAAGAAAGAGGCAAAGAAATAAGCGTAATCGGCATTTTAATGGGAATGAGCAAACAGTCTGCACTATAATAAATCTCCCAGGCATTTGATCCCAATAAACCATCTAAATCCTTAGGGCTATTCTGGCAGCAAGAGATAACTGCTCTGAAACCAAAATGTATTTAGCATAAAACTCACATTTCGATGTTTACTGTGTATCTGCTTAAAAAAATAAATTGAAAATCCCAACTTCTTTGAGGTGGTGTAAGGGGAAACAGCCTCTTAGGGCTCTTTCTGTGTGTCATCCAGCTCCTGTCTGCCAAAGCCAACACTTGAATGCCCACTGGTCTAAGAACTGGAAGCTGTTAAAATCTATTCTTTTATCTGAGCACTGTTTGACTGGCTTGGGCTGAAGAAACTCTCCCTTGCTTGTGTACATGTAGAGGGCATTTTGGTGAGGATATGGCTTTCTGGAATCTCTTTCAGAGCTTACCAAAGTTGGCTTAAATGATTCATCAGATGTACATGATGGAAATGTCATAGTCACATGTCACTGTATGGTTGATCTATAAAAGTCCTTATCTGAACAATAAAATTATTTTCAGTGTTACCTATGACTGCGGACTTGTTTAATCCTTTCTTTTTATTTTCTTTTGTTTTTTTCTTTTTTCACAGCTCATTAACTTATCCATGCCTGGTGTTATAATATCACACACATGCCAACTATTGCTACACAGCATTGACCTGTCTAGTTATAAAAGTTATCACTCAGATGTTAGCGAGATGGTGAGATAAATTGCTCTCAACTACAATCCCCTTCAAAAAAAAAATGACAACTGGCAACTACCCATAGTCTAGCCATGTTTCTGAAGATCTCAGAACCTGGGGATGAGGCTAAAGAACCCTCTCGGACCACAAAAACAGAGAAAAACCACATTAGAAAGATGAGAGAAGAGTTTCACTTTGACTTCATTGTCCCTCCCCCAGATGAGCATAACCACACTAAGGATTCCCTTTATGTCGACAGTTTCCCCAGTGGGAAAAGAAGGGTCCAAGGTGGACATTCAGCTTCTCCAGCATGCTGGGATACATTCAGGGTGACCACCCAGCTACTAGCTCACACAGATCACTGGGAGAATCAGCTGGAGAAAGAGAAAGGGGTGGGGTGGGGCTCACAGCAGGGAGCTCATGGATCTTAGGCTATGTTCTTGCTGGCTGCATTTCCTGAATGAAGATCCCAGCCAGTGGTCTTGTTCACCTGCAGAGCTCACAGGTCCCTGAAAAGCTTCAACTAAAAAAGGCATTTTCCAAGAGATATTATAATAAAACTTTCTAAAATCAAAGACAAAGAGAAAATTTTAAAAGCATCAAGAGAAAAATAATTCCTTACATTCAAGGGAACCCTCATAAAGCTACCAGCGGATTTCTCAGTAGAAATCTTGCAGGTCAGAAGATTAGGATAATATGTTCCAAGTGATGAAAAATAAAACTGCCAACAAAGAGTATTTTGCTTGATGAAGTTATCCTTCAAAAAGTAAAGAAGAAAACAAGACTTGCCCAGCCCTGGCAGGTTGGCTCAGTGGATGGAGCGTCAGCTAAGTGTGCAGACATCTTGGGTTTTATCCTTGGTCAGGGCACACATGAAAAGCCACCATCTACTTCTTTTCTCCTCCCTCTCTCCCTTCTTTCTCTCTTCCCCTCTCACAGCCAGTGGCTCCATTGGTTCAAACGTTGGCCTCAGGAACTGAGGATAGCTCAGTTGATTTGAACTTGGGTCCCAGATGGGAGTTGCCAGGTGAATCCCAGTCAGTGTGTAATCAGGAGTCTGTCTCACTATCTTCCCTCCTCACTTAAAAATAAAAGAAGAAAGAATGAAAAAGACTTTCCCAGACAAACAAAAGCTGCCTTACATACAAGAAATGCCAAAAATTCTTCAAGCTGAAATATAAGATAGTAATTAGTAATATGAAAATATAAAATACTGGGATAGGCAAGTCTATAGTCAAATTTAGAATGCTCCAATACTGTAAAATGGTGGTGAGTCAATCATGTAACTCTAGTAAAAAGGATAAAGGATAAAGACATTATAATATAACTAAATATAAATATATAACAGTTTATAAATGTGAGCTATTGCTAAAGTAATTTAAAACAGCAGAGGTTTTATAAATAATTAAATTTCATCAGCTTAAAATAAGCTATTATATCCCAAAGATATATGTAAGCATTATGATTACTGCAAAGCAAAAACTCCATTAGAAACAAAAGATAAACAGGAATGACTCAAAGCATACCTCTATGGAAACTGATTAATTCACAAAGGAAGACAGCAACAGAGGAATAAAAGAACAAATGAACTATAAACAGCCAGAAAAAAATAAGATGACTTTAGTAAGTCCTTACTTATCAATAATTACTTTAAATGTAACTAGATTAAATCCTCCAATCAAAATGCACATACCAGCAGAATGGGTATGTGCCCATTCTGTATGTTAGGTATGTTAGGTCATAAATAACACAACCTAATATGATGCCTATAAGAGATTCACTTTAACTTTAAGAACATGCATAGGTTCAAAGTGAAGGGATTAAAAAAAACATTGCCATGCAAATAGAAACTAAGAAAACCAAGGGTAGCTAAATTTATACCAGGAAGAAAAACAAAAAGGCTTCAGGTAAAAAGTATATTTAAAAAAAAAAGACATTCATTATATAATAATAAAGAGATTAACTCATCAAGAAGGTATAATAATTATAGTTTACATCATACCCAATGGTAAAGGTTGAAAACCTTTTCTATAAGATCAAGAAGAAGACAAGGTGCTCACTCTTATTACTCCTATTTGAGTACTCAATATAGCACTAAAAGTTTTAGTGGAGCAAATAAGCAAGAAAAATAAATGTCATCTAAAATAGAAAAGAAGTAAACTTGTTTCTGTTTGCAGATGACATAATCTCGTATATTGAAGAACCCTAAAGACTACTTCAAAAAAATGTTAGAACTAATAATAGCTTGAGTAATGTTTCAGGATACAAAATCAACTTACAAAAATTAGTTCTATATCTATACATTAACAATAAACTACCTGTATAAGAAATTAATCTCATTTATAATGGCATCAAAAAGAATAAAATACTTAGAAATAAATATAAACAAGGAGGTGAAATACCACTACACTGAAAACCATAGAACACTGATAAAAGAAATTGAAGAAGACACAAATAAATGGAACAATGTCCTATGTTTGGGAAGAGTTTAATATTGTTAAAATGTCCATATAAGTCAAAGTTGTCTATAGATTGAATGTATTCTATCAAAATCCTAATGGCATTTTTCATAGAAATAGGAAAAAAAAATCTAATATTCATATGAACTCACAATATACCTCAACACCAAGCAATCTCCAGAAAAAAACAAAGCAGTTTGCATGATATTACTGATTTCAACTATATTACAAAGTTATAGTAGTAAAAATAGCATGGTGCTGATGTAAAAGCAGACACACAGACTAATGGAACAGAATCGAGGACCCAGAAATAAATCCAGGCATATACGTTCAACTAGTATGTGACAAAGGAGCCAAGAATACTCAGTGAGGAAAGAATAGTCTCTTCAAAAAATAGTGTTAAAAAGTTGGATATTCACATGCAAAAGAATGAATTGAACCTCTTATATCACTTACTAAAATTAACATGGAATGGATTAAATTTCATGTAAGACTCAAAGCTGTAAAACTTCTAAAAGAAAATAGGGAAAAACTTCTTTCTTGGCAATGTTTTTTTGACCATGACACCAAAAGCACATTCAACTAAAGTGACAATCAACAAGTGGAACTTCATCTGCACAGCAAAAAAAAAACCTAAAACAAACAAACAAAAAACCCCCCAAAACCAGAAAAAAAACCAAAAGAACAACAATAAAAAATCAACAAAAAGAAAAGGCAGTCTAGAGAGGGCGAGAAAATATTTGCAAATCATATATCTGATAAGAGATTAATATCTAAAATGTACAAGAAATTCTTGCAACTTAATAGCGAGTAAACAAATAATCTGATTGAAAATAGTCAAAGGACCTAAAAAGACATTTTTTCAAAGAAGATCCAATAAATATGTATATATTACAGGTGTTCAGCATCATTAATTATCAGGGAAATAGAAATATAAATTTTTGGGAGGGGGGAGAGTGAGGGGAGGGATAGAAGAGAAAAACCTCATTTTTTTTTGATGCTCTGATTCTGGACATATATTCTGATATCACCTCTCACCTATTAGAATGGCTGTTATCAAAAAGGCAAGAAATAATAAGTACTTGCAGGGATGTGGAGAAAAGGGAATCCTTAAATATAAACTGTTGATGGGAACTTAAATTGGTACAGCCATCAAGGAAATCGCTATGATGGTTCCTCAAAACCATATGATCCAGCAATTCACTTCTGGGTCTATATATGAAGAAAATAAAATCACTATCTTAAAAAGATACCTGCACCCTTATGTTCACTTTAGCATTATTGATAATAGCCAAGACATCAAAATAATATGTCCTTTGGCAGATAAATGAATAAAAAATGTCATATATATACATATGTACATATGTATATTTATACATACATACAAAGGAATATTATTCAGTCATAAAAAATAGAAAATCCTGCTACTTGTGACAACATGGATAAAAGTTGAGGGTCTTATGCTAACTGAAATAAATCAGACAAAGACAAGTACTATATGACATCATTTATATGTAGAACCTAAAAACTCTGAACTCATTAAAACAGAGAGTTGATTGGTGGTTGTCAGGGGTGGTGGCAGAAATGGGTAGACGTTGGTCTAAAGCTGCAAATTTAAAATTATATGATGAATTTGTTATAGAGAACTAATGTGCAGTCTGATACTATAGTTAAAAATATTGTATCATATACTTGGAAGTCACTAAGACAGTAAATCTTAAATGTTCTCACCTCAAAAGAAAATTAAAGGTAATTATGTGAGGTGAGGGATGTGCAATCATTTTGTATTATATACATGTATCAAATCAGCACCTTGTATACCTTGAACTCACACAATGTTACATGTCAATTATATCTCAGTAAAGCTGGAAAAAAATAGGATTCATCAAAACAAAATGAAACAAAAAGCTATTGCTCTAGTGCATATATATGTTATCAAATTGCAGCTTGTCACCCGCCAAGTGAGGAAGTCAAGAAACGCCTGTTCAACTACACAGACACATGACTTATGTTCTTACAATGTATTTTAGGGGTAAATGTTTAAGATATCAATGTTTAAGAAAGTTTTAAATTTAAAAGAGGAAAAAAAAAGCAGATAAACCAGCACAATAGTTAAAGCGTGTTAGAATTTATTATTATACAAGTACAAGCACCTATATATTTTTTGTTCTTACAAAAGAAGCGCAGACTGTTTGTGTATGTAACTGCAGAGCTTGTTTGTTAACCCCAGACACTACTTCTGGAATGGGGGGAAGGGAGGGAGAAAAGAAGAGAGAGAGAGAGAAAGACGGGTGGGTGAGGAACAGGGGTAGGATAAGGGGGGAAGAGGAGAATAAGAGAAGGAGAAGGGGGGAGGAGGGCGTGAGGTGAAGAGAGGGCGACTCTATTGTTTCAGCGGCTCTAACCCTGGACCTCTCTTTGAGAGGTTACAACCCTCTGAGTTGCTCGGGAGCCACTCTTCTGCTTCTCCCCTGCTCTCACCCACACTTCCCTCCTTGTGGGCTTTATGAGAAATGACTCTCCTAGTTTTCCCATTTCAAATTTGATATCAAATCAGACCCGGATACTCATACCCATGTACACACATAAGCGCACTTTTTTCTGGGTGATGCATGAACATTGAAAATTATGCGGTAACACCAAAGAACTTTTCGGCTTTACAGTTTTATGACACCCTTAATTTAAGCTGTCTTCCCATCTGCTCCTAACTCTGACTTACTACACTTCCTTGCAACTTTTTTTTTTTTACTTTAAGAATAAGTTTTATGTGTGCTCTGCTAGGTTCCCCTCATAACACCAAAATAAATAAATACATACATACATACATACATAAATACATAATTAGATGGGGCAGACTGCTGAGCACAGAGGAGGAACAGGAACAGTTTCCTTGTTGAAACCTACTCTTCTGCCTTTCATTTTGGCTCATAAAACTAAGATGCAAAAGCCTGTGGTAGTTCTACTTATTTTTTTTCCTAATGGTTTGACTTTGAGATAGAAAAGAATGTGCTATCCAATCATCTATAAGTAACTTTCTTTCTCTCTTTGACTCTCTCTCTGCTGATCCATTTGTAATTAATTTATATAGCTAAAGAATTGAGTGAGAGCAAAGAAGAGACAGTCACCACTGTCAGCACAGCAGTAATAAAATCATAACTTGAGAACATGAACTATCTCACCTGGTAGACTCACACAAATTCAGTGTAGTTATAGCTGTTGCAAATATCTGACTATAACTATAAGAAAATATGCTAGTAGACTCATGACTGCATTTCTAGAGGTAAAATTATTTCTCAGCTTCCACAGGTACAAATGAGCAGGATTTTCCTTTAGCCATACCCTTGAAAAAGAACATAGGTTATATTCGAAGATGTCACATTTTACAAAAGGTATTACTGCTGTGTATGATCTATAGACTTTTAAAAAGTTTATTTCAAAAAGTGATTGAGCACAGTTGAATTGCAATATGTACAAGCTGAAACTCCTTTCAGTTTTCAGGCAATCTTGTTAAGTGAAAGAGGCTACTTAGCAGGTAACCTCCTATTTCATGATGTCATTGAATAAAAAACTGGAATCATGCCATCAATTGTCCATCAGAAAGAGCATTAGGTGTAATTACTCTAAAACACACTGAACAAGACTTAGTTCAAGAGACCCAACAATAACTATTCCTTTAATATTCCTTTTTTAAATTTTTTTAACATTGTGTGGTATTAAAAGATATTCTTTCATGGAAGGTGAACATGGATAAAACATGAACAGGAAAAGGTCAAAACTTCTTGAAACTAGATAAATCAGGAATTGTTTTACTAATCTCTTTACTTGTGAGATTATTTGAAAACTTTCACATTAAAAAAGTCATATGAAAAACAAACTCATATATATATTTTCACTTATAGGGGACTCTAATGAACAAAATAAACAACCAAATAGAAACAGATTGATAGATATAGAGACCAGACTGACTGCTGTCAGAAGGAAGAGGGTGAGAGGGTTGGTTGAAATAGGTTAAGAGGTTAAGCAAAAAACAAAAATAAAAATAAAAAACTCAAGGGCACAGAAAACAGTATAATGACGACCAGAGGGAAGGGGGGAGGTGTGGGGCAGGTAGAAAAGGGTGAAAGGGAGGTAAATGGTGATACAAAGAAACTAGACCTGGGATGGTGAGCACACAATGCAATGTGCAGACGATATATTATGGAATTGTACACTTGAAATCTATATAATTTTATTGACCAATGTAATGCCAATAAATTAAATAAAATCTAATATCAGTAAAGGGGCACAAGGTCCCCTAAAGGCCTCCTGGTTTCCTAAGGTTTGAGCAACCAGTTGCCATAAGAAAGCTGAGAACTCGAAACTTAGGACAGGAAAGAAAAGGGTTGGTGTGAGACTTCCCTGGGCATAATCCAAGCTGGAGCCTGGAAGCAGAGAACCAGTGGCACTGAAGAGACAGCTTTGCCCATGAGCAGAACAATGGAATTTTATGTTTTCCTGGCAAGTGAATAAATTAGAAAAGCAATCAGAGTGATAGCCTAACTTCTATATTTTTTATCCACTTTCTGGTACTGACTAGCCATGCAAAGTACCAGCTCATTTTGATCCTGCCTGAATCAAATAATAAGGCCCAACTTATATAACGACCAACATTTATTAAAGTTTATTCCAGGCATATGCTAAGCATTTTGCATGAATTATTTTATTTAATCTTGCCTGATAAATCAACAAGGTAGGTATAATATCATTTCCTTTTGCAGGTATGGAAGTGGAACTGTAGGTAGGCTAAGTCATTTATCTAAAGGTATAGCTCCAGAATACAAGCCGTGGCATCCAGATTCTAGAACCCATGTATGTTACCACTAGACAAGTTCAAGGCCTCTTGAAGTTCACACCATTCATTTAATACATCTCCAAATCTCAGTCTGGGTTCCCTTTAGCTATTCCTGTCTTCGAGGGCCTCTTACTGAACAACCTTAGCACTACCTCCGAATCTTGGCCCCTAATTCCTGTGAGCCTTGTGATGCTCTGTGGTTTAGTGTCTCATGGATTTATTTGCTCTTCTACCTAGCAGCCCACGTAGACGCTTGACAAGGTTAGAGTTGCTTCTGGATTCCTTGACTCTTTTGTGTTTTTACGATTTTGATGACTTGTGTCCCTCCCCTCCCTCAATGCATGTGTTGGAAGTCCTAACCCCCATGGTGACTGTATTTGAGAAAATGATCCTTAGAAGGTAATTCAAGTTAAATGAGGTCAGAAACAGTGGGGCCCTGATCTGATAGGACTGTGGCCTTATGAGAACAGGAAGACATATCTTTTCCTCAGCACATCCACAGAAGAAAGGCCTTGGAAAGACATTGCAAGAAGGTGGCTATCTAAAGGCCAGGAGGAGAGCACTCAGCAGAAAACAAGCCCCGCCAAATCTTGGCCTGGGACTTCCAGACTCCAGAACTGTGAGAAATAAACTTCTGTTGTGGAAGCCACCCAGCCTATGGTATTTAGTGACGGCAGCTTGAGCAGACTAATGCAGCATTCTACCATCCTCTTCCACTACTTGTGGATAAAAGGTAGAAAATGGCTCATTTCTCTAGAGTCAGCATTGTGTAATCGAAATAGCTCTAAATTAGTAAACACAAGATTGTCTTTAAAGTCATAAAATAAGAGAAATGTAGCAAAAATTTAAAGGATTACTATTAATGTCAGATAAAGACAGTAGACCCCTCTTACTGGAGCCTCTATCCGCTGCCTTCCTGATAAGGGTGTCAACACACTTCTGCCATGTGCTCATAGCCTCATGTTAGATATGGGACTTTGCCTTTGATTGACCTGGAACACTGAGGCTCTCTGCCTATATAGCTGCCTCAACTTCTGCCACTGCTTCTACAATATGTCAGTTTCTGATTTCATTTTCTCTTTCTTCAATACTATGTCAGAAGAAGGTAACCCTCACTATGTTCAAAGTAACACTTCTATCTGGAAACTTGATCTCTTCAACCATCTTTCACCTTCTTTGAAAATGTATCAGTTATTTCTTTGTCCTCTTGTGTCTTCTGCACTCAACACTAAATTAGCCCTTGCCTTGAGAACTTCTCAAGTCATTCTCCCATCCCTCTCTTCTATTTCATTGACACAATCCCCAAAACCTTTCTAGCCATATCATCCACTAATGTACTTTATACAATCTGTGATTCATCTGAATTATGGTTTTGATCTTACTTGTTCCCACTTCAATGCTTTGCTTGGAATGGCATGCAGCCCTGATCTCTGCCCCTCAAATTTTCAAGGTTTACCCAATATGTCACCTCCTCTTTGAAACCCTCTCTTAAGCAATTTATTTTGAACTAAAGAACTTAGTTTGTTCTTTTTTTTTTTTTGCATTTTTCTGAAGCTGGAAACAGGGAGAGACAGTCAGACAGACTCCAGCATGCGCCCGACCGGGATCCACCCGGCACGCCCACCATGGGGTGACGCTCTGCCCACCAGGGGGCGATACTCTGCCCATCCTGGGCGCCTCCATGTTGCGACCAGAGCCACTCTAGCGCCTGAGGCAGAGGCCACAGAGCCATCCCCAGCGCCCGGGCCATCTTTGCTCCAATGGAGCCTTGGCTGCTGGAGGGGAAGAGAGAGACAGAGAGGAAGGTGCGGCGGAGGGGTGGAGAAGCAAATGGGTGCTTCTCCTATGTGCCCTGGCCGGGAATCAAACCCGGGTCCTCCGCATGCTAGGCCGACACTCTACCGCTGAGCCAACTGGCCAGGGCCCTTAGTTTGTTCTTTTGTTGACAGTCTAATTTTATTCAGAGTAGTATCATTATTTATGCACCCTTAGTTGATTATAAACTTCTAAGACTCTCAATTTAAGATATAGTAAACATTTAATAATGTTTAACAAATACATTAATAATCAAACTGATCTTACACAGTACCACCAAGATTTTAATTTGACTGAGACAAATAGGGTTTAGAATTTGGGGAGAAATATTAAACTTCAGTGTGAATCTGGGTAAAAAGAATCCAGGCCTCTATGGATGTAGACAAAAGATAAAAAGACTTAAAACCTTCATATTTATTTTGTCTTCACTGAATAAAAGTAACAATAGCCAATAGTAATTGCCTGGCACATACTGGTACAATAAATGTTGAGTTATCAAATAAATGAATGAGTAAAGTGGTTCTATTAAATAGTGATATTTAAATTTCATGGAGAAAAAGAAAATACAGAATTTTGAAGGGGTATTTGAGGCAATGATAACTCCATGATTTAGGAAGTACAGAAGACTGTCCTTTGAGACACAGACTAGTTTACCATTTGAATCTTTCTTGTATCCCCTATTCTGAAGGAGTTGATTGAAGTAAAGAATTTTACAGGGGTATGTAGATTTCTGGTAGAAGAATTAAGGAGAGCTCAAAAAATCAATAAATCCATGTGATTTCAACTGTAAGGGAATAAAAACAATTACGATTTTAGGTTTCAGAAGTGTAATGATTGTTTTTCGGCTCTCTAATATGAACCCTTTCTAGACTTTTAGAAGGAATTGTAATTTTTTTCCCCTAGAATAACAAGTGATTAAAAGGACAATTTATTCATCATTGTGTGAGTTCTATGAACCAGCCACAGTGCTTTTATCAAGGCACTTATATATACATTAGCTCATTTAACTATAGAACAGCACTAAGGGGAGAATAATATCATTTCAATTTCACAGATAAAACTAGCATCACCTCACACCTCACTCAAGGTTTAACAGGTAGTAAATGACAGACTCAAGATTCAGAGCCAAGGGTTAAACTAAGTTTTTCTGAATCCAAAGACCATTCCTAAAGTTCAACACATTGGAAAGGAATAGTATAGTCTCATCACTTCTTAATAGAAAGATAATGGCAAATTATCTCTGTTGAAGGACTTTCAGCAATGAATTCGAGCAAATAATTACCACTTAGATATTGATGAATCTACAACATTAACCATCTGGAAATTTATCTGTCAAGTTTAACATTTTCTCAATCCATTTTCATCCCTTCTCCCTTACCCTAACCTCTGGCCACGTGCTTAATGTCAGTCAGGTTTATGCTACTGATGTCACTGCTGCATGTTGCAGTCATGCTTCTGATCAAAGTATATGATTAGATAAAGATTAGTTTTGTTCATCATAGCTAGTAAACCCTAGTCATGATTTTATAACATTGCCTGATAACTATTAAGTGAATCTTTTATTGTACAATGTAGTGTAGAATTTCTAATTCTAGAAGGCAGTTACCGAATAGAGAACTGCACTTCACTCAGACTAAAGAAGACTAATCTTGCCGAGTCCCTACTATGTGTCAATCACAATTAAAACACTTTATATTATTTCATTTCCCCCCTAAACTACATTAAAAAACAAAATCATGAAGGTGTCACATTTTTTTCAGGTGAGGAACCTCATTTTAGAAACCATGAATTTTGTCCATACATACTGAGTAGTCTGGGTGGGTTCCAATCCAACTCTTGTCTGGCCTCAGGGCCCATATCTTCTATATGACATCCCACTGACCTCCAGGTCAGCAAGGCCTAACTTCTAACATGATTAGAAATGTAGGCCCTGGCCGGTTGGCTCAGCGGTAGAGCGTCGGCCTGGCGTGCGGGGGACCCAGGTTCGATTCCCGGCCAGGGCACATAGGAGAAGCGCCCATTTGCTTCTCCACCCCCGCCTCCTCCTTCCTCTCTGTCTCTCTCTTCCCCTCCCGCAGCCAAGGTTCCATTGGAGCAAAGATGGCCGGGGCGCTGGGGATGGCTCCTTAGCCTCTGCCCCAGGCGTTAGAGTGGCTCTGGTCGCGGCAGAGCGACTCCCCGGAGGGGCAGAGCATCGCCCCCTGGTGGGTGCCGGGTGGAACCCTGTCTGGCGCATGCGGGAGTCTGTCTGTCTCTCCCCGTTTCCAGCTTCAGAAAAATACAAAAAAAAAAAAAAAAAAAAAAAGAAAGAAATGTATTAACCCAGTTGTCATTAAGCTCTTTGTGTCTTTGCTCATCTTTAAGTTAAAAAAAAAAAGATACCATCTAACACTCAGGAGTTAAACAGACAATACAGATCCAAAACATTTAAGACAGTACCTGTCACATCATGAGTGTTAATAAATTATTTGCTTTACTTTACATAAACTATCAGAGAGAGGGACCTAAAAAGCAACTTTTCATAGTTTGACATCATTAGCCTCATTTTCTTTCTATTCCCATGATAGTCAACAGTATAACCATTCCGTTAATAAAATTTAAAGGAACAGTATTATATTTGTTTTTAATTCTAATTCTTTTAAAACTATTAACCAATGCATGGATAGAGTACAACTGTCTAGTTAACTCACATTTCTGGATCTTGGTGAAACTGTGAAGTGTCATGATTGATTAGTCAAGTGGTAAACTATGCATCATGTGCTTAGGGAACCGGCAAATCAAGGCTACCTGAGCGATGAGAGGGGTTCCAGCGACAATGAATGCTTGTAAAATTTTATAATCTGAGAATCTAGGGGAAAAATGTTGTTAAAATTTAAGCACTTATTTAAATTGTGTTTTTAGATTTAGTGCTTTTAAAAGTTTTTCAATATGGCGGGAGACTTTAAAAAAAGGCATCTAAAGCTTTTCAGTGCTTCAGGTACTTCCTAAACATGGTTCAAAGCTTGTTGACTTACAGAAAATACTTAAAAGTTATTAAACACTTTAAAATCATAGTATACACTAATATTTTCCAGAATACAATGCTTTTGTTACCTTACCTTGTTTAGAAAACTATTATTATTATTATTATTATTATTATTATTTTGCTATTCTATCATAGCAATCTAAATAATGCTTTGGTTGACAGACAACGATTGTTTAGCCCATTAAATAGTCCACTTTTGATTACTTTATATAAGTATCTGGTTAGAATCTTTTATTTCACATGAAAGTTGTCCCAGCTTACTTATAATACAACATGTTTAGCTTCATTGTAAGATCTTTTACCAAATGTTTAAGAAATAAAAATGCATCATCATACAAGGTTTTGGGAAGAACATTTTATTGCTAAGCATATCCTTCAACAAAAATGCAAATATGAAATAAAAGGGAAAAATAAAAAGAATAAGCAGTAACATCACAACATTGTAAAATAAATTTCTTAAGAGTCTGCTTATAAAACAACAGGAATATGGTAGAAGCTCACATACAGAATGCACATGTTCCCATAAAATTGTCCAAATAGAACTTACACTAAAAGAATATAACAAATGTATTTTTACTCAAATTTTTTTAAAAAAGGTAAAGAAAGCAGAAAATCAGTTCACAAGACCTCAAGACTCCAAGAACAGCAATCGTTTTAAAGACATCGAGATATAATCAACTTCATATAGGTTGGGCCATTTAGGTTATCTAAGATCGTGCTTTGATATCTCTTTATAATCCCATCTTTTTTAATGACAAAAAAAAAAAATCCAAAACTCTTAACACATTGAAATATCAGATAATGAGGAACACCTCTTTCCAGACACATTATTAGTAAAGGCTACTATTGTTCAGATTGCACTTTTTGCCCCATGTCTTTAAGATATTTTTTCAAAGTCAAATATTCATGCAACTTACAAAGACCAGCAAGAGTAGATTTCTAAATCTAAACAAGCTGATTGATTTTCATCTGTACAAAAGAAGTTGTATATTTCTGATCCTCCAGAGGACACACTTCACTTTTGTGCAAATATCTGTCTTGCCTTGTCTCTTGTTTTTTGGATAGCTATGGCCACACAACCAACTGATTGTTTTTCTGTACATTGTTTCCTCTTTTCAAAAAGAAAGAAAGACAACTGGAATATAAACCAAACAAACAGAAATAAACGAATAGAAAGAACAGTTTCTAAAGCAGTATGTACATAGGTGACTAAGGAATTATACCAGCAAAAATGTAGTAAAATATGTAAACAAAATCTGAGATTCTTTAAAATTCTCTTTGACACAGTTAACTGTGACAAAACGAAAACTCACACTTGCTTCACATTTTAAGGTTTACTTTTTTGTTGTTTTGTTATTTTCTTTTAAAACAACATTCTCATTCCACCTCAAGACCTTAACAGATTCCCTGTCTCAGTCATCCCATCAGACATACCATGATAAATATATCTGTATATATATTTATTTATATATATTATACTATTAAACTCCTTTTGTGTGTGTGTGTGTCACAGCAGCTTTATTCATTTTAGTATTTAGTTAGTTAGTTTTAGAAAAGATGGGTGAAGGGAGACATGAGCAAATGGAAGGATAGAGTTATCCGTAAATGTCAGGCTACAAAATTAAACCACGATGAAAAACATTGTCATGTTGGGGGGCAGGGGAAGAACTATATATTTTGCTCTCTCTTCATGCCATGTTTGGCTTGTGTGACCTTACGTGGATTCCATCATAAGTTGAACTCCTCTATTCTTTGTTTTGATCATTGAACAGATTTTTAGTATTGTCTTTTCTTCTGTTTTTGCATGCATTTCAATCAGTCACAGATCCAGCCCACCCCCCCTTTCCTCTTTGCTAGGAAAGGCTTCATTTTAGTTTGTGGGGTTTTCTCCTTTACCACAATTTGGCTGGGCTAATGGACAGGAGCGATATTGTTAAGTAAATCAATAGCTCTGATAAAACCAGCCCTAACCTGTTCTGTTCAGGGTTTGGGTGGCAAATTCTGGAATTAGATCCTGAGAGAGCAACTTTTCAAATTGGTATTATCATCCATCACATGATTTTGCTATGGGTTCAGCAAAGCATTACATAGGAAACAAACAACAGATTCTAAAAACACCACGACCTGATGTGTAGCGTGAACACCATGGTAGCTTTTGAGTTCATATGGCAATAGTCTCTCTTATTTTAGTTCTCTGAGTTTTTTTTTCTTCTTCTTAATGTATATCCAGTCATTCTCAAAAATAAAACATAAACAAAAACCCAAAAGCCATTTTTTTCCCCTCAGATCTTGAAAAGTTACACACACTGGGCAGAACCAGAGAAGGGAGGGTTTTTTTTTTTGTTGTGTGGTGTTGGTTTTTGTTTTAAACATTTTTCTTTTTTTTGTTGTTTTTTACATAATTAAACAAACAAACAAACAAAAATTGTTACAGTCAAGCTTCACAAACATTGTTACAGACTCACTTGGAGTTATGGGACAAGTAAGCCATGAAGTCTTCTACCTTGGGTGATAGGTCCTCAAGAGAAGGGAGCTCCCGAGTCCGCGAAGGAAGAAGGGGAGCCACCTGCTCGCCCCGGAGCGCAAAGTGTGTGCTTTTATGATACAGCAGGGCAGAAAAAGCTCTGTCTCCAGGCGATGACTGAATCAAAGCAGCCACGGCGGAGGTGTGTCTGGGCGGGGACGTCTCGGTGCGTGTCCTTGGAGATACGGTTTTCCCCGCCGTAGTCACGGAATGTACCCCCTCTCGTAGTCAGCGCAGTTCTGACATCTGTGAAATCGCCTTTTTCCCAGGATGCATATACAGATATAGAAAGAATTCTGTGTGTTAAATTCAGGTCTCGTTAGCGGGGCCGTGTTGTGTGTATGTGTGTGTGCGCGTGTGTGTGCACGCGCTCGTGCGCGCGCGTGTTTTGTTTTACACGTAGTACTCCTTGTCCTTGTTTTTCTGTTTCTTGTGGCCGCTCTTCGAGCTCTGCTGCTTCTCCTTGAGGAGCGTGCCGTTGCTCTGGGCCGAGTTGCTGATGTAGTTCCGCGTCTCGTCCACTTGATAGGACCCCTCGTCCCTGTTCCTGTACTTGTACATGGCGTACAGGAGGATCAAGATGCAGAGGGCGGCAGCAGCCACAATGCCGACGACCATCCCTGTTGTGCTGCTCGACTCCCGGATCACCTCTGAGGCCCCCGGAACCCGTCTGACTCCCGGCTCCGTGGGGTTTGCTGTGGGCACATTACGGAACATGGGGGAAGTAATTAGTGGGCTCTTCAGTTTGGTGCTGTCTAGCTCATAGGCAGTGGGCAACGGAAGCAAGACTAGGTCAGGCTGGGGTTTGAGATCACGGTTATTCATTTTGCCAGCTGGCAATTTGGGCACCATCCCAGACGAGGAGGAAGCGGTGAAGCGGATCAGCTCAGGGGAGAAAGATGTGGTAGTAGTCCTACTAGTTTCGGAGACTTTGTTAGGTCTAAAGTCCTTGGCTTCCCACTTGGGCGCATGTGCTTTGTAGCCACCTTCGAAGATTGAAGTGGAAAGACTCTTATCTGTTACCAAGGAGAAGGTGGTGTAAAAATCTTCATCATCAGTAGGGGGCAGGTTAGAGTCAAAGGTTTCCCCTGAGCCATACCCAGATATCACCAAGCCATCATCATCACAACCTTCGCTGCCTTGGTCCGACAAGCAAGGTAACCCCGCCTCAGAGGTCATGGACAGGGAATCTTTGGTGGTCTCAATAATGGTGAGGAGGGGGCGAAAGGTAGGGGGGAGTGTAATGGAAGGTGCACGAGTAGCAATAGGAAGGGTAGCTAAAGGGTCTTCTACAAGAAGAGGGATAACTAATTCACCTCCTGGGATTGAAAAGAAAAAGAAACACAGAATTAGCACATTTGTAGATAAAAAAACATGGTTCAGTCAGTCACTCTTAATGGATGGAGCTCATAGCTTATGCCTCATAAATAGCAATAAAATGACCCGAATCCAAATATAGATCCTTTCTGGTGGTAGCCTAACCATTCTAAGCTGATTTACAGCCCGTTATATGCCTCTTGCCAACAAAACCTGAAATCTATATATTGGGGGAAGAGTGCCAATTTTCAAGATACTCTCAAGCAATTATTTAGATCGAAATTCAAATAGGCTTGTTTCCAGGATTTGACTGTGGGATGAGGACATTCAATTATGCTGTCGCCAATACTGACTGGCTATCAAAATTGTGTGTGTGTGTGTGTGTGTATGTTTACACAGACATGCATGTGATTAATTTGTGAACCACAATATTTCCTTATTGCCTCCTTGGGTTTCTACTAATTACCTCCAACGAGGACTAGAATGACATATTCTCCATGTCACCGAGGCCAATATCAAGGAACATAAAAGACCTTGTCACTAATATAAATATTTTAAGTTACTACCTTTTATTTCACATTTACTATACGCTAAGTGAGAACAAGTGATAAGAGGTTAAAATTGTTCATTTAACAAACCCATTTTGACTTTGCTTTTCCAGATGTGCCCCTGGACTATTAAATAACAACTCACTGCACATTGGTCTAATATTATGTTAATGCATTGTTTTTATGTTATATACAGAATATCCTGAGTTGGATGCTAGATTTTTAAAACTACCCAGCCTAGACAGCTATGGCTTACTGAAAACTTCCTTTCAGACTCAGAAATGTAGAGATAGCTAAATGAGTGTTGAAAATCAGTGATTCTTAACTAGAATGGCAAAAATATATCAGTTTACCCATAGACCCTAATTCCTACACTTGGACTGGATTAGGAAAGAGAGTTCAGATAGTACACTGAATCACTGCACCTTGCAGATCATGGGTGCCACAGACATTCTGTGGTGGATGTTACTCACCTAGCTGTAGAACCAACTTATTCGTCATGTGTGGAAGAGGTCTCTCAGGAGGGTCTTTCCTGTGTCTCTCAATAGCGTTATTTTTCAAACAGAGGAAGAATCTCAAGAAGTAACAGTTCATTGAATTTTTTCCAAAATATGTATCCCAACTATTGTTTTTTAAAATCCTCTAGCAAGGAGGGCATGTTGTTCCATGTCCTAATTAGTTAGTCAGTTGAGATGCTGATACAGTATCACTGAGGGCCTCTTTCTGGGCTGGCTCACTAAGCTCTCAACCAGGTACAATGTGTTGTGTGTTCTGACCACAGTGGTAGCTTGGCTCTGATGGGATGGTTAGTGTTTAAGTATCTGTTCTCAGCTATTTCTTTGCTGAAGTGCCCCTATTAGTGACGAACAAATACGGACATGTGGCTCAGTACTACAAAGCTCTAAGGACATTCCAGGAGGACAAGCTTTCGAGCTTCCACAGTCTTCTCAGGTTATTCCTATAAAGATCGACTCGCAAATTAGAACTCTTTGCTCTGCTTTCCACACCCTTTATCTTTAAACAATTTTGTACTTTAGTGGAAACTGTGGCATCTAAAGTATTCAGATTTCAGGTCTGTTAAGAGAGTGGTCTCCTGAGAAGAAACCTCTTGCACACCTTCCTAGCACCTGGAAAGAACTGCTTGTACCCACATCAGAAGACTTTCTTCCCTCCTTATTTAGCCAATACTTAGAGAGAAATTGAGTGAGGGAGTTTAGCAACAGTGTCCATGATGTGTATCATCTGGAAAGCAAGAGAAAATAGAGCATTGAACAATCATCTCTGGCCTACCCGATAATGTTGCCATATGTGGGAAAATAAAACAGAGACCTTTCTGAGAATCTCAAAGTGATGTTTTGGTCTGCACTGTACACCCAGGCTTCTCCTCTGGTGCTTGGAGTTTGAAACTACTTGGCAAAATGGTCTTTGTGGCTCAAAGCTTCAGACTCACTTTCTTGGACCAGCATGCCGATTTTTTTAACATTATAAACATATATAATTCATATATCTTGCAACTTATTTAATGCATAATTTACACATGTTTGCTAGTATTTATAAATGAGATTGGGAGCATGTTTCCCTAAAGGTAAGCCAGTCATCAAACTAACCCAGGGCTAAATTTTCTCCTTATCCTTCCAGGACGGGGTCCTGGGTATTGTACTGAAGGGGATACATGGGAAATGGCCGTGTTTGGATAAAAGAAGAGTAGTGAGGAGGGAGAAGTGAAGGCCCGTGCCACCTGCTTAAAAGTTCCCCAAAGGCCACTCAGGGATGAGGTCAGTGGTGAGATTCAAATAATGTAACAACTGGTTCTCTGCCCTAATGACCATTTTAAGTTTAAAAAAAAAAAAAAAAGACGATATACTGAAAGGTAGTTTATTATTTCATGCATTTAATACTTAAATGAGAACAATAAAAGAGGTACACAAAACTAGATTATGTTATAAGAGTTTTAAAATATTAATAAAAACATTAAATAATATCTGACCAAAAAACAATAAAACTGTTATTTAAGATATTTTCAGTGACAGCTTATCACCCACTGGTTGTTTGGCACTTTTTCTCTTTACATTATATGTTTGTTTACTGAAGTAACAAAGATAAGGGAATTAAAATGTAGTATTTCATCAAAGGTTTAAATAAGTTTTATGAAATGAATAAATAAATATTACAAGCATAAGTCCATCCAATATTTTTCACCTACGGATGGAATGAACATTACTACAGGCGCTTAGAATACGCTGTTGCACAGATAAAAGTTAAAAAAGAGTAAGGAGTGTAAATTTGTGATTTCCACATTGGGCAGCTGCCCAGGCGCCCACCTTAGAGAGAACCCTGATTACAAGTGCCATTTAAACAACTGGTTCGCCAAACTCAACAAAAAAAGAAGGATCGGTTCTGCCGAACGAACCGGTGCAAGCTGGCTGAATCCCACCACTGAATGAAGTTACTTTCCTTCAGAGGACAAGACAGTTCTTTCGTGTTTTACCTAGAACGAAAGTTTGGCATTTGTGTTCTTTTCAGGCACAGACACTGAGAGTCATTTGTTCCTTAGGGAAGTGATAAAAATCTACCTTATGTGTGTTAAGTAGAGAAGAAAGGGAGGCAAAGGACAAGGAATAACTGATTTGTTGGCAGGTGCACATAATTTTAATATAAAGGCAAATTGTTAAACAGGATGCCAGTGTCCCTTCCAGGGAGAGTAAGATCACTGCCTTCACGATTTTGGAGTGCATTCATTTCCAATTTTATTGTACCATCTGTGACACCCAAATGGAGTCTTAAATCTGCCTATTGCACTCTCTCTTCTCAATCTTAGCTAAAGCTTCTTCAGTGTCTCTGTTGTTAAAAACCTATAAAATCTACCAACTGCTCACTCTGCACTTGAATCAACACCACGCTCCTTTGCTGTCTCCTTCTCATTCAACACCCTAATGCAAGCATCATTTTTGGATTACCAAAAATTAATAATAATAATAATAATAATAATAATAAAACTTATAAAAAAATAAAAAACTATCCTTTTTAGAATGGGATGGAAAGAAAGACCTGAAACTCACTAATTTATAAAAAGCTTCTAAAAGGTTAGTGAACCCCTAAGTAAAATGAGAGCCTATTTAAAAACTAAAGAGCTTATTTGAAAACTAAAATGATGAGTTTGCTTTTGCAGAGTTTAAATATCAGAAGCTGCCAAAATGACTAATATCCAGTTTTCTTTGCTATTTTATTTTTAATCCTGGTAGTGAGAAAAATGATAAATGATGACCTATGTCAAGGAAATCTGAGCCCAAATTCCAGTGGCATTTAATCAGTGGAATGATAGAGGCTTTCATAATCCCCCTGTCCTGGTATCTCAAGGAATTGAAAGAGTCTTTAGTTTAAAAGGAAGTTAACTGGGATATGGCGGTTATTATTATAAATGGGAATTATAGTGGAACTAGGTGTAAAATTTTAGGTAATTGTAAATGTGGGACAGGTATATGATTTAGGGTATATAGTCAGTTTTAATATCAAATTCTACCTTTTAGAGTTAAGATGATTATACTATCCTAGGTAATCCACAGGCACACACCATTTGAGATGAGGAGGTGAGGGGTGTGTTCTTCCCATGAATAGATCCTTAATACAAATGACTGAGATTGTGGGAGCCTATTTGAGTTTATGTTTATTTTAATCCGAAGTGATTATACTTAGAAATGTTGGGGCTGCTGATAATATTTCTGTTTCGCTGTCTAAAGATTACAGAGTCAGTGATCTACCAGATGACGATGCTTACAAAAGTATTCACAGAAGCAGCAAGCTTAAAGGCCATCAGAAGTCAAGGGCAGAGTGGCACAAAATGCATGGCCTACCCAAACTTTAATTCCTTATTTCATTGCTAGAATTTTTCTTTGGTTTGGAATAAGATTTCTATTTCTTAAAAGTTATCATTTTGACTCTAGAATAAATATCCCTTTTTTTTTTTTTTTTTTTTTTACCAGGACTGTGCTCTTTTTTAAAACTAAGGAGATCACTAGGGATATAAAGGGTCTATTTTAGCCCTGAAGGCTGCCCTGCTTTTTTTGCTTTATGAATGTATTTATAGATATATAATTCATGTGTCTAGGGCTGATAGCCAGCAAAAGGGGCTCTCTGCCATCGAAAAAGATTAAAAATTCAATAGAACTCTTCTGAACCATGAGAATGTTGTAGGTGATGGTGAATGCAGTGGGTCAACTATAAAAACAAGAAGAGCAGCAGGAAGTTTCCATGTGGCTCCAACCTTGCCTCACTGGAGATATTTGACTCTAAGAAGTCACAAAAAACACTGAAAACAAGGACACTGAAGAGCTAGACTCTGGGAGAGGACACCATGCTCCAATTCCTTGAATTTCTTTTATGTGTATTTAGGCTCTTTACCTACTCTTTTATTTGCATGTCTGTGCTGGAAAATTCACATATAATGGGGAGAAATCACCCTTCTTGCACCAAATGAATTGTTGAATGATATTTATGTAGTCATTTGGTGCCACAGAAGTGTGTACATGCAACACATAAATAAAATTCAGATTTGTAACCAGGCAATTATTGTCCATCCACCTTCTGAAAAAATAGCCATGGACAAACATGGCAGGTACCTGGGGAGAAGATACCAGAAAAACTCTTGCGTCTCTAAGGTGCTTAGCTATTTTAATGAGGTGAGAATCTCTGGGTAGGATCTTCCCCCTCCCCCAATTTATCTGAAATGGGTTTGATTCTATAAGGCTACAGAGTCTATTTTTCAACATATGCCCAGGTAAGATGAGCCAAAGCCCCTTGATAAAGTTCTCTGTTGCAGAATGTTGAGTGGGGATTTGCTTTTGTTTGTTGATTAAGAGTTTTGCCTCTGAGAAGTCATCCAGTATCAAGTTAACCTCTCAACCCTGTTCCTTAGGGCCATATGAGTTTGGTCAAATTGCTTAAACTCCCTATAAAATTAGGCTAACAACACAGCCTGCCTCAAACCTCCAATATGAATAATAATAATGCATGTTAATGTTCATTAAATGCATGTTGAATATTTAGCACAGAGCTTATTGCCACTCCAAAATGTTAGCTACTAGTATCATTTCTACTAATATTTTAGGCCTATAAACACTGATGCTATTGATCACTTTTTCCAACCATTTAAAAAAAATATATAGTAGCTCATGCTAAGGTAGAAGTTTGATAATATAGGATCCAGATTATTAAGGCTATTTTAAATGCAGACTTTAAGGAATGATTTATTATAATTCAAAGGGTTTGTATTTAAAAGAAAAGATTAGCTTTTAATTAAATTGTCTTATAGATAACTTCCTCAACAAAAAATAAAAGCTTTCAATTTAATTAGGTAAAATAACACCTGATTTAGGAAGCTCTGAATTTTAAACCTAAAATATTATCCAAAATATTAAACAATATAAAAATCATATAAACCTAGGTAGGGAAAGCCCACTCATTAAAAGCTGCTGGATTGGAAACACATTTGTTATCTACCATTTAGTCTGATATTTCTATAGCAGTTTCAGATAATACTAATATTGAAAGTTAAAGTGAAACAAGTAACCTTCATTTAAAAATTGTATAGTACCTCTTACTGATTACTGCTCTTTCATTTCCTGAAGTGCATAAAGGAAATATCTAAATACCTTTAAGGTCAAGGGGCAGTCTTATCCTAGAGTCACATAAATGGCAGTACCTACCTGAGAAGTTGTCTAAATAAAACTTTACATGTGAAAATCATCATGTTTCTTCTTGGTAGAATCTTAGGATCCTTTTAAAGCTTACCTGATTAAATCCTTCAGAGAAACGGAAACTATTAATAGAAAGAAAAAAGGAGAGAGAAGGAAAGAGAAGAAGGGAGAGAGGGAGGGAGGGAGGGAGAGAGAGAGAGAGAGAGAATTGTGTGCCTTCTGTGTGTGCATGTGTGTGTTTTACCAGAAGTTATTTCTATACTTTGGAAGGCATCATTATCATAGGACAACACTCTAGACACCTTGGGTTGTCAATGTCTTTATTCTCAGTAAAATTAATTTTGTAGCCTGCGGTGATGGTGATGGTCTAATCCTAGATAACAAAGCTCACCATAATCACTTGAGAGTACCTTATTTCTCCTTTGCAGAAGCCAGGGTGGGGTGGGGGTGGGACTGATTTCCTTGCATTCTTTCTATGGAGTTAAATTAGGGTGCAATTACCACTGATAACACTTAGAATAATTCCTTTTTTTTTTTTCTGAGGCCTCCTGTAGGCTGTAACCAATTTAATATCCTACTAAAGAGCATACCATTATTTTCAAAGCTTTAAAGCTGGTTCAGGCAGAGAGGCCAGGTTTCCTTTGGATGTTAAGAACAATTTATCCACCCCCCTTTCCCAAGAGTAGAATTCACATTGATTATTATAAGCAATTCAGCACAAAACATAACACTGAAAATTAAGCAAAGAGACACAAATAAAATATTTAATATTGTCTACAAAAATTATATAGTAAAAAATAAAATCAACTTCAAGGCCAAAGTAAGCTAGAAGGAGAGAGAGCAAAGAACACCAACAAAGCATTCACAATATACAGAGGGAAAGAAAAGTAAAAGCAAATAAAAAAAAATAGAGGCAGTTTTTGAAAAACAAAGAAAAGAAATCATTTCCATATAGACAAAATAACAAATAGAATAAAAGCATACCATATTAATGTATAGTTAACTTACATCAACAAATTGCCCGCATGTTTTTTGGCATGAAAGAAAAATTTACAAAAGAAAGTTGTGTAAGAATGCTCTTGGACAAATAGAATTGCCACATTCTTGTAACTTGCTTTTTTGTTGTTGTTGTTGTCATTTCTTAAAAAAAAAACTTTTGAGCAAAATGTCTAATTTTTTAAATATAATAATTTACAACAGAGGGTGATACAGGGAGGCAACGACACATACATCCACACCACATAACATAAAAGGAAAAAAATCTGCACTTCAACAAATGTTTACTTCAAGAGTCTCGGGAGGGCATCCATTTTGAATTTGAAATAATTCCAATTGCAATGATTTAAAAATTTTCCCAAAAAAACTCAAACAAACCTGTTTACCTATATAATTTGCCTTTAAAAAAAATCCATGAATCTTAGAGGAATGAATTTCTGCATTGTTATAGGTTCTCAGATATATATTTTAATTTTTTAAATATTTTTGTCTTTTTGACAAGCATTAGACTTTCTTTAATTTAAGGGGATGGATGACAGCACATACATTTGAACAATGCTAAAGAAAGGAGGGGGCTGGGGAGGAAAGATGCAGAAAGGGTAGGGTCATGTCTATGAGTGAACTACACAGGAGATGAAGATGATGGGAGTGAATGTGTAAGTGAGTCGCCATGTCCATGTAAGGGCGGCACGGAGTGATCTAGCTGCATTAGAGCTTCTGGCTGTAAGGAAGGGATGGGCAATATACAAAAACAAATGAGCCTACACATGCCCATCTACAGAAATAAAGAACAGAACTCTAACACTGACAATCTCACACACCCTAAGCTGCAACTTCTTCAACATGCAATTATTCCGAAAAATTAATACAGTTTCATTAATGATTTTCAAATAATAAAAACAGTTAAAACTTTTTCTTCTCCTACTCAAAATAGCCAAAATACATAAAATAATAATACTAATAATAATGATCAAAAGGTTAAAAGCAAAAACAAGGAGACTAGATTTATGCATTCACGTTGAACAACTTCATCTACAGCCACACAGCCCCATCTAGAGTTAGGGGAAGGGGCCAGAGATCTGCAGAGGTGACGGAAAGGCAAATTTGTACCGGGAGCCCACTTGCTGGGTTGGTAATTACTTCCCTATTAGAAATGGAACCGTCTGAATGACGTCATTCATTTCCCCGTGCCCCCTACGGTGCACGTGATTCCCAATGAGACTGGGCTAATTTGAAAGATGTGGATGTGGAGATTCTGCAGCTGAAGTTGTTCCACCTTTAAAGAGGGAGTGGGGAAAAATTGCAGAAAACAATTCATTACATTTTTTTCCCTCATAATTTTGGATATAACCAAATCTGAAGACAGAGGTCTAGCAATTAAAATGAAACACACTGATATATTTATATAGATAGATAGATATAATACAAAAAAAGCACTTAATTCCCAAACAAGAAGGGAGAAAAGAACAAAAAAAAACATTTTAAAGAAAAAAAAAGTATTTCAGACACTTTCAGAGATGAACAACCAGATGCACAGGCTCAGTAGGCACAGACAGATCGGGCAGGGGACACTTTTTTGCTTTGCATTTTCTAGTTTGTTGATTCCCCTTTTGGTGATGGCCAAAATGAAAAAAAACAAACAAACAAATAAATGTTGCATTTCCTTTAAAAAAATATATTTTTTAAATTTGGTTTTGTTGCTTTAAAAAAATAAAAAGGGCGTGCAGTCTGGATGTACGTCATAAGTAGACACTTAAAAGAGAAGAAAGTGGCTAAGACTGACAAATGGGTAATCATCTCTTATCCTTTAACTGTAGGAATGTTCATCAAGTTCATACATGCTTAAAGTAAGTTGCATTTAGGGAAAATAGAGAAACGAAACAGCAAGTTAGGGTTGGGGAGAGGTCAGCAAGACAAAACCAATTCGGGGTGGTAGAAAGGTACTGGACCTAGTGTCACACCTTTCCAGTAGGGGCCAAGAACATCCCGAGGTGTGTCTTGCCAATTCCAAGAGGCAAAGCATGTACTTGTTGTATATGTGTATGTGTTTGGGGTGTTGAAGTAGAGCCTGTAGGAATGCAGGTCAAACTATAATATACACTGGATTCATGGGTTCTGTTCTAGGAAATGTATCCCGTATTCACTTGTGGCCTAAAAAACTATATTTTATAAGCTGTTGAGAGGTTATAATTAAGATTGTTCCATATGAATGTTCCTGGGAATTGCCAAATTGAGGGGGCACGATGGGTGACAACAGAATGCTAATAAAATGAGCCTGATAAATGGAATAGCCAATATACATATAAATGTATATATACACCATTTTTAGTACTAGGGGTAAAGTCCCTCTCTACTTCAAAGAACAAAGTGGTACAGTGTCCATATCTGTAAACTACAGGATAGCCAGGAAATGAGGATGGTTTATTTGGAGTACTCTGGGGAAAATTTAACCAGTCTTCCAGAGACCATGTGGGGAAAAATTTTCCATTCGCTCTACATTGAGAAAAGTGGAGAAGAGAAGAGAGGGAGAAAAAGGGAGAGAGAGAGAGCGTGTTCATGTGCATGTGTGTGTGCGCGTGCGTGCGCGCGTGCTGAGGGAAAGGCACCATAGAAGGGACATGAGGAAGCACTTTTTAGAAATGGTCTCAGCCTCTACTGGAAGAGATCACAGGAGTTTTATTCAACATTATATCCCTGTGAGAACATTAATGCTCAACCAAGGACTGGGAAACCCAGGTAGGCAAACCGCAAAGGCAAGACACTTGAGAGCACTTGGTTCTGACAGCCAATTCTAATCACTCCCAAGAACTCTTTTTGAGTGACTTTAACAAACAGAATAAATTGTAAAGATGAGCCAGACTTTTACCCCCTATGGACGCCCCTTTTATTATTTTATACTAAAATAATGATAGTAATGTGTCCCCATGGGTCAGTCCGTACCAAGATTTTTAGTCACTGGTTTAATAATGTTAGTCATTATTTTAGGAACTTCACAAAGGCAGCTGGATAGTTTTAGGAGGTGGGGAAAATTCCCAATAATATAGAAAAAGAAAAACCTTTGTTGGCATTTAGATGGTATTTTTTTTTTGAGTGATTAATCTTTTAACATTGAATTTTATTGTATGATAAGACCCTCACAAGACATTGAATGATGTCTGTAGAACAAAGTTAGTTTTGATAATGTTCATATGAACTGTTTTTGTGCCATAGGCCATTTCTTTCTTTTTTCTTTCTTTTTTTTTTTTTAGGCCATTTCTTAAAGTAGGCAACATAACTGGTCTAAGTATGAGACTTAAAGAAAACAATACTTCCAGTACATATAAACTACTGGATAATAAGAAGTATTTTGAGGAAGATATATCAACAATTTGGGTCTCCTATGGTTTCTATTGAGTAATCTACCTATTTCAAACAGCCTGTTTTAAAAGTCATGCGAGTAGGACATCACTTACATTTTGAAAATCACTGGTTTAAACTATTGAACATACCAAAATTTATGGCTGTCATTTTGCAAATAAAAGATGTATTTTTTAAACTCATGGAAGCCATTGTTTCAAAAGAAGCCAACACAGCAAAAATACAGTGACTACACCTTTCTGTGTCAACTATCAGTTAACGTGCATAAAGCTTGTTTGGTTTCTAATATAAGATACAAAATAATATTGCTAGTTACTCATAAGCATGTCACAGTTTCACTTTCATCTTTCATTAGCTATCTGCACTATGTTTCTGTTATCAGTAACTGTATGGTTTAGTATCTATGCCTTTACTGGGTGTAAAGAATGCTCTAGGGTATTTTTTTTTTTTTTTGCCACTGAGAACAAATAACACAATAATTTGACTTGAAATAGCATGTTTTGATATGACCATTTTTATCCCACCATGACCAAATAACTCTGTCTAAATGCAAAATCAAACTTTTAAAAACATCAAGTGTAATGCATTGGAATTACACTAGTCAGCATTCATCTTGGAGAATGAAATGGTTTCAAAGAAATACGTTTCTAAACTTGCTGGGGGTTGTGCTTAAGAAACCCAAAATCATACTCAAATAACTCAAGTTGGAAACTTCCTGGGAGAGTGGGTCCTAGTTGCTGAAGGGCATTGTCTTCAATGTATATAGGGGGAGTCAAAGAGGAATGCCCAAATGAATTACTGAGTATATGATTAAATATTTAAGATTTCTGAGGAATAGTCCTGGAGAGAGAAAGAAGAGCAAACATTCTTGGGAGTCTGAGTGCAACACCAGGGAAGACTTAAAATATTACAAGTAGGGAAATCTAAGAAGGGAGTTTGGAGAACTAATACCTAATGAGGATTTTCAAGACTTTTGCATCAGATCTATGCAGTAAACTTTCTCCTCTGTCTCTCTATACAAAAACATTTCATTGATTATTTTATGTGTCCATAGGATGAAGGGAGGGATCCTTCTAGAAGAATGAATGGCTCAGTTCATTATCACAATTTGGCTTAGGATCAAAATGGAGACTCCAAGGATGGATATGGAATCCTGGGATCACAGGGATAACTGTCATGTCATGTCTCATCTGTGACATACATATATCAGCCCTGCATATACTCTGACTCCTCATAGCTTTTATTGCAGATGTGAGCGATGCCGTGAGAAGTGGTAAAGAAGCCTGCTTCATACATGCTATTTGTTTCTAAGTAAAACGTTAAAAACTTTCTTTTTAATGTTGAACAAAAATGTCCCCAAATAAAAAAAAATTTCATGTGTGTGTTTTTTCCCCAAACTCAGTTTCCACATATAATTATAGGGATTAAGGAGAAACCAAAATAACTAAACCTCTAAGATGGAAAAGAGAGCTCAGGATACTCTAAAGCCCAATATTTAAAACGGTATTTCTGTATTAATGATTTGCTTGCCAAAATTAGAGTAGTTTTTCATACTTAAGACGACAGATAGAATGGATAAAACATTATAAAGAGTAGTATCACATAATCAAACCTGGTAAGCTGTTTAGATGTAGAAGAACCTTAACTTAATGACTTCTTTCCCTATATTTCCATGACCTTTAACTTGTGCCTATAATTCTGTCCCATAATCTCCATTCTTCTTTGTGAACCTACTGTACCCTATATAAATTTCTATGACTTTAATAATTCAATGCACTTTATTTTATTTTATTTCTTTTATTCTCACATTCAAGAAGACTCTAAAAACTTCAGGACAAGGATAGAGTTTTTTTTTTAATCTGTTTTTCTTACCAACTAAAATATTAATAATCAAACATTTTATAGTGAATGAACTAATGAATGAACAAATGAATCAGTACTTTTAATTACTCACCTTTTTTACCAAAATACTATACTATAACTTCCATAAAGGCATTACAATCATGTATCAACATAGCGGCCACCTTGTGCCTAAAATGTAGTATATGGAATAGAAATTTTAGGGGCAGGGGATCTAAGTTCCAGTCTTAGTTGTACTTCCTATGACACCAGCTTGTTAGGACATTGACAGAGTCAGTTAATCTCTGTGTTTGTTTCCGCCTGTGTAATATGGAGATTATAATGTCTGTTTAATTAACCTACCTCACAAGGTAGGCTATGCAACAAATTTTGAATGGGAAAGTGCTTATAAATTCTAAAGGGCTTTTTCAAAAGTTTGTTACTATTGTCTTCAAAGTTGGCACCATAGTTATAACATGAGGGTTTTGTATTAAAAAAAAAGGCGAGCCCCAGACAACTGAGGTCAGTGCTACTCCAAGAATGATTCCTGAAGCATCTGCTTCAGCATCAAACAAACCATAACCTCAATCCCAAATCCCACCCAAGTAATTTTTTATTCTGTTTCTTTTGAGCCCTTGTCCCTATCTCTCCAATAATGCTAAATTCCCAAAGTTTGATTAGTTCATCTGTTAATGGTGAATTTTTGTTATGTCTGCCTCTGATTTTATAATTATCTTATTTTATTTTTCTGTAGGGTTAGAATTAAGCTCTGAAGAGGTATTATTTAGATATGTTTCCATGAGAACATATTTATTTAGTGGTAGAAGCATGGACGTAGACATCAATTTTTGCCCTCCATCCAATCATGTGATTTGACACACGTCACTTGCCCTTCATCCCAACTCCTGGAGCCTGTTTCCTCATTTACACAATCATAAGAACTTATCCTCTCTAACTCACAAATTTATGTGTATCACAATTAAAATTAGTTTGGAAACTATAAAATATTCCATTCAAATGCAAGAAGATGTCATTAGCACTACTTGGTATGACTGAAGCCACCAAAGAGAATGATGACAGAAGTGGAAATCTCAGTAAAACCCTTGGAAATAACATATCCCAGCACACATTAGAACCATGAGATGAGAACACGAGGGAATGGAAGGTCAAGGTGATATTTTAGTTCCTTTCTCTCCAAAGTGTTACTACTAGTTAAGATAACACAAAAGGAAAAAAACTCAATTAAGAAACTAGGAATTAATATTCTTATCATTTTGTTTTAATGCTAATCAGGTATTAGTGTAAGTAAGCCTTTCTTCACTCAGGATATTATGATTTTCTTGAAGCAGAAGTTGAAACCAATTTTGCTTCTGTTTTTTAATCTCTCCAGCATAGAACAGGGCACACCATAGGTCTTCAATACATATTTGTTGAACAATGGAATTCAAAAAGCTATCCTTGCTGGCACCAATATTTTAATCAGAGAAAATAATCTTCATGAAGTAAAGCAAAAAGAAAGAACAAAAACCAAAATCATGAATTAAGTAACCACTCCCCTGTTCTTAGCCTTGTCTCTATGTGGATATTTAGGGCTGATATATGCATACAGCTCATTATGTGAGAACTAGTTAGGCCCCTTTAATATTATTAAAGCCCAAGACAGTACATAATACAAAAAAAATATATTTATTTTATTAACATAAAAATACCTGTGTGCTAGTCAGAAATGAAGGCTTTGTATGAAATACTTGGCTTTTTTAACTTGAACTACGAAAGATTTTTTTAACTTTCCTCCTCTTGTCCTGGCCCCATCTCTTGCCTGACCTCAAGTGAGACCCCAGGTTGCCTTCATTTTCAAGGTAATCCCATCCAGCCCCTCAGCTGTAATACTATGTGACTATAATTTCCAGTTCAAACCTCCTCGCAGAATTTCACATTCCTTTATCCAAATTCCTTCTCAACATTTTCATTTCCATTTCTAAGAGGCACCTCAATCAAAAAGGGCCAAAACAGAGCTTTGGACTTTACTTTCCTTCTAAATTTGCATCTCCCTTTGTATTTCCCCTTTATTGGGTTTGATCAAGGTGCACCAGCCCCTAACTAGTTATCATACTTGAGCCACACCCAGGTTCACCTTCATGTATCCCGTCCATGTACCAGAAACTCTTATTGACTCTACTTTGGCAACGCATTTCTCACATTTCTATTTTTCTCCATCACCATTAATCGAGTCATAGAATAAGCTACCAGAATTTCTTGCTTCGACTTTGCAGTAGCCTCCCAATTGATGCCCCCACCTCCCCTTTTGGCTCCCTAAAATCCAGTCTCCATAATGAAACTAAGGTGATCTTTAAAAAGTATACAATATAGCCCTGGCCGGTTGGCTCAGCGGTAGAGCGTCGGCCTGGCGTGCGGGGGACCCGGGTTCGATTCCTGGCCAGGGCACATAGGAGAAGTGCCCATTTGCTTCTCCACCCCCCCTCCTTCCTCTCTGTCTCTCTCTTCCCCTCCCGCAGCCAAGGCTCCATTGGAGCAAAGATGGCCCGGGTGCTGGGGATGGCTCCTTGGCCTCTGCCCCAGGTGCTAGAGTGGCTCTGGTCGCGGCAGAGCGACGCCCCCAGGTGGGCAGAGTGTCGCCCACGTGCCGGGTGGATCCCGGTCGGGCACATGTGGGAGTCTGTCTGACTGTCTCTCCCCGTTTCCAGCTTCAGAAAAATACAAACAAACAAAAAAAGTATACAATATAAATCAAAGCAAGACATTTTCTTGCTTAAAATCTTTAAAAGCAGAATTCTCCAAATGAAAATTCTATATGCTGTCCCTGGACCTTTTAGATTCTGGCCATAATCTCTAGTGTCTCTACCAGAAAGACTTCTTTTCTTGCCCTTTGCCCAGCTAGTTCCTTCCAATTTTGCTCCTCAAAGAAGCCTTCCATGACTTCCCTGTGAGTAGCAAGCTGATCACTAACTGATCATCCCTCATGATTCTTTGCAAAGTATTTACTGTATAACTCTTACCCATTTATTTATGGAGTATAAGCTCCGTGAGAACAGAGATGTGCCTCATTCTCCACTGTCTTTAGAATAGTGCTGGATTCCATAGTAAGAGCTCAGGTTGGCCACTAAATGTTTTGTAAACTATCGAAGCCTTGCATTCTCTGGTCTGTTTTATTTTCTTTTACACTTCTACACACCAGATGGGATTTCCCTGAGTTCTAGCTAGCAGTTCCAATGCAAATTGGACCTTCTTGTTCACAGCTGGCTTAAAAAAGGCTCCCAAAAAAAACACATCACAATCTAGATCATTCTCCCTTTTATAAACTGGTGGTGCGATGTTTATTAAAAACTCGGGCTTTTCTTGGAGCTATGAAAGCTCAAGAAAAGAGAAACACAATGTTCAGGCCTAGAGTTGCCAGACTTTGATGCTTGTCTTCAGGCAACAGAAGGGGATGGGCCAGACAAATCATGAGTGGGAGCAATGGCGACCCGAGTGTGAAATACGCCTGGTTATCTTTGCGTCCTGTGGCCCTGCAGCCACCGGCAGCAGAACCCGGAGCAGTGGGGACTTTCTCCTCAACTAGTACCCTGACGTCTTATGATTGTGTTTATATAGTAATGACTTATTCAATGAGGTTTATTTTGCTTGTCTTTTCCATGGAAGTTTCTCTATTCTGTCAGCATTCTGACTGTTTTCTTTGTGCTGGAGTTCCTCTGGGTGGTAGCAGCTGGGCATTCCAACCCGTTGTCTCCTCTCTGCAGGGCCTTTAAGTTCTCTAAATAGACCAGGAGGAATAGCTGAACTTGACAACATATTGCAATTAAACTCATCGTATCTTGAAAACACCTCTTTTCCTTTAAAATCTACCTTTATTGCTAGGAATAATATATAGTGTTTATAAAATCAATACCACCAAGGGGTTTTGGAATGAAAATTAGTACTGTACAAACAAGATGAAAAGCTTGCCTAAGGCTCATGCACTCGACATTAGGATGATGTACCATGATTATATGCCTTTGACTGTGTCTGACCTGAGACTCAAGCAGCTGGTTTACCACAGAGGAGAAGACTTCAGAGATGTCTGGGTGAGCAAGACATGTCTCATGAGATTATTTTTAATTTTTATAAATTTAACTACTGTAGGTTAGGGAAGGGGCTATGAAAATTTCCTAGTCATCCTCTAAACTCAGTGCATATGAGCTTCCAGATTAGTAAAGTTATATGCTTAGGGACAAATGCATATGACCAAATGGTTAACATAGTGATGTCCTTACAAATATGGAAAAAAAAGAAGGAAAATACAAGTTATAATTATGTAGTTCAAATATAAATTTACTAGTGGTCTACCTCTGGAAGGAGACATTCTTAAGAGTTATTGAGAACTTACTTTCTGCCATTTATTGTGTCAAGTGCTTTAGCTATTTTATTTTTTCTTAATCATTACACTTGTATCTTACATACCAGCAAACTTTGACCAAAAGAAGTGAATGTGTCCAAAGTTACACGACTAGAATGTTGCTTAACTCTGTACCCAATCCTATATATTTTACATTATACCACAATACCATCCTTAAACAGAATGTTTTTAATATTCAGTTCTTGGTGACTATGGAAAATTACAAACAAGCTACCAGGCGTCCCCAAACTACGGCCCGTGGGCCGCATGCAGCCCCCTGAGGCCATTTATCCGGCCCCCCACCGCACTTCCGGAAGGGCCACCTCTTTCACTGGTGGTCAGTGAGAAGAGCACTGTATGTGGCGGCCCTCCAACAGTCTGAGGGACAGTGAACTGGCCCTCTGTGTAAAAAGTTTGGGGACCCCTGAATGGGCACAAAAATAAAGGCCACAGGAGATCTTATGATCTCTGCAGATTTATTTCCAACCATTTTACCTTCAAAATTAATATTGCGCAATGAGATATTCAGAGAGCCCTTGAGGGTTTTTTGCACAGTCTCAGGTCACATCAGTCAGACCCACTAAATCAGTCTCTGCTAGAAGTAGTGGGGACTGGTTAGCAGCCAGTATCTAGATAAATGCATTTTTAAAAATTTCTGAAAGGGTTCTTATGCAAAACCTGATTGAATTTATAGTCAAAGACCTGGGCAAAATCCTGGCTGGGATCCACCCTCTGTGACCATGAATAAGCCATGACGATCTCTTGTGTGTAAAATGGAGGAAAACTTCACCAGATGTTGGATTACTCAAAGGAGAAATTAGGCATACAAACATTTTGTATGGGTAATATATATGTATGTGTTTTCAGAAATATTATGAGTAATAATTATCTCACTGGAACATCAAAAGATACCTAAAATTCTAATACATAGATTTTAGGATCACACAATAAATGCTTTTGGATAATCTACCTATTCTAAAACTAATGTAATGGAAGCATCAGTAATATAGTAAGTACTTAACAAAATAGTCTACATGATTTGATTCCTTTGCTATTTTCTTGAATTCTTAAATTGCAAGTGCTCTCTGAATATCTCTGTCCAATATTATTTTCTTTCCTAAATATCTTAATCCATCATTGACTCTATACAAAAATTTTTAAAAAGCACTGTCAAACAACTGTTGGACAACTATTGGAGTAAATTATCACATTTTTGTTGTTGTTGTTGTTTTTCTGTGCCCTATTATTTTATTGTACATTTTAGATCGACACTTGGTAGACGCCACTAATTGTTCTAAAGCAGTAAGAAAAATGGCTTCCTCTGTACTCATTGAACGGGCACAGATGCTACTGGCACAGCCTCAGGCAGGCCAGAAGACACAAAAAATAGCTTCCCACTGTGTCCTTTCACAACCACGGAGCCTAACATGTCTGTAGAGTGACATGGTGTTAGGACGAGGATGAGACACTAGGCTGGCTGCAGATTAGTGTCACAATGTGAGAAAGAGCTATAGGTAGCTTTGAAAACAAAAGTGCCAGTGGCCATCTGGTGACTTTTAACATCTCCTTGGCCAGATTAAGCCAGTGTGGTCTCCGGTACTATTTCTCAGTGGTAATAATAAATAGATTCTGATATATTTTGTGTGTGCTGTTTTAGATCATGTTGATTTTTAAGTCTTCATGCTACATGTGGTGACTGTTAAAGAAAAGATTTGAGAAACATTTAAAGTCTTGTTTTTAGCAATTGTGCCACATTTAATTAAGAAAGTCAGCATGATGGAACCCTGAAACTCACTCATAATCTCTCTCTTTATGCAGAAATTTGATGTGCTCATGTGTAGTGACTCCATTAGAATATTTGTTCATTAATTTTATTCCTGTTTCATAGTATTAATATATAGTTTTTGTTTTCCCCAATGCTATTAGCCAAAACGTCATATTTGCTTTTTTAAATGAATGAATAGTACTGAAAGCAGAAACTCAAAACTCAGTTAAGTGCTAAGTATTATATTTGCAAAAATCACATGACCAATAGCTAGACTTGCTTGGATCCCTTTTAAAAAAATAAGGCTGATTTTTAAATTATATATTATGGAGTTATTAGTACAAATACATATTAGTCTTCATGTAAACAACTCACTAGGAAATTCTTGCTATCTTGTGCAATTAGGTAAAATTTTTTGATGAAGCAGGTTATCACCACTTCTCTTCTAGTTTAAGGACAAATAGACACGGCCACTAAGCAAATCTAGGATTGAAATTTATATTAGGTTAAGGACTAGGGCTGGAGCAGTGTCATGAAAACTCAGAGAAAACATTTTGTCCTTATCATACCAGTTTTGTTTTTGCTTTCACTCAACTCAAATTTTCCTTGCAGATGAGGGTAAGTGTCATATTTTCTTGAAAATATTATTTAGCAAGAAATAGGACAGCATACTGTTGTTGGTACAAGCACCTGTCTGCTTGAAAGTTAGGGCGATTTCACTCTAGAATTCCAGGAGTTGCAGAATTACACGTAGTCCATGTAAATAGTATCTTCTGGAGTTGAGCAAGGCAAGGCCTGCCTAACTACATGCAACGACCTTCTCAAGTTATGAACAGCATCTGTAACTACTCTGAATAAGCCTGCTGACTCTGGGTTTTCTCCCTTTCAATTTTGTTGAGGACAGCCAGGATTTGGGTATGACAGCAGTACATAGTAGACAATTGCTTTTGGTCACTGCTACTTAAGGTTGTAGGCAGTGTTGACCGGAAGGCTAAAGACAGTGACAGAAATGTGTCTATAGCATGAAATAAGTACTCAATAAATAATTATTGAAAAGTAAAAAAGTCATTTCCCAGTGTACCCTGGTGGTCTGGCTAATGGGCACAAATCAAGGCAGAATGACACAAATGCCTTTTAGCATCTAAAACAGCCTACATATTTGCAGATATTTGATGGACTCACAGTCCCTAAGACCTATTTCTTTGGATTAGAAGGAAAGTATCTAACATCAAGGACTTAACAATGTGAAAGTCTCCAGAGAATAACTCTCTAATATTTTATAGACAGTGACATCAAAGAATTCTTACTGGTGAAAAGAATCACTTTGTAAAGCAGTGGTGTTCACTATTTGTGTTCCAAAGAATAAAGTAATAAAGAGATGAGAACATTTATTTAATATGTTTCTAGAGAAACCAGGGATATATGGTAAGTAAAATCGGATGCTTCTGGGTCTTATCCCACAGGTTGTACATCCTACTAACAAGCAAAGCTTCCAGAAAGTAAGCTCTCCCAACCGTCCTAGAGCAGACATAACATCAGGAAGTAGGACATGCAGGCAATCTTATGGGTTATGTAACCCCAGGTAAGTGACTTGATAATTCTATGAGCACCATTTTATTGCCTGTAAAATGTCAGGGTTAGATAAAATGATCTTTTGAAAGAAACAATGACTTAAGGAAGATTAGTGGAGTTCAAAACTGTTCCAAAGTCAGTATTATCATTTCTTAAAAATTTTGATTTTATTACAGGTACCATTTGCCTAACACTATGTCACTACATAGTGAAAGCATACATTTTATGTTGCCTTTTCTCTTAAGAATAAATAATCAATTACATAACTATTTCACAATACTTCCTTCTTATTCCTAAGAAGGGATAACTTCTGTGCTTCCTGCACTGAAATGACAAAATCCTGGAATAGATACTCAGAATATTATCTTGGATATCAGGGTTATTAAGAAGCAACAGAGGGAAATCTAGTAATCCAGGGTTGAAGGTTTGAAAGCTGATTTCCCACTGGGCAGACTAGCCACTGAGAAGGCCCCATATGGAAATCAGGTAGTAATAAAATGGTAGACCAAAAGAGACAACATAGGTCAGGGAATTTTTTTTTAGGTGTTATATAAACAATAGCAAAGTTTCAATCTAGCAGCCCCAGCTTTTAGAAGAAAGTGTTGGGTGTGAGAGACTTTTATTGCTTTAGGAAGCTTCACACCTCTATCATTTTACTGTGTTGACGTTCAGATGTATAAGGTTCTCTGGAGTCCTTAATCCAAGTTGTTCTGTGGCTACATGGCAATAATTACCCATCTATATTTTAAAACTACAAGCAGCTCTTTCTCTGTGGTATAGCTCATCTTATAATGGTGACGGAATAAAAGAAAGTGACATCGATTTTGAAAAGCATAGTTAGGAAGCACTACAGGTAGCTTCGTGTCATGTGAGCCAGTTTTACCATTGTCTAGAATAGTGGATGGAACTGTCTCACCAGCCAGGCTTGCCACTAAAAGTCTAATATTTCCTAGCTGAAATGGGGCCCTTGGTTTTAACAACCTTAAAGTGTATCAGATGTCAATTGACAAGAGTTTCAATGGCAGCTGCTTGGGCCTGACCCTCTGGTCTTCAACATGGAACTGGTTACTGCAAGAAAGCCAATGGGGAAGGCAGACTAGGCAAGTAAAAATTATTAAAATATCCAGGGATCACATTTAGCACCTTCTTTTCCATTAACCAGTGAGTTCCTTCCAGTGCCCAGAACCTTTCAGTCCAAATTCTTTGAACTGTTAAGGCGTTGGCTGAATTTTGTTTAGAAGAACAATGTTGCTTTTATTCTGCTTATCTCTATATAATTTTAGAAAGAAATCCTACTAGAAAGCATTCTACCCTAATGATACAAAGTTGTAGGAGCTTGGAAATCAATCGCATAGGATTGAGTTCTGATTGACATTTATCTCGTAAATTTTAATACCCATCCAAAAATAAGCTAGGCTATCCCAGGCACACCAGGATTTCAATTATAGGCATGTCTGATAGGGTGATGATAATTTCTTGTGTAACTATTTTGATTGTCAACCACAAAAACTGTGTGCTCTGTGCAGAGATGTGATTTAGCGTTGAAATTCTAACTTACCTATGCTTACATTGAATCCCAGGCCAGTTTGTTTCTGAAGAAAAATATGAACCTTAGGGCAATGGCTACTATCCAATTTGAATAATTATGTTGGTGGCCACAATTTTCTTCTATTCAACCTCTCAATGATGTCATCTGGGGTGTAGCTATTTACTTCATCCTGCACACCACATTTCCACCCCTCTAAAGCAAAGGCTCTGCCAAAAAAGAGCCCTTCATGAACAAGGGTAGGCTTAAATCCTAGAGCAGAAGCCCAGGAAATGTGGAAGGAGAAATCAAAATCTTCAGATGCTGAATGTTTTCCAAGTAAAAAACCAAACAAACAAAAAACAAAACACTAATCTGAGAATGATATCTTTAAAAGGAAAAATGTTATGGTTCAGATAAAAATATTTTACTTTATTTTATTTATTAATTTTTAATTTATTGATTTTAGAGAGTGGGGAAAGAGAGAGAGAGAGAGAAAGAAAGAGAGAGACCAGAACTTTAATCTATTCCTGTATGTGCTCTGGTCAGGGATCGAACTAGCAACTTCTGTGCTTGGGCTGGCATTCTATCTAGCTATCCAGCTAGGGCTATAGATGAAAATATTTAAAAATGAAACAGTTGTGTGGCCTCACAAAGCCTAATCAGTGACAATTGAATAAGACAAATCTTGAAGAGGGACCTGATTTTTCTATTTTGTCCTGATGGGCTCGGAACTAAAAAATATATATATTTTTTTGCTCTTGAAAGGTACTTGATAAGGTGGTCTCAGTGTCTTGCAAATGTTGCCATTATTTCATTTGCCCTGTGAAGAAATTAGAGTGTGAAAAGAGAAATGTGCAGAAGGAAGAAAAGGGTGTGTGAACCTGGCTCTTGCATGCTCCAGTTCCTTTTGACAGGGAATGAATGCAGACTTTTCTGGATTTGATTCTGACATGGTCACCTTCAAATAGTTAGAATTAATCTAGAATACCACTCTCAGCAAAATATTTAACTAGCTCCTTTTGTGTTATGGTGAGTGCTACAGTCTTTACGTGCAACAAACAAGTATGGACACATGGCTATATTGTAAGTGATACATAATGTTTTCAATGGTGACATTTCGTATAAAATGTTGTTGTGTCTTTAGCTGTGAGGCTGAGCAGCAAATACTATATGGTAAAATGGTTGGTTCAAGAAATGGAAGGTTAAGAGACTGGGGTCCTCCAGCAGGCTCAGATGAGGCCTCTTAGCACACACTCTGTCTTCTTTTAGCAGTGTACAGAGCAGCACTTGGAAAACCCTTATCAGATGAGAGAAAGTCGGCAGAGAGAGAAATAATAAGGAGAACGAGCTGTGGATGAAATGCCAACATTTGTAATGGAGTATGCTTTTCCAGTGGTACTGTAAATCTCAGTTGTTAGTAAGAAATGATGGATTCTGTGTTTTCTTTTCTTTTCTTTTTAGTAAGAAGAAATAACCAAATTTAATACATACATACATATGGGAACCCTGCATACATGAGAGGTTCAGAGACCCAACATGCAGATGAAGAACCTCTCCAGAGATAGAAAGGAGGATTGAGGTATATAAGACAGTCTGAGCTTGGCCCTGGTCAGGTAGCTCAGTAGGTTGGCATTGTCCCAATACACCAAGGTTGCAGGTTCAATCATGGGTCAGAGCACATACAAGAACCAACCAATGGATTCATAAATAAGTGAAACAGCAAATATAGATGTCTCTCTCTCTCTCTCTCTCTCTCTCTCTCTCTCAAGTAAAAAAAAATAGTGTGAGCTAAGGATAAGGTACCTTGGGGGTTTCAAAGGGTCATTGCAGGATAAGAAAAGCAGATGTTTAGTAAATAATACTAGTTTGATAATCGCTTATGGGCAAGGCCTCTAATTAAGATTCTTCTAGGCAGTTTAAGGATGTGGAGGGTAGGAGGGAGGCTAAAGTTTGTTCTAAGCAAGTTGCCTTGGGCTCGAAACAATCTGCATACCACAGAAGCACATGTGGGTGACTTCTGGGCCCCCACAGTCCCTTGCTCTGAAATGTCTTTGCTGTGTTTCTTAAGGGTTAATATTATGAGTGGGTGTGGGACATTTTATTTATTTACTACCTCTCTGGATTTTCAGTCTGTCAGTATAGTTGTTGTTGTACAGAGGGACTTTCATAACAAACAACTCAAGAGTTTGTATGTACTAGAATGTACACTCACTTTCATGCATATTTTCTTGGCAGGGGAGCCAGAGCTGTCTTTCTCTGCCTGAGAGGTTGTTACTTGGCAGATATATGTTAAAATGGTTGCTCCAGATTGCAAACAGTTTTGCACACCTGGCTTGTTTTCATTCCAAAACGTTCAATTACATAATATTGTGCTGCATTTACATAATTATGCAATTTGGCTATATGACAGAGCTTCCAATCTGAATTTTTAAATTAAAAAAAGTGTGCATATCAATTAAGAATTTTAAAATTATTGATTAGTTGAGGTGATCTGCTAATATATTGATAGAATACAGTATCATTTAAGGAGCATTTGGTAAAAATGAGCATTTAGGAGAACATGAGCCTTTATTTTCAAGGTAATCTCTCAACTTTTTTGCATAACAAACCCTACTGAAAACCTGACAAAGACTGTATACTCATTCTCAATAAAAATGCTCTTGTAAATAAAATTTTATAAAGAAATTCGGGAGATCTGTCCATGGATCCCAAAATAAAATTTTAAGAACACAGCATTACAAATAATGCAAGATATAACATCTATAAAAATGACTTGTAAATTCTAGAGTTATATATACATATGAGGCAACTGCACAACAAGAGAATTAATTCTCATTAGGACTATAACTGATGTTGGAGTCTGGTTCACTGGAACTTAATTCAATATTTTTTACTATCTCTCGTTATCTGAGTTAATATAAAAGGCCATTATTAAGAGTCTAGTCTAAAATTTGCCTTCAATGTAAAACATATTTTATTCTAATGGAATGTGGCTAGATATTGTTAGGTTTGATATTCATCAGCACTGGTTAAATGAACCCAACCTCAGGTGCTAATCTAATAGAGTTGAATATTAATTAATGTGATCCAAACAACTTATCATTCCAGGCTTCCTTCTATTAGGAAAGATGTGCTGTGGCTGAATGCTAATAGAAAAACCTATTAGTTGCACAGATTCCAATTTCCTTTATCTGTATTTGTCACTGAATGGTAGGTTTCTTCTAAGATTAATATTTTTTCATTGTTTTTCTTTATGTTTTGAGAATTTGTTTAACACCATAAAATTATGGAGCAAGATTCAGTAGATGTATTTAAAATATTTTAATCTGGTGTTTGCCTTTGTAACTTTTAACCTATGAGAATAAATCCATTTTTCCCTTAAGATTCAACTTTTGGTGCCCATATTTGCAAATGTCAGAAAGCATTAATATGAGACATAGAAGGCTACTTTATGTTTCCATATATATATATATATATATACATATATATATACACATATATATCTATATATATAGATATATAGATATATAGATGGGCCCCATGATAATCCTGAGATGAGTGTGGTTGATATTATTTGCACCTTAAAACAAGGTTTCTCAACCTCATCATTGCTGACATTCTGGGTCGGACAGTTAGTTCTCCACTTTGGGAGCTGTTCTGTGTACTGTTCGGATGTCGAACAGCATCCCTCTCCTCTATCCAGTAGATGCCAACAGCATCTCCCAAGTTGTGATAATCAAAAGTGTCTCTGAGATTTCCAAATGTGTCCTAGAACAAAATCACCCTCAGTTTAAGATCATTGGCTTAAAGGTAAAGACACTATGTTACAGAGAATTGAAGGCACCGGCAAGGTCACGAAGATACTCAGTAACTGAGCCAAGGCTACAGCCCAGGTTGCTGATATGCTAGTCTCTTCCTTCCTGCCATGGTCCACAGCACAACTTGGGAGAGGCTCCATATTATGATTCCTTTAGTGTTTCTGTTGAACTATGAATAGCATAACATAAACAATATTGTAATATCATTAATACATGTAAAAGGCAAGAGCTAATTATGTAAAAGTGCTTGTTTAATTCTAAGTATTATGAAATTTTCACATAAGCAGGTGCATATTAGAGGGAGAGACCATGGGAAAGAATCCACTTTGAGATAGACATTTGGGGGAAATCACAGAAGACCTGATGATTTCAGAGCAAGGTAAGCTGGAAACTAGATGATTTCAAGTCCCCCAACCACAGAGCTGATCTTCAATAGTCATTGAAGTACTTAATGCAATTTGGCTACTGCTGGCATCTTTCCAGAGCACTCTTTTTAGCTGTTCCGATGGACTTACGCCTGGCAGCCAAATTATTGGTTTATAGTCTCTACTGATTAGTGGGTCCAAACAATGAAAATTCATCTTCAGTGTTTCTAAGGATGGTGGTACTGTGCCTAACTGAAATATTAAAATAACATATTAAAAGAAGCTGAGAAAACCCCATGTTTGATAAGATAAAAATAAAACCAGATACAGTGCCTAGACCCACAGGAACATGGCATCTAAGGAATTTGTGAATACATCTTCAGTTTCCATGGTTACATGAGCTTCCCGGAAGCATGGGCAAAACGCACAGGACAATCCACACAGCTTCATCTAAACAGAAGTGCTTTCCCACCCTACATCTGTAAAACACCACAGCCTGACCTAAGTCTGCGTGATCATTCTGCCCACGACTGGATCTCATGGGAAAACATTCACTAGCCCTTGAGTTACAAACACCAAGATTATGTAAAAGAGAAAAAGTTGTGGAGACAGGTCTGCAGTTCTATTATACTTCAGAGGATGTATCAGGTTTTTTTGTCCCTTTGAACAAAATGATACTGTTAGTGAAAAAGCAAGCATTTTTCTTAAAATGCTCTCAACACCCCCAATTTCTTATTGAATCTAGACATTCCCCTCATTTTTCTTTTCCACACCATTCCCTAGTGGTCTTTCTCTCTCTAATAAGACTGCCGACCCTTAAAGACCTCATATCCACACTTCCCTGAAATGAACTGAAACCTCCTAGGAGTTTATCTGTCAATTTAATATTTGTGTCATCTAAAAAAAAAGTGAGCTTATTCAACCTCCTTCCCATTTCATCAATCAGTGAGAAAGAAATGAAAGGACTAACAATAGGTGGCTTAGAGCTATTAATAATGTCTTGCACCAAATAATACCGAAAGTTCACAAAGTTACCTAAACAGTGTGAACTGAGCAAATCTCCTTTTATGGAGTAAATCAGTTAGGAGGTTGGTACTGGAACAAGGTGGTTTAGTCTATTTAAACTCAGTGGAGGCCCTGGCCGGTTGGCTCAGTGGTAGAGCATCAGCCTGGCGTGCAGGAGTCCTGGGTTCGATTCCCGGCCAGGGCACATAGGAGAAGCGCCCATCTGCTTCTCCACCCCTCCCCCTTTCCTTCCTCTCTGTCTCTCTCTTCCCTTCCCGCAGCCAAGGCTCCATTGAAGCAAGGTTTGCCCGGGCGCTGAGGATGGCTCTGTGGTCTCTGCCTCAGGCGCTAGAATGGCTCTGATTGTGGCAGAGCAATGCCCCAGATGGGCAGAGCATCGCCCCCTGGTGGGCGTGCCGGGTGGATCCCAGTTGGGCGCATGCGGGAGTCTGTCTGACCGCCTCCCTGTTTCCAACTTCAGAAAAATACAAAAAAACAAAAAACAAAAACAAAACTCAATGGAGAGGTTATTTTGCCCCATTTACTTAAACTCTGGTGAATCCAGTGTTTTTATAGGAAGTAGATGAGTAGACTAGTTGTCCTCCATTGAGACTTGAGGGGATCTGTGCCAGGGAAGAGTCAAGCAAGACTTCCATTTCCTAGTCTGGCCAGTGGCGTCAGGCAGGGGTATGGGAGGCCTGTGGGGCCTGTGGGCTGTCTCTAACTCCCATGCTTTGCATAAAAAGCAACACTTTCCTTTTGAGCCCCACAGGCCTTCTTTGCTAGTTAGATTCTTGCATAAGAAAAACAGTCACATTCCAAGCTATTCTCTCTTATCTTTCATCTTCTATCACACAAAAGCCATACATTTGGGGATTTACTAAGTAAAATTCCAAAAATAAAGGTGCCTAACATTGAAAGAGAAAAGACTTGTTCATTTTGTTCATTATCTAGAGCCAAGAGAGCATGACTCCCAGGCTAATTTTTGAGCCTGAATCCAAACTCCATAGCCCAATAAAGGATTTCACATACATTCAAAACGTCTTCTCCATCCTTCCCTGAGAAACAGAACAAACTATTTCTAGATTCTAAACTAATTCTTCACAAGCTTACTAAAACGTCTCACAAAGTTACAATTAAAGCACTATAGTCATAAATGTTCTCTGCAATTTCATTCACTTTTCAATGATGCAACATTCCTGGACAAGTTATACCAGAGGCTAATCGACAGTCATCTGTGTGGTAACAATAGCTGTCTCCATCCTTCCATGCCAGGCCATTGTGAAGGAAGTGGCCATGATGCTCAATGCAGTTTCTCAGCGTGAATGGACCTCATCACTAGTCTTTCAAATGCTCCGAGTGTGTTGCAGACAGATAAACAAGTTCTGCTTGGAGGAAATACCTGAATTTGAAACCACTCTGCATATCTTCTTCATTCAGAGCATGTTATGTAAAGCAATGCATTGTAATGAAGTACAGTAAGTGGTACTGTGGGTCTGCCGACACTTTCATTTAACAAAAAAAAGGCATTGAATTCTGTGGCTATGGTAGGCTGAGTGTGTTGATGATATTGTTACCACAACTCAGCTCTATTCCACTAAAAAAAAAGATGCTTACCAGCAATCTCTTTTAATGAATAAAACTTCAAGGAACTCTGTTCTCTCATAGAATTATACACACACACACACACATATATGTAAAAACTATATATGTATATTTAAATAAATGAACAAATATTTTTATTCAGGAATTAAAACAAGCTTTGGTGGCAGCACATATATTGATCATTATGTGGGCAATGAAACAATTCATTTATAATTGATTTAGGCTATAACTACTGACTGTGATGGTTACTGGCTCTCAAATCTCTAATATGGATGTCACTTAACAGATCTAAATGGTAATCAGTAGTAATCTTATAAGGTGCACTGGGCAGCAGAAGTAATGAACTATTATAGGCAGAAGGTGAGCCACACATGGGCAATGACAGGCATAATAAAGAAAACCTGCTGTTTCCTAACTGATAGAAAGGCTATTTAGATTCCAACCCAGTACTGGGATGCTGTTAGCAATCCAAAATATGACTTAGAAATGTCTTGTGGTAGGCACAGGCATTTGGGAGTAGACTTCCTATTACTTCCTTTTCAAAAAAAGAATATTTCTTCATTATGATACTAATCACTATTATTAGTAATAACAAATATAGATATATCTGCAATAAATATCATTCCGGTACAAAGTATTTTTATTCCAACTAAAGAAGAACCAACAAATTTTTTATTGTGGGGCGAGTATTAATAAATCAGAACATGTACAAACCATTTCCTTCAAAATCATTGATCACACACTGGGAAATGATCAGCAACTTTAAAATCACATATTTAATGACCTAACTAATATTGATTGTAATGGTAGGAGGGTTGATAGCGGAGAAGGAATGTGCTGTCTATGAAGTGTGAAACTGTGTAAATTACAAGTAGATCAATATTTGATTCTTCATGATCATTATTAATATGTAATTCTTGAGCACAATCCTTTGAAGCAACATCTGTTTCTTTAAAAAAAAATGTTGTATGGCTAATTCTGTATTGGCTCTGCATGATGTAGGAATGCCTAGAATTTGCATTCTTTTTGATGTCTCTATGTCCAGGTTGTATGTGCTTAGAGACATAATGCACATCAGTGACAAAGGATTTGTCTACCTAGAAGTCCACTTAAGAGCTAAACACTTGAGACCACAGAGTTAAACATTAGATTACACACATCTTCCAACAAACAAAACCTCATCCTGTTAAAATAAGCCAATATGAAAGTAGAAAAGAAAAACTAGCTCTGCTTTAGTGCCTACAGTATCATAGTATCTTACACTTAGAAGTAGAAAGAAATCTTACTTTCACTTTTAAGTAGTTATTGTCATGCCATACAGATTTTTTTAATGTTAACAAAAATAAAGAAAAATGTCTTTGAAAATACATTTTCCAAAGGAAGGAAGGTAAAGTATTGAACACAGAAGCAGGTCATTCTTCAGGTGATCTTAGTCTATTTCCTCCGTGAGATATACATATGTGGTTAAAGCAACTTTCATTCCTAGGGTCTACTTTTTAGATTCTCCATCCTTGTTGTTATCAACTGCAGGTACAGCCTCTAGAAATTAGTATGCTAGGCTGAACCAACTTGGTGGGAGTAACTATCCATAGGGCTTGCTTCCAAAGGAAAGTATTGTTTATAATAGCAAAATTATAAACTGACCTAAGCATACTGTAGAGCTATTCAAAATTAACTCAGAGCAAGATCTGTGAATGGAAATGTAGTGCTCAAGTCACTTTCTGCTTTGAAAAGTTGTGGCAAAATACAAACGAATTAAAAAAAGAAAAAAAACAAATAATGCATAATCATATACTTAACTATAAAGAGTTATCTAAGAATAAGAACTTGGAAATGACTTTGGTGAATCTTCTAGTCTAGGCATATATATATCACCTTTTCCTTTATTGATAGGAATTGGTATGCAAAAAACAAAACAAACAAATGAAAAAAAAAAACTTCACTTTTTTTTAAGCCAGCTTTCTACCAGTGAATTCATCAACTTGACTCACTTTATGTTTGTCACAAAGCCCACTCACTCCCCACCAAGGGGAAGTGCAGCGTCACTAAACTCACACTCATATCCATTCACCTAAATACACAAAAGGACACCAAAGCCTATTTTAGGCAAATGTTCTTTTCTTTTATACCTTGGACAAAATTTTGTGAAATTGTTGCTGCTCTGATATGAAGCCTTCTCAAAGATGCTAATTTTCCCCCTAATGTCTAAAGTTTCCTGCAAGCTCAAATGCTTTTCTCTTACGTATTCTCTGCCCAGTTAACTTCCACTCATTCCACACAATTCAACTCAAATATCATCTTCTCAGTAAAAGTTTCCCTGCCCCTACCCTGCCTGCTCACCCTCCACCCCTACCTTGTCACATGCCCTTCCATAAAATGTGACATAAGGCTTGGTTTCATTGCACTCATCCAAGTTTTCACCACACATTTATTTGGAGATCACTGGATAATCAATCACAGGCAGTCTCTTCAACTGGACTTACCAGAGTCATCTCTGTTTTTGCTCCTTCTTGGATCCTCAGCGCCTCCCCTAGGACTTAGTGCATCTGCATGCTCAGTGAGCAGTTGGTACGTGGCAGTGGCAGTGGAAAACATTCAGTTGCTCAGAAATATCCTCTGTTTACCAGTGCTCTCTAAGTTATGAATGCAAAGGAAACTTCAACTTCTTTCTTGATATAATTCCAGTTAATTCTAAGAAATGCAATCTTTCTCCTATGCTCAAGCAATCCTTACAGATCTACCCGGTAGGACTTGAAGAATTTCACTCACTCTCCCTGATCCATGACCAGCACAAGTGTGGAAGTAAAACAAAATAATGTATCAGAAAAATGCTTCAAAAATTGCTGAGCTTGACAACTAAACAAAGTGTGTGATCCTGGATTGGATCATGGACTGGAAAAAATAATTCTGAAGCACATGATGCAGACAGACATTGATAAAAATTAAATATGTATTCTTTTATTAAGGCTACATTTCTTGATTTTGATAACTGTATTCTTGATTTATTCTTGTTCTTGGGAAATATACACTGAATTATTTAGGGAATGATGTCTGCAATCTACTGCCAAATGGGTCAGGGGTAATCTATCTATCTATCTATCTGTCATCTATCAATCTATCTATCTTTATAGATGATGTTTTATACACACTCTCAAATGGCTCAGATATATAAGTGATATACATGCATATACATTCATAAAGGTTTTATACACACACTCCCTTACACAGAGTGAAAATGATAAGCAAATGTGGCAAATGTTAACAATTGGTGAACTTGAGTAAAGGGCATAAGAGAGTTCTAAGTACTGTTCTTGAAATTTTTCTCCAACTTTGAAGTTATTTGAAAATCAAAGTTAAAAAAATCTCTGAGGAACTACGTGTATGTTTTCATAAATTTGTATACATATGATATATAATTATAATATATTGATACACACATGCATATTTGGGGGTCATATTTCCAGTGTGAAAAATGCTAGAAGATCTGTAACTTCAATGTGGTATAATTTTTACATCAACAGAGATATTCATGCCTTACCTGTGGTGGTGCAATGGATAAAGCATTTACCAGGGATGCTGAGGTTAGTGATTTGAAACCCCGGGCTTGCCTGGTCAAGACACATATGAGAAGCAACTACTACGAGTTGATGCTTCCCATTACTCCCCACCCACTTTCTCTTGTTCCTCTCTCTAGAATCAATAAATAAAATCTTTAAAAAAGAAGAGGCATTCATAAAAAATACTGATTGATACTTCAGTGCATGTATGTAAAGACAAGAATACATATTTTTTTAAAAAAAATCTGGGTTGTCACTACTTGTGATCACCTTTACCAGGACCAGCATGAAAGAAAAATAATCAGTCCCAGAATATCCTACATAACATCAAAACTATCCATCAAGAGGGTCAGTTTGGGGTAAAATAGCAAAGAAATACACTTATGGGTATGTTGAATTCTAGAAAAGACAGTTCTCTTTTACTTAATAAATAAAGTAAAATACTTTTTAAGAGTTTTCAGTTGTGTCTATCAGGTAAGCAATGTAAGTACTGTGCTCCGGGAGTGTTGGGGGGGGTGTGAAAAGAGGGAAGTACTGAAGATTACTCTTTGCATGTCATTTTAAAATGGGGCACTTCTCCAATGGGTAAGATCCCGCTAGATCCAGCATGGGGACTGGCTAATTCTCCTTGAGGCACTATTTCTGAAATTTTCTAAAATTAATATTAAACCATAGGGAAGAAAGTGGAGGAGAAATCCAACCTGAATAGCAACTGATAAAGTAAACACTCATTTATCAAGTTCAATAAAAACAAATCAGTGTTCATATAGTGCCTGACCCGGAGAGAATCCCTAAGTAATTTGAAAATTGGAACCACTGTGCAAAATATAATAAAGAATTATTTCACCAATCAGTGTGATAAAGGAAGCTGTGTAATGGCATTTGGCAGTGGCTCCAGGACAAAACAATTTGGTAAACAAATGAATTCATGACCAGAAAAGGTCAGAAAGCAGACTCTGAATGTGGCAAATAAAACAGAAGTCAGATTTATTGGCTAGAACTACAAACATTTGTATTCAGTAGTAATGCCTGCCTTTTTTTCAAAATGTGAGTTATAAGATCAGAGATTCTTAAACACATTATCAGTTTCCCATTTTGACCTCTGGACCATACATAGATAGATGCTATCAACCAGGAACATTCTTAGCAACAAAAAGCATTAAAAAAAAAAAAACAAACAAACTCCATTACATGTAAATTAAACACTATTTTTTCTGAGTGATAGTCACGTTTAACAATTTTATGAGCAGTTTCTGATCAATTCATACAAAAAAGAGTGAAAAAAAGTTGTTCCAGGAAACAACAGAAATCAGAAAGTCTTAGCAAGCTCTTTGATCCTTAAACGTTAGCATGGAAATCACTACTAGTGCTGATATGTCAAAGTGGCTATTTTTATCTTTAAATAACCTTGTTGTTCAAATAGATCTGCTCTAGGCATCACATTCGGACCACTTGCTTTACCAGCTGTTTTTTAAAATGTAGAGACCTTTTTTGGTCTACCTTCAAATTGTTTTTGTTGAGGTTTTTTTTTTTCCCCTCTTGCACAAGGGAAAAGAGTATAGATGTGGAAAGCACCATCTGCTGAAAGATTTCACAGATTCCGGGAAGTCCTACAGTTAGAACCTCTGTGCAATAAATAAATAAATAAATAAATAAATAAATAAATACCGAAGAACCCTGAGAAGCTACATGACTGAAGAGATGGCCACATTCTTTTGGATGAAAGTTAATCAAATGTTTTAATTTGCTATTACAATCTTCACAGTGACAGTGACAGATGTTCCCTACATGGAAGAGTGTGTCAATTAACCTACAGCTGGCTTAATTTTCTGGACATCCTATCAGGAGAGACAGGGAAGAAGGAGAGGGTGGTAGAGAGAGAGAAATGCAAAGTTTTTAATTATTCATTGGCAACTGCACTCTTTCATTTGTTTATTATATCTAACTAGCAGATGTACAGATGAGGGGTGGTCAGGCAGTGAGGTTGTACACAGCACCTAAAGGCTGAGTGGAAGAATCAATCATATTCCCAAGTGTCTGTTGAAAGCCACTTCACATACCATCTGTGTTCCTGGTTTTCAAGCACAGATTTTTAAACTTTCTGGTAATGGGTCATTTGTAGGATACCTTGCGCCTACTGCTGGTATATGACCACCTGGTATGTCCATGGACCATTTGTCAGTTTATTAACAGGACTGACCTCAAGGAACTGGTGGTTGCTCAGCTATACAAAGCCCTACATATCATCATCATCATCATCACCATCACCATCTTTTAATTCCTCCAGCAGCTTTCCTTGAAGGGCCTTACATTATGGGCTTAATTCAAACTCATGGAAAAGGCAGGATTCACTTTTTTTAAAATCACTGTTCTGGCTCAGGTCCTATGTGTAAATAGTTACAAGATTTCCCTTGATGGCCTCTCATAGTCTTTTAAATTAAAAAAATATATATATCTATGCTTTATTTCCAATTACAAGTGCAATATACACTCAATGTAGATATTCTGAATAACAAAATAGAACATTTGAATAACAAAATAAAAATTACACACTAGCCAGTACATGATGATGATCACTGTTATGTCTGTTACTGATAATATGAACCTTACACCTGATTCAGGACAGCAAACCTCTGATTTCCAATAAACACTCAGTAAATTTGGCATGTGGCTTCTTATCAAGCTAAATTAAGTGTAAAACTTTCAATGTTTAGATAGAAAATTTATTTCATGAAGCAAGAGGTTATTGATATAAATTACCTAAGAGACAGAAAAGGTGGGAGGAGAAGAGAACTATAGATTCAAATTCTGTACCTGCCTTGAATATAGATCACATCCTTTCTTTTGGTGGGGAATATGGGTTTTGACCTTCTCTTTTCACAAGGATGAACTGTGTTAGTTCAAAGGTGACAAAATCAGTCTCCAACACAGCTTTTTCCACTTTTCTATAAAGCTTTAGATATCAATACTTAATATCTAAGTTACCGACTTATGCTTAGAATAATAACTTCCTAGAGCCTCAGTAAAACAAATGGCCTGGTCTTATTAAGATCATCTAGTTCATAATAAAATTTTAGACTTAGAAATATCTCCAGTTTTCAAAATCTACTAAATCTGATATTGCCTCATAGATAACACTTTAAATCTCTTATTTTCTGGGTTTTTGTATGTTGATTTATTTGTTTTCACATATCAGTAAAATGTCAAAGAAAAATCTGTGTGGAAGGAGTAACACACAGTAGCCAACTTTTATTTTGCTAAATAAAGATGCTACAAATGGTAGTAACAATGCTATTTTTGTAAAAGACATTGATTTTTAACCATTATTTTAAAAAATGGAAAATATAATCTCGAATATAGGGCAGTCTATAAGTCAACTTTGTTTCCATAAATTTCACTATTTTGTCCTTACTTATCTCATTCAATCATGGATAAGTTTAGGAATAGCTTGACACTGGCTTTGCATCTGAGCTTTGGAATCACTGCTCTAGTTTATATAATTATTATTCTGTCCTCAGAGTAGGAAGGCGATATCAGTGACAGTTCATCGCTAGACCATCTGTTGGTTGTATCTGTACCACAAGCCACATCAGTCCCCACTAATTGCTTCTCCATTCATCCATATTTCTTAGTTGCTTCCCCTAGTGACCTATAGAATAGGGTTATAAATATAATGCCTAAATGGGTCAATGATATACTTTCTTGTGTGGTAATAATGACCAGTAGATAGAAGCTAACCAATTTTTCACACATCCTCTGATTTCTCTGTTGTATACTATCTCAGTTTAGCATAAAAACCTTTGGGTTTTTTTTTTTAAACTTGCTATATAGTATCAGTAAAATGGTATAAATTATAGATTTAGGATGTTTGGAATTTAATTTCAACTCTTAATAGAAACAAATTCTGTGACCTTGAGCAAATCAGTTGACCTACGTAGGCTTTAGTTTTTTCACCTAAAAAATAAATTATTACCCTGAACTCTAAAGTTCTGCAAGTGTGCATTCTTGGAGTTACATAAACTTTAAGATTAAAACTAAAAGAAAAGAAGAGATTTAAAAAGGCCTTTAACTTTATGAGGGTTTGGGAGAAGAATTTCTATGTTTAATTCGATACTCAATATCACCAAATGATTCTTATCCAGTAATCTTATTGAGACCACAATCTTTAAACTTTAAGGAATTGTAAAAAAATAAAATAAAAAGCACTGTGTGTCTTCTTGTTGTACTCTGTTTGACTTTCATAGGGTTTATTTTTCTATCAATTAAAAAGTATTTAATTTGAATGTTGTTAAATGAGGGCATGGTCTCCGTAGTTTGTGAGAGTCCTCGCTACTGCTGACTGTGAAACTTGGTCTGTTTCATCTATTCTTGATACTCTGCGGACCTGGGACAGGGACTGCCCTTTTTTATAGGAAAAGCTGGTAATGACTAAGTATAAAGAATAAAGAAATAAACAAGTAAACAAGGCAAGCATTCAGACAGTAAAATTCCCAGCTATTGCAAGCATAGTGAAAGAAAAAGAAGCTGAGACTTTACTTTGTTATGTCCCTATCAGGTCATCAACAAGGATTAATTTACTCTTATTTTATTCCTGTTTTCTAAAATCCCCCTGATCTCAGAGGCTTATTAAAATATTCATTCCAAATCATGTTGTTTTAAAGACCAACTCCCTGCATGTCCTGCCCCCAAAGTCCTTCCTCACTGCTTGGTCTTCATTGCTTCTTTGTATCTTCTCTACATTTTTTTTTTTTTTGCTTTAATTCAGAGCCCTACAATGCCAGGCATAATGCCACACTAGGGGGCTTGCAAATGGAGAAATAGGTTATTACTTAGCATCCCAGCTCCCAAAAATTAATCTCATGCTCCCTCTGGGGTTGGGCTCCATTAGGATCTGGCTTCACAATTTACCTGCTATTCATGTTGCTAGTCTTTTGTATTTTTTTTTCCTATCTTTTTCTAATGTTAAAGATGCCAAAGGGACTAAGTATTAATTTATAAAATAACAAATGCCACGTTCACAGTTATCTTACCTATGGCTTTAAACGTGTACTTTCAGAGCCTTCTCCTGTCTAATCTGCTGCCAGGTGGTAGAATAAATAATTCCCTTCAGGGCACAGGAGGCTCCTTCCTGCGCCCCACCATGTAATCTGTCACCTCCGCCCCGCAGAGGGCTGAGACATAAATAAACGCGCTTGCCCGTAACGCAGGAAGGGGTCCTGTATACTGTGCCCCTTCCATTTTATCCTTCCCAGCCCTTGCCTGTGTTACCAAGAATGTTTTTTGTCACTTTTCCCACAAAGTTTATAAAGCTACAAATCAAAAAGTGCAGGGAAAGAAGAGGTTCTCAGCAGGTTGCAAATATCTTATCGCAGTCATTTAGACATTCGTCAGCTCAGTAACCCACAGTGGAGGCTTGGGGAAGAATTACTGGGATGTGACTCAGAATGTGGGCTGGAGTTCAGGGAAGCCACTGCCAAAGAGGTCTGGCAGCTGGGAGAAGGCAGTCTGTGCCCCAACTGGGGCGGGGAATGAAAACGATGAATTTGCAAAACATCAAGCTTTTAAAATAAATTGCTAGGCATAAGCTGGGTGGAGAGGATCATGGTTTTTTTGTGTTTTTTTTTTTTTTTTTTTTTTTAAATCATGCCCTGGCTGGATAGATCGATTGGTTAGAACATCATCCTGAAGGTCAGAGGTTGCTGGTTCGATCCCCGGTCAGGGCACATACAGGAACAGATGTGCCTGTCTTTCTCTTGCCCTTCCTCTTTCTGATATCAATAATATCAACATTTATTTTAAAAATCATGTTTTATATGTGAAATAATATCATTCTTAAAATAATGCTCTATTGTATCCTATGTGGTCTCACAAGCTTAGTGGGAGATTGTTTATTAAGATTGACTATAAAATGAGCAAGAAGGATTCATCTATTAAAAAAAACTATAAATTTCTAACCTATCAGATTTCTCTAGGTCAGGGATCAGAAAACTAGGGGTGTGGGCTAAACCTAGCTTGAATCTTGCTTTTAAAAATAAAGTTTTAGGCCCTGGCCTGCTGGCTCAGCGGTAGAGCGTCGACCTGGCGTGCGGGGAACCCGGGTTCGATTCCCGGCTAGGGCACATAGGAGATGCGACCATTTGCTTCTCCACCCCCCACCCTCTCCTTTCTCTCTGTCTCTCTCTTCCCCTCCCGCAGTCAAGGCTCCATTGGAGCAAAGATGGCCCGGGCGCTGGGGATGGCTCCTTGGCCTCTGCCCCAGGCACTAGAGTGGCTCTGATCCGGGCAGAGCGTCGCCCCTGGTGGGCGTGCCGGGTGGATCCCGGTCGGGCGCATGCGGGAGTCTGTCTGGCTGTCTCTCCCCGTTTCCAGCTTCAGAAAAATACAAAAAAAAATAAAGTTTTATTGAAACAACCACATTCATTCATTTATGTATTATTATCCTATGGCTGGCTGCTTTTGTGTTACAACAACAGGGACTATAAGACTCTCAAAGTCTAAAATACTTGGTCTCTGGCCCTTTAAAAGTTTGCCAAACTTTTTTTTTTTTTTTTTTTTTTTGTATTTTTCTGAAGCTGGAAACGGGGAGGCAGTCAGACAGACTCCCACATGCACCCGACCCGGATCCACCTGGCACGCCCACCTGGGGGCGTCGCTCTGTCACGACCCAGGCAAACTTTGCTCCAATGGAGCCTCCGCTGCGGAAGGGGAAGAGAGAGACAGAGAGGAAGGAGAGGGGGAGGGGTGGAGAAGCAGATGGGCGCTTCTCCTGTGTGCCCTGGCCGGGAATCGAACCCGGGACTTCTGCACGCCAGGCCGATGCTCTACCACTGAGCCAACCGGCCAGGGCCAAGTTTGCCAACCTTTGCTCTGAGTGATTGATTGAACAATTTTGAACTATTGGCAATATAATATTACTAGCTTTCATGATCTTTAAGTAAAACGGAGGTTTCTGTGTGTCCAAGCTAAAATGAAAGCAGAACGCAAAACAGAGGGTTCTCAGCGTTGTTAAGTGTACAAATTTTCCAGTCTAGGATCTGGCTTCAGGACTGATCAGGACCAATAAAATTTGTGATGAGACTCCCAGATTCTTGGGCAAGTTTTACTTTCTGTGGAAGGATTCTAATAAAAGCAAACAAAGCTGTAAAAAGATGCTCTCGTTTTAAACTGTGAATTTTAGTCCTTAAAAACTCCATTTCCTGGTAGATTAGCACAGTCGGTTAGAGCATCCTCCCAGAACACCAAGGTTGTGGGTGATACTCGGTCATGGCACATACTGTGACTAATGAATGAACAACTAAGTGAACAACAAATGAATGCTTCTCTCTCTCTCTCTCCCCTCTTTCTCCTTTCCTCTGTTTGTCTCTCTAAAAATTAATCGATAAAAAATAAAACCCTCTTAAGGTTCTTTCCTGGCATGGAAAAATCAAGGGCCCTGAAAAGGTTTTATTTGTTTGTATGTTTTAATTTTTTTGTTTATAGTTTGAGAATAATGAAGGAAAGTAAGAAAAATAAAAGAGAAGGTAAACACATGAGTATGAAATGTTAAGAGCACAGAGATGTTCGAAAGGGGCGGTGAAATCCATCCTGTCAGACATGTTCACTTATTTTGTTGCTTTCTATTAGTTGTACCATCTGAAACACTGTGTTCCAAGGAACATGATGATTTCTGAAATAGCGAAAATACATCATTTTACCAGAGTTCTCACTAAGAACCTCTGTTCTCAGAATCCTCACACGAGTTCGAGGTGGCTGTTGTCTGATCGCAATGTTCTAGCCAGGACACCCTTCTTTGGAGAAGAGGGCAGCAGTCTTTTTTTTTTTAATTTTTTTTTATTCATTTTAGCGAGGAGAGGGAGAGAGGGAGAGACAGAGAGAGAGAGAGAGAGAGAGAGAGAAGGGGGGAGGAGCTGGAAGCATCAACTCCCATATGTGCCTTGACCAAGCAAGCCCAGGGTTTCGAACCGGCGACCTCAGCATTTCCAGGTCAACGCTTTATCCACTGCGCCACCACAGGCCAGGCTGATCGCATGTTCTAAACAGGACTGCTAGTGAGGAATAAGCTGCAAGCCCCCGATGCACAAATTATTACCTAGGTGATGTCAAGAGTGACTAACCTCGCAGGAGAGCTGGTTTGTATCCTAAATATTGAACCCACTCCACCTCACAGAAAACAAGAGTAAGTTGTTGCGACCACAGTTGTTTGAATAAATCAGAACCGAACAATTCCATAACCCCTGTCAACCAAGGTTTTCAAAGCCTTTTACGTGCATAGTTATAAATCCATGTAACAAGTGTTTTCTAACCACTTAATATACTCAATACACAGACTTTCTTTCCCTGTTGTCAAGGAGGCAGGTGGCTATTTCATACGTATTGGCTTATGGAGTGTAAGCTCTGAATCCTAAAAGACAGTTTAACAGTGCCTAGCAGGCGTCCCCAAACTAGGGCCTGCGGGCCGCATGCGGCCCCCTGAGGCCATTTATCCGGCCCCCCGCCGCACTTCTGGAAGGGGCATCTCTTTCATTGGTGGTCAGTGAGAGGAGCACTGTATGTGGCGGCCCTCCAACGGTCTGAGGGACAGTGAACTGGCTCCCTGTGTAAAAAGTTTGGGGACCCCTGGCCGGAGCCAGTTGGTTAGTGTTAGGGTTAGGGTTAGTTTGTAATCCAGTTTCTTCTACTTCCTTCTGTGTGACTTTGGACAACGTGTTTAGCTCTTTTGTGCCTTAGTTTACTCACTTGAAAATGAAGGTGATAATAATAGCCTCTCAAAGCATTGCGATGTGGATTAAAGAAGTTGGACTGTAAAGTATTTAGCACTATCCTTGAATACAGTAAGTGCTCGGTGAATACTTACTCAGTGAAGAAGACAAGATGCAACAGGAGCTAGCCTGTAGGTAAAAGCCTAGAAATAACTCCAAGGGACTTTATTAAATAATATGTATGTTGTCATTGAAGGTCAATCACAGGGGCAACTGAACCTTGACACCAAATCAAAGTAAAGTACTGCTCTATTAGAAACCCAATCAGAGAATCTATCTTGTTAAATTAGATGGGTTAATAGATCCAGCACGTTCCTTTCAATCCCCAGAACCCCAAGCTCTTTCACAAATCACTGCTTAAGTAGGTAACAGTAAGATAAAATTTTTTAAAAAGCTGCAGTCATTTTCTGCAATACAAGGTTTGTCATGGTGTTTACATGTTCGTATACTAGTTTGCGCTCTGAGAAAGTGTGGAAGTAAAGCACATCAATGTATTTTATTCTACATTTGGTTCATTAACACACATCAAGTGTGGTGACTGAATAAAGTTCACTATATTTTAAAAGTGACAGAAACGTAAGGACTGGGTAATGGGATCATGCTGGAGATTAGAACTACAGTAGGTGCTAAGAAACGTATCCGTTATAGTTTTTCCAAAGCTCAGAAAACAATATTTGCAAACCTAGGAAATGTCTGGCTCATCTTTAGAGTTACAAGAGGAGTATTTACAACTTCATCTTGAGGAAACAAAATTAGTGAAAGTTGTGCAAATGAGCACATGACAGTCCACAATTTAGAGCTTTAATATGTATTTAAGCTTGATCCTCTGTGTACACAGCAACAGAAATAAAATGTATATGTTTTCAAACAGGTTTGGGATTTGAATTTTATGCTCAAATATGTGACCTTGGAAAAGCAAGCTATCTGAATCCCAAGTTTTCTAACTGTAAGATGACCATCACAGTTTCCCCCTCACAACAACTTGAAATGAGATTTAAATAAATACCATATTTGAATGCACTCAGCATGATACCTGGGCCAGTTCTGTGCTTAGAGCCAGTTCATGACAATTGATTGCTATTCGGTTGCTAAACACAGCCATTATAAATAATTAAAATAGACAAAATTACAATCAAATGCACTACATTAAAAACAAAGGTAGAAACCTAAAATTCCTTCCTTCCTAGTTATTTTACTACATTTTACTACTACCTATGCTCTTGAGGTTACTGATGTCTACAGTAACTGCATAGTGAACATACTGTACAGTCATATGCTAATTACTTCCCACTTCTGACTTCAGAGTTGCCATGTTTGTAGCTTGCAACCAACGATGGTGAGGATGTTTCACATCCTAGAAATTGGCAAATACAACAGATTTGGGTTGTATGTGTGCCTTACCCGGCTCATCATGAATAACCCTCCCTCATACTTTATCTACCTTCTCTCTCTTCCTTCTTCCCTCTCTCCCTTACCTCCTTCATTAGAACATTCTCCATGGTCCACAGAGCCCATTAATTTCCTCTTTGCTCCTCCCCACCCCCAGCAGCAAAGAGCTACCCTGACATGACCAAAACATCTCACCATAAAATTATCTGCTTTGAAAAGCTTTTTCTACTTCCAATTAAAACTATGGACTACTTTAAGACCTGTTTCAAAAATCTTTAATCTACTAATCCATTTTACACCTATTTTATACTCTCCTACTCAATCTTTATCAATAAAGAGGTGAAGTCCTTACAAAGAACCATTTTCAAATTGTTAGTGTCAAACAAACCAAATTATTACAAGTTATGCAGCAAATTTCCTGGATAATCACAGGTATAATCCAGCATCTGAATCATTAACTGGACATTTGACTCTACTTCTGTCTCAAGATATTTAGACCTTATTCTCAGAACTAGAGCTATTGTGTATGTCATATTCTCTGGAAATAGAAGAGAAAGAATTTAGGTCCAAGTTGAAGTAAGTGTTGGCTCTCTAATGCTTCCATGAATTAAAAAATAAAATAAAATATGTATCATTTGACTCAGAAAGAGCAAAAGATAAGCTTACCTCGAAATATGAATGAGGTAGAACCAGTGAGTTATAAAGTTTTTTTCCCCCTTCAGATGCCTTGCACATTTATATCTTAGGTTGAAATACATAAACATTAATAAATTTTATAATAAAATCACTTAGATTACCACAAATTTCTCACCAATTTAGGAACAGGCACTGATCTATATAGCTGAGATAGTGATGTTCATTTACTAGCATTTTCTGGAAAAAAAAAATTCTGTTGATCTGTTCCCAAAGAAAGGTTTAACTAGAAATTTGATAAACTGAAAAAAAACTCTTTGAAAATTAGCTCTTGCATGCCATCTCTTTCACAGTAAACCCATTTAATCATCTCAAAGAAGTCAACAAGGGTTTCTTGTTGTTGATTGGGTGGTTGTTTGGCTATTACCATTAGCAGTTTCCCATGGTAGGTTCTGCCTCTTTAGCTAGGTTTAAAAAAAAAATGCAATTTAAGACTTCCAGATGCAAGCCACAGTTATTGGCCTTAAAATTCAACTGAAAATTTGTTTTGCTTCTTTGTGAAGTTCCCTAGGGGTAAGGTTCAAAGTAGAAACAACAGGGAAGTGAGAAATACAGGGAGAGGATTTCAAATCACGTGTTACAAACAGAGAACAGAATCACAGAACCATACCACGACAGTGGACTCCAAGACAAGATGGCAAGACAGATGGGCCAGACAAGAGACACATGCTTGACTGCTATGCCAAGGAAAGCAAACACAAGAACAAAACCAGACAGAGATGCTGCGAGAGCAGCTCTTGAGGCTACTGTGCCCCAATGCAAATAATAACAAAAATGAGAACCCATGGCATTATAACTACAAAAGAAAGTTACCCCCACAACTCATACACTGGACTTGTTGGGTTAGCCTGGATGTGTCACTTGGATGAAACACAAGATGGTGTCATTACAGCCCATGCATTGGTGACGGAGGCCATGATTAGTTGATTAGCTATGAAACTGCAACTGCATGCCACACAATGATCCTGGGCTTGTCCAGAAAGAAAAGATACAACAAATGCTCTACATCTGCAATAAAATTCTTTTTATGCCATCTGAAATTTGTGGAGAGGGATGTGTTTCTATCCTTGTTGTTTCTGCATGTATTTCTTTTGCTTTCTTTCTTTTTTGTCCTGGAGCATTTGTCTTCTTAATTGGCATAAAGGGGAGAGAGAGTGAAGGCAAGTGGTCTGTGCAGATATGGGGAAAAATTAAAAGGGAAAAGGAAGGAAACTAAAAGGAAAAATATACATCAGAGGAAGAAGAGGAAGACACAGTATTTCATTCTTTTGTACACAACTTTCTTGGATATTACTGGGGCTTGTTTTGTTTTATGCATAAATACTGAAGGGATATGCTGAAGGGGGAAATATTTGAGATAAGGATGGCAAGAAAAGATTTTGTTGCCTTATTTGATTTGTATATCTATATATCTCTCAGTATTTAAAAATGATTTTAATTGCTCATAAAAGTATAGCAATGAGTTAAAAATAGCCATAATGACCAAAATACTAAAAATGAACCAAAACAAAATAAAGCAAATTGAACCACCAAAAATTCATGCGGCACAAGATGAGGTGAAATGACAGAAATGTTCTTCTGATATGTACAAGGCATATATCTATGTATATATATACACACACACAGGAAGGTGCATATATGGATAGATATATCTGTATAATTTTTTCTCTCCACCCCTCTGAAGGATAACTGAATTATGGAATCATCATTGTAATTATGATAAAGAACAAAACAAAACCTAAATAAAAATTAACATGCTCTGTTCACCAAGTTAAAACAGTATCATGCATGTTCATGTTGGCTGATGTAAGAATGATGGCGTGAATTTCTGTGTAAAACACATGACTGATGGCAGGGGCTGTTGTTAATCTCTGTTTACATTAGTCTAATATCATTTATACTGTGTCTACATATATATGGAGTAATAGGCACTATATATTTAGTATACACATATATAAATATATGTATATATATACACACAGTACATATACTGGGGTTTATGGGAGAAAAAATATAGAACATAAAAAATAAAAGAAAACCCATAAAAACCTGTCTTTTAAAACCCAATCCCTCTTTATTTATTAATTTTTTAATGGGGGACTCGCTTAATGGTTTCATTAAGCTTACTTCTTATCAACTTATCAACTACTTGCACTGGTATTTGAAATCAGGAAGTTCTCGTGAGTTTGGCTTGACATTTAACAGGCCCATCCTTAACCTATTACCTAAAGAATCCCTGGCTCTAGAGCTTCAGTATATATGGAATTCAAAGAAAACTTTATATGACTGAATTGTATTAATTCTCCAGTTATAATCAGTTGGAAATTCTGTGCCCCCAGCCTAATTTTGTCACTGGCTGGCATCGTCATCTGTGATTTTTCTTGACCATATGAATGGGATATGCTCTTTGTTGAATTAGAGAGTTCTTTTTAGAGTTCAATTTCCATTCATTGTCCACACTGTTTCTTCCCTTCCTATCTGTTCATTCCTTTTATTTCCCTTACTTCTCCATCTACCCTACCAGACAATGAACTCATAGTAGTCACTAAAAAATGTTTTATAAATAAGTGATTTACTAATCTTTCATATGAAAGTGTGTATACATACACATTAATCTTATTGATTTTTTTCTCTTCCTAGCACACCAAAAATATTTTGGATTATGGAGATGAATATAATTTTTTTAATTTTTTAATTTTTATTGCATTTTTATTTTTGTTATGGAATCCATGATAATAGTCAATATATGATCGGTATGTATAAGGCACACCATGCCTGAGCTATGAATTGCCTAACTGCTTAACAGCCAATGAAGAGACTTTTCCATACTTATATTTCCGTTATTATTCTAATTTTCAAAAAAAAAATTTAACATTAGAGATTTAAAGAAAACATATTTGTTCCAAGAGCTTAAAAATTAGTTTGGATTAGGGTAGAGGGTGTTATTAAAAAGTGATATGATTTATCTGAGAAGGTTAATGAATGAAGACAAAAACTGTATTATTAAATTTGGGACATTATGTACCAATGATGTACTCTATTAATTTACAGATCAGCAAAAAAAATTAAACAATTGGTAAGGTTTAACCTATACCTAATATGTGAATAACTGTTTGCTTTTTTATTCATTAGAAATATTATAACTCAAATATAAAAATGACTGATGTCCAGAGCCAAAAGATTAATAACAATTAATAACATTAATGAATTTTGCATCTATTTACTTTCCACTTTCCGAAGCTAAATCATTTCTCAGATTATTTCTGTTATCACTTTATTTGAAATGTTTTTAAGTGGACTTGAGCTCTTCAAGATGAAGTTTGGACACTGTGATCCTCAAACATTTCTATCTCATGTTATTTAGCATTTACTATTCTACTATACACTGATTGCCACTTGACTAATATAAGCATAATTCTATTTACCAATCATGAATCTCCACCTGGAAAAATCTTTCTAAAGTCAAATAAAAATAGCTTTCTTTGTAATAAAAATCTAAATTTGCTAACTTTTCAAGCTTGCCAGAGACACTAATGACAAAATATAAATGTGTTTCTATAAACACATATGATTTTACAAACATCATATTTAAGGCCAATGATCTGCAATTTACTTGTTTTCAACCATGGATCCTGAAGAACATGGCTCTATTTCTTCTTATCCTCCATTTAAAAAAAACTATTATTGTCTTAACATTGCAGCTGCATTTTCTAGAGTTTCAGCAAATAAAAACTTGAATGATTTGGCGAGCCTTTAAGCAATTCAGTGCCAGATTTTCACATTATAAATACTTTATTGATGTGTCTCAAACTGATAAAGATTAAGAATCCAGTTCCACCCGGAGAACACAAACTGGGTATGCTGTTGGTATTTTGCTAAATTTAAATTTCACCCGCATTGGGTTGAACAGTATGGTGAAACTTACAATAACACCAGATACAAATGTGAGGACTGTAGATCTGAGGAGTAAGAATACATTTGAGAACCACTCAGGTAATACCAATTATTTTGTGATCTCAGATTACTGCCATTAGTTTAAACATCCCCCTCAATCCAACCATCACAAAAGTTGTTTAGTACCGTCCTATTGATGGAGGGATATATTTCATCTTTACTTCCTTTCATTGTCTGTCCTCTGGTACAAGTGCTGCTGTCCCTGGATATTTGATCAAAGGACATTTAGCAAAAGTGGAAGGAAATACCTTGGCTAATTGACAAACAGAAAAATACACCTCTAGGTAATGGCTAAATGAATCAATATAGTTGTTTATTATTGTCGTGCCCACTTGTCAGGTTGAAAAGGTATTTCACTTTACTTTTTTCCTCTCCTCTGTAACCATTGTTTCCAGAACTTTTAGATTTTGACTCTTTAAGAATACAATTTTCAGGAAGTTGGTCATTTATAATTACAAATAAAAGCTAAACTAAGAACACATGTTTTGGATGTTATTTCTATTTCCAAAGATGGAGGTACTGGAGATAGACACAGAGGGGAGGAAGAGAGAAGAAATGGAAAGTCAATTTAATCAATTTCTCTATATTTCAGAATTTTTAGATCACAAAGGTGAACTCTGTAAAGATAGTAATTGTTATTTGGCTTCCAGAATCTCACGAGAAAATCCATTTTTCTAGAGGTTATTTGAGTTCTCTCCAGATCATCTATATTTTTGTTCTTTTTAAATCCAAAGATGTAAGGATGAAGATGAAATATGAGCTTCCTGCACAATTTAATATCAACAGAGTATATTTGGAAAGGAAAAGGGTTATATGCAAAGTCACAAATCTGAAATATTAAGTAGACATTGGCATCTTTTGTGGGGAACATAATCAACTTTTATAAATTAGGAAAGTTAAATTCCTGACCATCGACTGTAGGTAAATAGTGATTCAAATATACTTCTGTACATTTCCATTTGATTCATGTGGCTTCATTATGGTTTTATACTTTAAAGACTCAATTCTGAGTTCTGAAAGCAAATGTTCAGAAAACATAATCTTGGCCCCGGCCAGTTGGCTCAGCGGTAGAGCGTGGGCCTGGCGTGCGGGGCACCCGGGTTCGATTCCCGGCCAGGGCACATAGGAGAAGCGCCCATTTGCTTCTCCACCACCCCCCCTTCCTCTCTTTCTCTCTCTTCCCCTCCCGCAGCCAGGGCTCCATTGGAGCAAAGATGGCCCGGGCGCTGGGGATGGCTCCTTGGCCTCTGCCCCAGGCGCTAGAGCGGCTCTGGTCGCGGCAAAGCAACGCCCCGGAGGGGCAGAGCATCGCCCCCTGGTGGGCAGAGTGTCGCCCCTGGTGGGCGTGCCGGGTGGATCCCGGTCGGGCGCATGCGGGAGTCTGTCTGACTGTCTCTCCCCGTTTCCAACTTCAGAAAAAAAAAAAAATTAAAAAAAAAAGAAAACATAATCTTGCCTATTAATCATTATAAAATTATCTAGTTCCCAGGACTAAAAGGCATAGGGAAAGTAGAGAACACTTTTTGTTAAATAAATGTGTATTTGACCCTGGCCAGTTAGTTCAGCGGTAGAGTGTTGGCCCAGCGTGTGGAAGTCCCTGGTTCAATTCCCAACCAGGGCACACAGGAGAAGCACCCATCTGCTTCTTCACCATTTCCCCTCTCCTTCTTCACTATCTCTTTCTTCCCCTCCTGCAGCCAAGGCTACATTAAAGCAAAGGTGGCCCAAGCGCTGAGGATGGCTTTATGGCCTCCACCTCAGACGCTAGAATGGCTCTGGATGCAGCAGAGCAATGCCCCAGATGGGCAGAGCATTGCCCCCTAGTGGGCATGCCGGTGGATTCCGGAAGGGCGCATGTGGGAGTCTGTCTGACTGCTTCCCCACTTCTAACATCAGAAAAAAGAAATGTGTATTTGTTAAGGTGATATTTACTTATATAAAATTGTAGTTTTAAAGAAATTCAACAGGTTTTATTTAGCTGTTTAAGGGGAGATAAATGTAGAAGTATAAAAACACCCCATTTTAATTTAAGAATATGTGGTACTTTGTGACTCATACAAATTCAGTCAATAAATACTAATTGAGCTTTTATTCTGTGTTTTGTCATGGTTTAGGTGGTGGTTGTTTTACTCATTCCTATTTTTTTTTTTCTGAGAAAATATATGGAGAATATTTGAGATCTATTGGATTTAGACGATTTCCATACTATCATCAACTAAACTCCAGTAAAAATTTTACATGGTCTCTAAACATGATATGATGAAGCTGCACCAAAACACGGTGATACTAATTGCCGAAGTGGGACTTTGGTGTGAAAGACAATCGCTTACCTGATTTACCTGATTTAAAACCAGCAGCTTTGAACCTGATTCCGATTTAAATAAGATTAAAGAAGAAAACTAATTTTATTTAAAATTTGATGCCCACATGAAAAGAAAGGTTGTTGAAGTAGCATATAATAAACTGCCTAAAGTTATGAAGCAAGAGCTACTAGTAGGCCTAAATTAATCAGAAAATAACTTATAGAAGTTAGATACCTTATAACTGAGACAGCTACAGAATCATAGACTTGCTAATACAGTGAGCCAAGACAAGGTGATGTTAAGTACGATAGAACAAGGAAGGCCTGAGTAATCAGGGTAACTATCAACTATCAGGCCTGGAAAAAGTAACATTTTAGAGACTGAGATAGTGCATTAGGATGTTCAAAACAAGAATTTAAATATCAAATATTCACGTAGAATCTCAAGATTAACAATTTAGGTCAAAGTTATGTAGATATCACCATTGCCCACTGCTGCATGGGCAGTGGAAGCCTTCTCTCCAGGTAGTACAAAACTTAGCACCAGAAACAACTGTTTGTTTCTAATTTTTAATCTGTTTTTTTTATGGAAAATGAGAAAGCTATAGAGATATTTTCCACATAATGCAAAAAAGGGCTTCATAGCTCTAAAATATGTCACCTTCATCGGTATTTAGTCAGGTTCCCAGGGCAAAACTTCTGCATCAGTAGGAATGCCTATCCCTTTCCTGTTTTAAATATGCCCCTGACATATTTCCCTGTGCATTTGAGTCATTTGCCAGGAATACTTTATGGAGTAAATAAAATTAGAAAGAAGAAATGCTCATCCTTCAACTGTGATGAGTTGAATAATCCTAGGCAAGGGCCATCAATACCTGTGTCTTAGAGCGACATCTTAGCTGCTCCAGGGTGGGCACTCTGTTAGCTGATTTATTTCTATATCCTTCCCATACTCCATTGCAGAAAAGAACAGACAGTTTAAAAACTGCTTTAATCTTTCACCCTCCCCCCATGGAATTATCTTACTAAAGAAAATACTGGCACTGAATTTTTGTCCTCTGCCTTTGAATCAGCTGAAACTCCTATGCAATCATTAAAAAGCAAATGGGCTTAGTTTGTGGCCATTCAAGTGTGGACTTGTTCATGTTCAATATCAAATGCTAATATATACCGACAATCCAAGAACTATAAAACTCATGAATCTGAGATTTGGAAAAGTCCTCTGTATTATGACAGAGGTTGCTATGGAGATGACTATGTGGGAGGGGGTAGATGGTAAGGAAAGATGGTGGTAATATTTTAAAATGCTCAGGCCTCAATTTTTATAAGGAGGCTTAAAATCTAAATAGTTGATAAAGATTTTTGTATATGTATATGTATATAGCTATCACTGCTATAAAAGCAAGAAAACCAGAAAAAGAACAAACAGGAGATCCAAATTAAAATCTAGGTATCTTAAAATATTAACCATGGAATAAGTTAATATGGGGGTCATGCCATATTCATATTTGAATCCATAATACCTAGCACATGCCTAATAATCACAGAAGGTATTTGTTGGAGCGGTAATTTAGATAGTAAATTTCCTTCTGGTCTCTCTGACAATTCATTTATGAGAATTATTAGAATAGGAAAGACTCAAATTTATAGATACATTGTATCCTATCTAAGTGCTAAGAAATATTTATTGAATGACTGATTAAATGAATTAATGAATAAAATTTGGTGTCCAAATTCTGGTATAGATTGGATGCATTTGCCTTTTTTATTATTTTATTTTATTTTAGTACAGTTTATATACAATATTATATTAGTTTTAGGTATACAGTATAGTGATTCAAAATTTTTATATTACAATGTGATCACCTTACTAATTCTGTTAATTATTTGTCATCCTGCAGGCTTATTACAATATTACTGACTATATTCCCCGTCACATTTTTCACTCATTCCCCCCTCCACGTGGCAACCATCCCCCTTGACCTCTGTTTCTATGTGTCTGTTTTTATTCTGGTTGATTGGTTGCTTGGTTCAGTTTGCTTTGTTTTAGAGTCCACATGTAAGTGAAACCACATACTATAGTTCTTTCTCTGTCTGACTTATTTCACTTATAATAATACCTTCTAGAGTCAAAAACCTCACTTAATACATTGAGATAATTATATAATAATTTGAAAAATTCTTATGAACTAGGTCACAGTTACTTTTCTTCCACACAGCTGAGTTCCCAAAGAAACAGATCACACTCCAATGTGAAAAGGCCCCACAGAGTATTATGTCCCTCAGTAATGCGAAGGACAGGAACTCACTGAACTTCCTGGATCCAAATCCACTTACAAGACACCAGCAGTCAGGCTTCCACAAGTTTTGAAAAATTATAAATCATTTTGGGATAACAAATAGAAAATTTTTACTAGCACTATATTATTTTGTCATGAAATTTAGATTTCTCTAGAATTAGCCCAATAAATTGTTTAATGACTTGCCTCATTTTTCTTTTAAAGGAAAGGGAAAAAAATTAAAGCAACCCAAAGAATCAACTAGAAAGTTCTATTTATTTCTCTTGGTTTTTGCAGAAATACGATCCTAACCCAACTCCAGCTTTTAATTTTCTTAAACATACACAGAAATTCAATGATATCTGTTCTCTATTATATATTTTATATATATATACATATTAAAGTTTAACTTAAAGCAAGTCTCAAAACAGATGACTTGGGACAGTTGATAGGAAATAGTCAGGGACTGCAGTTGCCTGCTGGACATTATATCATATATAGCTCACTATAAAGAAAGACCATAAAACATCAAAATGTATCGGGGTGCAAATGGGGAACACATTGAAGCTTCTAATTGCCAAAGTCCTCTCAACTTCAGCACTGAAAATACATTTTGAAGCATCTCAGCTGTTTACATGGCATGGCTCAGAACTAATTTTGTGTCTGCTGCATAAATTCTTTAAACACCCAATGAACAAAATTAGTAGAAATGTAATGCCATGTTAACTGCTGTTGAAATCCCATGGAAAACGTTTCTGCTGTGGTTTGGTTTTTAGTTTGGTTTGGTTTGCCATGTAGGCTCAGAACATTTCATGAGGTTTAAATGATCATTATAGCACCACTTTGGGTTCAAGCTTTTTTTGAAGTCATTACAATATAGGCTTCTTCATGTCCCCATCCTGCCCTGTCAATGTCATAGCTGCAATAGGCTGCTAAGCATTCACTGTTCCAGTGGTCAAAGTTAGGTTGTATACCATGGATTTTTCTTTAGCTATTAAGGAACTGACTTTAAATTTCCCAGGGATCTTGTCACTCCTCCCATTGTCACTCTTTCCATGGGACTTGATGCTTTAGATTATATATTAATATTTATATATGTATACTTATACATATATAGATATAAGAAATACACACATTAACACACTATACTATATATAAAACACATGTATATTCACATATATGTATGTATTGTTTTTTGCAAATGAAAATATAAAGCAAGCGAAACAAGACTGACCTAACCTACCTGTACTCGGTTCACATTCAACAAAGTCTTCATCATCGCTTGAACATTCAGCAGATGATACAAGGTCATCTGATGTTGGCTGTGCATGTCAAAGAAAAAACAATGGGGTAGGGGGAAGAGAGAGGAGAGAGAGATAAGGAAACCAATGAACAAAGGTATAAACAATCTATCACTGTGTCCTGCCTCAGTCATTATTACTGTTTCTCTTCCCTAAAGAGGGCATGCTGTAGGATGCGGAATCTTTAACTCCCGTTTCGCTATGAATGGCTCCAGATCCAGACAATTTGCGTGGGTCCTACATGAAGCCCAGTGGTTCTAGGAGACTCCTATCCATTCCGCTCCATCACGTTGCGTAGCTTGACTCTATTCTGATGTTAATTTCAATTTGGAGAATCAGAAGGGCAGGAAAAGGACTATTTCAAATGGTGGGCAATGCAAGAATGTAAGCCAACCCAGAAGTGCACTGCAGCTTTGAGAAAGTTTCAAATGCATATGATGTTTGGTCTCAAGCATATATGATTTGGTAGTTGTGAATCCATAGGCTGGCATAATTAATGGATGTGGTAGAATGTAGTCTGTTCATAAGGGCTTCTCTTGCTAGCACTGATTTCTTCATGGAAATGCTGCAATTAGCTGAATTAGTAATGCAGGCCAGCAGAGAGAGACCCCACGACAGTTTTCAGACACAGGTAAGGCTGTTTCTGAAAAGGGAGAAAGCTTTTGTTGCAACAGTAGCAATTCAACTTGAGATAATTCTTTTTTCCTATTAAATCTTACAGAAACTCCCCAGTGCCAGGGACTCTGCTGGAAGAAATATAGGGACTGTGGGTATGGGCAGTAAGAGGGGCCCTTGCTACACAGTAGATGAGAGGACTGCTTTGTGTGCCTGGCACAGTGTGCATGCACAAGAATCATTGTTGAATTTAATCAACTATTCTGTAGATCTTATATAGAAAACAAACTTTTGCCCTACTATAGACATAAGGGTATTCAATATATATACTGGCTTGCTGGTCTTGTTATTCCTAATGCACTGAAGTATGAATCTATATTCAAGAGGAAAGCAATTACAAGGTAGATGCTATACTAGACATGCATATACATTTATTAATTATAGTTATCATGAATTAATTCAATATAATACTCAAAACAATCTTTTGGGATAGGAATAGTTACTATACTTTTAAAAAGAACTGAAGTTTGTGGAGGTCAAGTAAGTTGCTAAAGGATACACAACAAATATGAAGTATGGTGAGAATCTGAACACATGTCTTAGTCTAAGTATGTGTTTGTGGTCCACATAGGGTTCTTTATACCCTTTCTCACATGATGTTATAGACTGAATTGTATCCCCTCTAATTCCCACGTGGATGTTCTAGTTCCCAGCCCTCAGAATGCGACTGATATTTGGAGATGGGGGTCTTTAAAGAGGTAAGAAAGTATAAATGAGGTTATTAGGGGAAGCCTAATCCAATTGGCTGGTGCCCTTATCAAAAGATAAGATTAGGACATACACAGACCAAGAAGGATGACAATGTGAAGGCACAAGAGAAGGCAGCCATCTACAAGCCAAGAAGAGCGGCCTCAAAAGAAAGTAGCTCAGCTGACACCTCAATCTTGGACTTCTAGATTCCAGAACTACAAGAAAATAAGTTTCTGTTGTTTAAGCCACCCAGCCTGTGGTACGGTGGTTATGGCAGCCTCAGTGAACAAGGACACGTGACAACTCATACGCTTAGCATTCCCAGACAGCACCCTCTGTAACAGACATACCAGGCATGGAATTACCGGACACAGCAATGAACAGCAAGGAAACCACATTAGGTGATTGATTTCACTTAACTGACAGTGGCAGAGAAATGCCTTAAACCCGGTTATTAATCTTTATTCTACATCTGACAGGCAGATACTTCAACCCCTGTTCTTCCTTAAAGTTAATAGAAAAAGAATTTTCAAACATACATTTTTCTCCAATTAGACACTACTGAAGTGTGTGCTTTGTTTCCAGCACCCGATGCTGTCAGTTGTGCCCTGGGGCGCCATTTTTTTCTGTTAGAGAAATGGTGAGCCTACTCCCCTGGAGGTTCCAGTTGTGATGGGCCTTACGCAGATCCACTTGCAGGCCAGGAAAGTAGCAAAGAAATAAATGTTAACTGCACACATGCAGAAAGCAATTAGAAGAGGCAAATCGCATTTTTGTAAGGGCCATAATCACTGTTCAATCCTTCTAAAGCATGTGTTATCTATGGGGGCGATACCTCCCCTGAGGTAGAAATGATTGTTTTGGGTCCAGGGAGCAGATCTTATATATTACAAGGATTTATGCCTTACCAACAGCCCAGAGTACTTAAATAAATATATAGTATATTTGTGGTATTAAAAATTTTATGGGAAAAGGGCAATTAGGGAAAAGAAAATCTAAACAAAACTCCTTAGAGGGGGGTAATAAACAAGTGGTAGAGAATACACCTGCAAAGTATAATCAATTGGAAATTGATTGTTGGTGACCTGATTATAAGGACCTTGAAAAATGGCCCATATACTGCTTAACTAGCTTTGGTCTTTAGAAATGAGTGGAGCCTAAGAGTTAATGAAAATCTAGTGACCTCATCTCAAGAACAGAAGGCCAGGCAAAAAAAAAAAAAAGTGGTCATTAAGCAAATATATAAAAAACAGTGTATAACTCTAGTAGAAACCAAAAAACGCATTAGCAGAATATTAGTAGAGTCTTTAAATTAATTCCAAGAAAGCTATCTTCATTTTTATTGGCTAAAGAAATGATGTAAAGTTTTTCATTTGTTGTTTTCAAGAAATGTACTAGACTCTGAGGATGAAAGGATATTTACAGTACTATTCTCTTTCCTCCGTGTCATAATACTATACAAGATTTCTCCCCTGTGGTTTGGGTGACACTCTGCATAGCTACACTCTCCTTCCCCATTGCCACCTCAACTTCTGTTCCCACAATGACCCTTGTCCCCATTGCAGAGCCCACCCACTTGCTCTTCCGCTCTCCGTGTTCCCACCTCCCCTTCTTCCCAGCTCACTGTCCCTGGGCCCCACTTCCCAGAGATGTGTGTTCTGCTGATCTTTTATGAATATGGACAATTGCAACATTCCTCCAGGTAACAAAAGCTCATATACCATTAGCTCCGATAAATGGTGGGCAGACTTGTTACATGTTAAATGGGAGCCAGACTAGTGGAGTATGGTAAGAGCAAGCCTGACTCTTTCTACTACACTGTCATTTGGTAACCTGGGGGGAGCAAGCTATTACCTTTCTCCTAACCCCATTTAGATCATCTGTAAAGTAGGATAAACATAGAGTCTTGTCATTGATTGGATAATGATTTAAATGTAATGTTAAAAGTGAAGCTCTGTTCCTGGCATATGGTACATGCTCAATAAATACTAGCTAAAACTAACTCGCTGACTCAGTCAATCAATAAATCAATCAATGTCAGCAATGCATCTGCCATGAAGAGGGATGAAGAAAAAAATACTGCCTGACCAGGCGGTGGTGCAGTGGATGGAGCGTTGGACTGTGATGTGGAAGGACCCAGGTTTGAGACCCTGAGGTCACCAGCTCGAGCCCGGGCTCATCTGGCCTGAGCAAAAAGCTCACCAACTTGGACCCAAGGTTGCTGGCTCCAGCAAGGGGTTACTCGGTCTGCTGAAGGCCCACGGTCAAGGCACATATGAGAAAGCAATCAATGAACAACTAAGGTGTCTCAATGAAAAACTAACGATTGATGCTTCTCATCTCTCTCCGTTCCTGTCTGTCTGTCCCTATCTATCCCTCTCTCTGACTCTCTCTCTGTCCCTGTGAAAAAAATACTCATGAAGATGCTAAGAGAGCTTGAAAAATAATTGAAATTTGATGTTTCCAATGGCTCTGACCCATAATTCCTTGTGGGTCTTATGTGAATTCATCCCTGTTTCTTCCCCTCTAACCTCATCATCACTATTTACAGCCACAGCCAATGAAACTCCCAAAGCAATTACAAACATCTCAATCCCTCCTTACCCCACACTGAAACCAATGTTTGTTTATCTGAAGAGCCTGGCTTCCAACACTACCATGTCAACCGCAGAACACTGCAGTTTCAGAAAAACCCTTTTGTCAGGGGCAGCAAGCTTTGATTTGCCAGGAACTCAGGATTAAGCCCACTGTATTTAAGGATTTATTTATTTATTTATTTATTTAGCTATATTTGTCCTGCCATGTAAAAAATTCAACAAGTTACACATCAAGGCTTAAGGATGATAGAAGCTTAGGATCATATCCAAAAGTTATGACAATATGATTCAAAATTACCCTCCAAACACACAAGTTTTTCTCATAGTGCTTTTTAGTATTCTCATCTGTGTCCTTCCTCAAACCTAAGTAAATGCAGGGTCTGGCTCTGAACTGTGGATGAAAAGGCACACATCTTTGACTATTGGTTCCCAAGGCTGGTATAATGTTGCAGATATACACAGACTCAAGACACAGTTATTATGACTAGAATAAAACTATAGGCTTTTGTCTATAAATGACCTGTAGCATTTGTTTTCCCCAAATCACAATCATTTTTCATAATTACTTATAATTCTGTAGAAAAAATAAGAGCAGTTAGTAATCTTGGAAAAAAAAGATATCTCTAGAATCATGCCTACTAATCACATTTCCACTTATGAAACACTTGATACATTCAGGCTTTGTGCTAAGAAGTCAACACATGAACTCTTTTAGTGCTCATAATAACCAAGGGGTTATTAGACATTCGTAGTGACATCAGCTATTTTTAACAGTCCACCATTCATTCTGCTTTAAAAAACTCTTCTAATTGTATAGTTATGTCAAGAATGTTCACCAAGTCTGATCAGGCGGTGGCACAGTGGATAGAGCATTGGACTGGGGTGCAGAGGACCCAGGTTCGAGAACCCAAGGTCACCAGTTTGAGCGCAGGCTCATCTGGTTTGAGCAAAAGCTCACCAGCTTGGACCCAAGGTCGCTGGCTCGAGCAAGGGGTTACTCGGTCTGCTGAAGGCCTGTGGTCAAGGCACATATGAGAAAGCAGTCAATGAACAACTAAGGTGTTGCAATGCACAATGAAAAACTAATGATTGATGCTTCTCATCTCTCTGTTCCTGTCTGTCTGTCCCTGTCTATTCTTCTCTCTGACTCTCTCTCTGTCTCTATAAAAAAAAAAAAAAAGAATGTTCACCAAGGTGCCTTCCACATCATCTTCTCCACATTTCCTCCCTCATAATGATTTTTTAAAGCTCTCATAATTCCCGATGGCTAGGCTTAAAGTGTTTACCTATTATGCTTTCCTTATGTCAAAACCAACATCGTAAGTCATTCAAGGAAGAATAAAAGATCTATGACCAGGCCAAACCAAATAATTTGAAAGTGGCTGGCCTACTAGGTCCACCGTTAGTGATATATGACTATATTATTGAGGTGTTTTGTTGGTTCAGTCACTCATTCCTTTATTACTTTAATAAATATTATTGAACACCTAGTGTCAAGCACTGTAACAGTTACGAGGGATAAAGTAATAGATAAAATGCCGTTTCTCTGCTCTGGGGATTCACAGTCCCTGAGGAGGCAGCCAAATAAACAAGCAAACTCAACATAGTAAACCAAATGCTCTGAGTAGCATAACACCAGGTGCCAAGGGAGCAAAGAGCAGGGGAGAAGAGCTAGCTCCCGGGCAGAGGGGAAGTGGGAACTGAGTCCTCTGGGACAGGCAGAGTGCAGCTAGTAGGCTGAGCGCTGTGGGCAGGAGAAGGGCATGCGAGGTGAAATCGACAGTCTTGCAATGGCATATAGGTATGAAAACGCACAGGTTACTTGCACACATATAAGCAGTACAGGGTGACTGGAGTGAAGCGAGATAGTAGAACGACAGTACGGCAGCTACTTGAATTATCGCGTTGTTCATGAGAATTTGGATGATGAGTGTGAATTTAATACCATGCCCTACCGGACTTTTCTCCTCTTCCGTGCCCCACATATGGTTTCAAAACACCGTGCGTGGGTCTAGAATCATTCTCCACAGTGCAGATTAAAGACCTTTCTTTGTCTACTCAGAGGAGAAAATATTCACCCATTCCTATATATTAATTAGCCAAGCCCTATATTAATAATAATTTACCCTACCTTATTTTAAAACATGCATTTCAGATTTTTAATTCACATGTTGAAATAACTTGGTTCTGCATTGGAAATCATAAAACTAAAGATCAGTATTATAATAACTTTCAATAAAATACTTTTCTGGCAGGAGCCCTCTATATGCCTTTCCTGAAAAAGGTTTTTTTATTGCATTTATATTCGGTTTTTTTTTCCCCCTACGAATGTTTATTGAAATTACCTTAGAACAAACTGGGCCAGAAAAAAAGCTCAACACTTTGTCCACTCAACGAAATTTATAGGCAAATTTATCTTCCAGTTCCCTCAGTTTCACAAAACTGGCTTCTCATTTTCCTCCAATGAATTATTGTTTCTAAAAATCACCTGCTTCTAATTATTTACTTGGAAGAGCTCTGCCCCTCTGCAGCACAGGGATGGTCCGACATCATCCTTCATCGCTCTCCATTACTCGCCTTGAGAAAAACATCTGTGCCGTGATCAGAACAGCTCCAGGTCGTTTCAACGGGCCTCTTCCTTACTGCCCAGGTGTCTATTTGTGACTTCCAATTCCACCCTTTAGCCCTTTAACTTATATTGAGAATAAGCTAATCATCTCGGGGGGGGGGGGGGGCTAATCATTTTTCTACATCCAGCTTCTTGGAAGTATGGTTATTTGACCGAGATTAAGCACAAAATAAAATAAGTTCTGCCACAGAACGGCTTTATGAAATTATAAATAACACACTCAAGAATGATGATCACCTTTCTTCTAGTGAAAAAGGAAAAGAGAAAGGCTCATAAATATTCTGAAGTCCCACAGAAAACAGCCATAGATCTCTGCAGCTGCTTTATGCTAAAAAAGAATTAAATTCTTTCAAATGCTTGCTGTGTTCGTTTTACCCCCTCTACACTCCCCATTCTGAGGTGGAGCTGGCATTTCCAGTATCTCATAAGAGGGAGGGTGTCACCTGGCTTCATTATAAGCATTCATTCTCTAGTTAAATAAAGGATGTTAGAGATACTTTTAATTAAATAAAAACCCATTGACTCTAGGTAAATCTACAAACTTTAGTGAATTTTTGAAGTTTGACCTTTTCGATTTAAATTTATCTATTATAATTTTTAATTAAACTTTTACCATTGAATAGTTCCATCTTTGATCAATGTTGGTAGATAACAGCCCTGTCCACCACCATCACCACCACCAATATGACCGCCACCAGCAACACACCACACACACACACACACACACACACACACTCACTACTCGATAATTTTTAGACTGAATCAAAGATAGAAAAACTCGGAACTTGGACAAGTTTGTTAGAAGCAATAATCTCAAACCCCTCACATCCCCGCAACCAACTCCATCATCGTACCCAACTCAAATCCAATGCAGAAACAACCTTAAAGCATAGTTAAGATTGTATAAGTGTAATTATCTACATCTCACTGTATTCTGAACATTCTCTTTATATCCATCCTCAGAAGAAACCACTGACACTTATGCAAAAGGAAACAAATGATTTTAACTCATATTCATGTGTGAAAGATAGAGGCATATTATGAGGTAAATTCTGATTAAGAGACAAAGTTGTAATCTGGCTAAGATGCTTTCTGGGTCCCTCTTGGGTCTTACCTCTAGCTGTGAAGGATCTTGATGGGAACAGCACCCTGTAATTGATAAAACCATCTCTTGGGTTCATGTCACTGTGTTTTTTTAAAGATATTACTTTCCTGTCTTCTCGCTACCCACTCCTGGAGATAATCACTTGCCAAGTAAGATATGACTGCATACACACATCACTTGGCTTATATTTCCATAGGATAAAAAGGCTTTAAAGAGAAAAGTCCTGGGCTAAAAATACTCATTCAGCATGACCAAAATTGGTTAAATGGAACACAGCTCTCTAAGAAAAATGAATATCAAACAAACAAAGAAACAAAAAAAATATTGTTCTGGATATATAACTCTGTGTATGCATGCATTTTACTCATTTATTCAGTCTTCCCTCAACAAATGCCCATTACCTGCCTATCCTGTGCCAATCACTGTGCTGAGGGCTAGACAGACCCAGTTGTTGTCCTCATGGAGTTTATAGAATACCAAGATTTGAGCCAGGTCAAACTAGAAAACACCAATCAGCTGCTAAATCATCAGCTGCAAAAGAAGTGACGTTCATAAGTGGTACCCGCCGTCACAAAAATGGGATTATTTATCTGCTGCCATTAAAGAGAGCAGTTGATATAGGAATTTAAGCAAATAGCTTCCCATTAAATTCTGCTCACCCTCAGTAGCCTCCACATTCTTCCTTTTCTCACATCGCATATATACTGAAGCAGGACAGAGAGTGACATGATTTATAAGTTTTGCTGATGAATTAACCTTTAAGGAAATCCCTTTGCAGACTTAAGATTTAATTAAAAGCAGAAAAACCAAACTAAACTTAGCCAAAGTTTGTGTTAGGGATTGAGGTTTTTTTTATTTTTATTCTTGAGGTCTTCCAGGATTATATAAATAAACGTGGTTCGGCACCTTTTTATCCCTCTCTCTTTCCTGTCTAGTTTTAAGATTTTTCTTCCATCTGTTCAAAAAAAGGAAGGGCGGATCAAGAGAGAGGGGAGGGAGGAGGGAGAAGAGAGCAGGTAGAAGGGAGATTAATCTATCTGTTGTTCAAGGCAGCCTGACAGAGGGAAGAGGAGTATTGAACCACAGAAGATTAACCAAACTTCAATGTACCTTCCCAAAAGCAGGAGGGATGTAATGCTACGTGGTGTTCCACTGATAAGCAAATCCCTCTAAATCCTTTCAATTTATTTCTTGGCCTGGAGAAATTACATATTATTTAGGAGGCAGAGGGAAAAAACACGCCTACCAAACCACACACCATCTCTAGGAATCTAGATCTGACTTCTATTAAATATGTATGCATAAAGGTCTGGCTTTGATGGCTGTTTGTCCATTGGTGCAGTACTCTCTAGAACCGCTAATCAGAAAGGCTAGCTGTTTCCTCTGTAAACCTTTTGGTGTCTACCGCCAAAGTCATTTTGAATATTTAGAGTCTAATCATTACAAAGGAATGCCAACGATTTAGCTGAAACTCCAGAAACCTACTTTTCTCTTTTGTATGCTTACTGTCTAGCCTCCTTGCCTTCCTTCTTTCCTTTTTTTTTTCTTTTGTATTTTTCCGAAGCTGGAAACGGCAGGCAGGCAGTCAGACAGACTCCCGCACGCGCCCGACTGGGATCCACCCAGCATGCCCACCAGGGGGCGATGCTCTGCCCATCTGGGGCATCGCTCTGCCGCAACCAGAGCCATTCTAGCGCCTGAGGCAGAGGCCAAGGAGCCATACCCTTAGCGCCCGGGCAAACTTTGCTCCAATGGAGTCTTGGCTGCGGGAGGGGAAGAGAGAGACAGAGAGGAAGGAGGGGGGGAGGGGGGGAGAAGCAGGTGGGCACTTCTCCTGTGTGCCCTGGCCGGGAATCGAACCTGGGACTCCTGCACGCCAGGCCGATGCTCTACCACTGAGCCAACCGGCCAGGGCCTCCTTTTTTTTAAAAAATTTGAGTTGGAATTTTTTTTCTAAGTGAGCACTTTATTCCAATATTATTACTAAAACCAAACCTCAGTTTTTAAAGTGTGAGTGAACAAGGCCAAATATTAATGTGGCCCACAAGTAGTAATGTAGGCATCAGTTAATAGATTTTAAAATTCTGAACAAAAATATTCATTGTGGAGATCACACATGTGTGTGTTTTCTCCCTCCCTCCCTCCCTCCCTCCCTCCCTCCCTCCCTCCTTCCTTCCTTCCTTCCTTCCTTCCTCCCTCCCTCCCTCCCTCCCTTCCTTCCTTCCTTCCTTCTCTTTCTTTTTTTTTTTTTGCCAGAAATGTTGATATTATTCATTACTCCATGTTGTTTCTTGCTTTATAGCTTAGGGAGAAGAGATGAGTTTTTGAAAGAAGAATAGGGAAAACAGAATCTTATTTCTTTGTGAAATGGTATTTCTCTTGGCCCACTATTTCATAATATAACCTCATGATCCAACATAGGAAAAACAGCCTTTCCTGACCTGTTAAGAGCACAGCTCAGAAGACTTATTGAGACCCAAATATTAGAGGAGAAAAGGGATTGCAGGATAAAGCTCGTCCTGGATATTGCCCTGCAACTCTGAAAACAGAACTAAGGTTAGCCACTCAATCCAGAGCAAATAGCAGTGGTTCTCAATCTTTGGTCTCTCATGCTGAAGTTAGGGATACTAGATGAGCCAGAGAGAAAGGAGTGGGAAAACAGCAAGTATTGGGAATCAAACATGACCTAATATTTATTTTATCTATAGACTGCTTTTTACTGAAAAGAGTGTGTGATGCTCGTGAACATCTGTCAGGTCTGTTGACACAGAAAAGAGTTGAAAACTGCAACCTTGAGAGACTGAGCACTGTGGAAGTTCACACCTACCATATTTCCCCGTATATAAGACACACTTTTTTTTCAAAAAATCTCGGGTCTAAAAACAGGGTGCATCTTAAACAGTGGTTGTAGATATTTTTACTTGCATTTCCCACTTTTTCGTGCTTGTTTTTGTGCATTGTTGAAGACAATGATTTGTCCTCAGACACAGATGAGGACAAGCAAATGGACAGGAGTTTTGACAGTGATGAGGATTATATGAATTTCATGATGACTAAAACTTGAGTTCAATAACTTTTTGTAATACTTTTTTTTCTCAAATATTGGGCCCCAACATTAAGGTGCGTCTTATACATGAGAACGTCTAATACATGGGGAAATACAGTATTAAAGAAAGAACTAAGAAAGAAATGCAAGCTCAGGACACAAGAAGGAAGGGCATATTAGCATATCCTAGAACTTAGCATACGGCACAGAAAATAACCCGGAACAATCAAACGCAGTAAAGTGAATGTCAAATGCAATGGATAAAGAGACAAGACTGCCTTTTCCTTATTACACTGAAAAGAATACCTCCCACTCAGCTAGGTAATGTAATAGTAGAAAAGTCAGATATAGGTGTCAGAGCAGCAGCGGCAGTTAAAGCAAGGTTCGTGCATTTTATATGACTCAGTAAAACACTGAGGGAGTTACAGGTGATCAGCGATAAGTTTGAGTCAGGACTCTGCGAGAAAAATGAGGACCAACTGAACAACATGATTTCAAACCCTAAGAGGGAAAATGCGAAGGATTTCAGCTCTAGAATGAAAATGTATCCCTAGTTACTCGTGTCTGGAAGATAATATCAATCTCCCACAGAGAAAGATGATTGGGGAATGCATTCAGATAAAGCCCTTTGATTTGTATGATAAATCCCAAAGTTAGAGAGAGAGAGTTCAGGTAGTATTGTATGAGAAATTCAGGAACCCAGGTGGACTCAGCCTCCAGACATCACTTTATCATTCCCAGGCTTCAACTAGCTGTAAGGAGATACCCTTGCCAGTCCCTGAGCTGCTAGCTCAGTGAGTGGTAGAGCACGGCCTGGCATGTGAAAGTCCCGGGCAGGGCACACAGGAGAAGTGCCCATTGTTTCTCCACCCTTTCCCCTGTCTCCCTCTCTTCCCCTTCCAGAGCCAAGGGTAGCCAAGGCTCCACTGGAAGAAAGTTGGCCTGGTGCTGAGGATGGCTCCATGGCCTCCATCTCAGGCACTAGCATGGCTCCGTTGCAAGGAAACAACTCCCCAGATGGGCAGAGCATCACCCTCTAGTGGGCATGCCTGGTGAATCCCAGTAGGGTGCATGCAGGAGTCTGTCTGTCTGCCTTCCCACTTCTCACTTCAGAAAAATACACACAAATACACAAACATACACACACAGAAGAATAAAAAAAAAAAAGAGATACCCTTGTCTTGTATGTTGATTTAACACACAATTTGGTCAAGATTTGTGACCAAACACAATAGTTCATCTATGTAGGAAGGGCAAAGGCTATTTTTCATTTCTGATGGACAGCAAGGCCTACAAGTTTTCCCTTTCCCTGGTTTATAAACAACAGCATTGATTCACAGGCAAGATGGGTTTTGGTAATACAGCAGGTGTAATCCCAAGCGTAAGACCTATGTAGTCACACCGGGTTCTGTGCTCACAAGGGGCTTGCACTTGGTTTAATGCTCTGCTGTCACCATTGTGAAATTCTTAACCATTTTATTCCTGAACTTGTGTTTTGTAAGTTTAGTTCAATGAGACAATGGGGCATGTGCATAAGCAGATGAGATGCACATAATGTGTGAGTCCACTCCGTTCCCGCCACCACATTTACATATCATGTTTCTGATGTCCCATAAGCACAAGCCTCTGGTAACCCACTGTGTATGGTAGTAAGATGAATCCGACAGATATCTCTAAATGCATTCCCCAGTTTTCTTCCAGGTAGGTTGACACTGTCTTCTAGACAAAGAGGAATAAATCCCTAGTCCAAAGCTGACCTTCTTTGCCTTTCCTTTTTTTACGATTTTATAGCATATCTTCTGAGATGATCACATAGGTGTGTTACACTACTGAATAAGTGGGGGGCACTGACAGCCCCAGGGGCTGTGCTTTCCCTTGGGACAGAAGTTACTTAGAAGGCAGAATGAAGTCAGTAGTGTTCCAAGAGACATGAACAGCCAAGGAAATCTATCACATCCTTTCTTATGTCCTGTACTAGCCAACCACTTCCAGTGAAAATAATGACATCACAGGGAAAGATAGGGCAAAGCAGAGAACTTTGTCCTCTCAGGGCTAGCTTACGCATCAGTCAGCTGAAGTTAGAGGGTGCTGGTAGAGGTGCATGCATTAGATGTGAAGTAAAAACAGGTGAGTCAGTTTTGTGCAGTGTTTTCAAGCTCCTGGTAAGAACAAAACACATCTGCGTATATGAGCCGTAAAATACCAACGGTGTATTTCAGTGATTCTACATTCGAGTTCAATGATCTCCTATTTGCATTTAAAACTGGCCTTGCACAACATAAAATTGAATTGTAATATTCATGTTAATAATTTTAAAATTCAGCTTTTCTTTACTTACAATGGCATTAAATAGCAAATAAAAAAAACCCCACTATGACAAATAGAGACACTAGAAGAAAGAAGAAAAAAAACTTTGATATTTGAGTACCTTTCACATTGCTTTTTCCTACTTTATTTTGCACTGGTTCCAAATCTGCAGTTGCCCCTGAGAACATTTCTGCAAAATGTTTTTGAACAGGCCAAAGCAATCTGACATAGTTTTCAGAAACTCAAATTATGACAAATAGTTTATGCTCCTGAAACTGGGTCCCTTGCGTTTCCCTCCTGGCCTTACGCCTGTGGGTCTTAACTAGCCTTCCCTCAAGAGCATGAGAAAGCATGCTGCTTCTAAACTGGCATGGCACTTCCAATGCCCACGGACACGGCCTCACTCCCCTCTGTGTCTATCTAGACCAGTGGTCCCCAACCTTTTTTGGGCCACGGACCAGTTCAATGTCAGAAGATATTTTCACGACCGTCCTTTAGGGTGGGACGGATAAATGCACAAAATAAAATTATGCAATCGGTGTAAAAACTGTGGTATTTTTAAATATAATTGTCAAACTTACGAGACAAGCGTCAAGAGTGAGTCTTAGACGAATGTAACAGAGGGAATCTGGTCATTTTTTAAAAATAAAACATCGTTCAGACTTAAATATAAATAAAATGGAAATAATGTAAGTTATTTATTCTTTCTCTGCAGATCTGTACCAAATGGCCCACGGACAGGTACCAGTCCGCAGCCTGGAGGTTGGGGACCACTGACCTAGATGACTATTTAAGAACATTCTAGAGACTATTCCATAATCAAGTTCTGGCCTTTGTTTATTCCAATCTCTTTCCAGTTCTGAGAAGAGTTTTAAGGTAACTACTTTAAAAAAGAGAATTATGACCGCAAAATTTTCTGAAAATTTCACACTCTCCTTAAACATAGACAGAGGTAGTGTGGTGAATGGCAAATTCAGATGTGAGACCTTGATCTTATAGAACTAAGGGCCTTTTACTACCATAATCAGTGAGGCACACTCCCCGCAGAGAACTTGGAGAGCTTGCTGATCTCGGGAAAAGCGGGCTGTCTTTCGGAGCTGACCCTCTTGGAAGAGAAAGTCAGTACCAACACTGCTGAGTCAGCGGCATCTTTCAGAACATTGTCAGAAGAATATTTTTAATTTATACTCTGTCTCTTTGAAAGAAATCAATATGTCATTTGCTGAAACTATTTTTTTTTTAGCCTAGCATCTTTATTTAGCTTTTCTAGTATTTTCCCCCAGTTTTCTAGGGAGCAAAGAAAAAAAAAAGTGTTTTGTTTATATGTGTATTGATTCAATCACTTTGAGCAAAAAATAAACAACTAAATACAGCAGAGTAGCTTTAAGGTGATCTCTTAGGGATCAAGGTAGCTAAGCAAACACTATCTCTCATTTTAGGTGATTGGAAATAAACAGAAATCAATAAAACAGTATTACCTGGCTATAAACACGAGAAACCACATTCATAATTTAAGATGCTGCTTTTTATGCATTCATTACTGAAGAAGGCACTCGAGTACCATTCTATTTTTGCAGCACATAGATTTCCTCCCAGCAGGTAGTCTGTCTCCTATTATTTCTTTCTTTCTTTCTATTGTATTATTTTTTTCCTGAGAGTTGCTGAAAGAGAGTCTCTTTCACATATATACCAGAGACAAAAGAAGGCGCTTAGCACCTGAGGCAAGGATTGGTTCCTTAAACACATTCTATTCCAGGACCCTTCTACTGTCTGGCAAAGTATGAGGTGAGGAGGAGGGCGTGGCATAACAAGGGTGTAGCGCATGGAACATGGCCGCTGCCTTCAAAGTGGTTACAGTGTAGCTGGCAAGGCAAATATTAGAGACATTGTCAATATCCACCCTGCTTTTCCTCCTTGCTCGGGCTGGCAAGGTGACCAGCCTAACCAAGCCTCCTTTGCAATGAGAGGTAGCATTGTTGCATCAGGTTGGAAAAGATGATAAAGAAGGAAGTCTGCTAAAGGTTCTGGAAATACTTATTCTATTCCTGAAAAAAGAGGAAAACTTGTCTGGTCCAACTGCTTTCCCTTCTTCCTTCGCATTGGATGGGACATTTGGAGCTGCTGTAGCCACCGTGTGATCGTCAGGTGACAAGTGTGAGGGCAAGAACAAAGGAAGACCTAAGAAGCTGTAGTTGATATTGTTCAATACACGATATGAGCCCAAACAAGCACTCTTCTACCTTCTAGACTCCAGAATTCTTAAGTGAGAAAATCTATCTGCTCTACAGTTGCCAGAGGTCAAATTTTCTGATAATAAAAAGTATAAACAAGCATAATGTAGAGGGAGTAACCCACAGAGGGCAACCAGAGTCAGTGAGGCTGCAAGGCACCAGGTGAGTGGTCTCCCCCTCTGGTGAACTTCAGTTCACCAAGTGGCATTTTAATAACATCCAAGAGGGACTTGAGGAGTTCCCCAATCATGTCAATGCTTCACAAACCAAGTCTGTGGCCCAGATGAAAGTCCAAAAGGAGTTCCAGACAGGAGAGATGGTGTCAGACTTGGGTAGGCAGCGAGAAAAAAATTTCACCTTAGTAAAGGAAAATAGTTTCGATGAGACATTTTGTAAGTATTTGCAATCAACATGTCCCAGGCTGAACAGTTCACCTCCTCCTGCCACGGCTGCCTTGCTTGCCTCTGGCTACTGCTTCACTGCCCTCCGCGAACAAGCCCTTAACCTCAGGGTCGCTTTGAGTTCTGCCTGCTCAGCATCACACTCCGGGCACTGAGCCCATGAAGCCCACATCCGAAATGTTGCTCTGATTTTCATTTCAGTGGCCCTGGTTGCTCACCTGGATGAATCCTGAGATTCTCTTACCAGACTCCCTGATTCCACTTACCTCTCTCTCTTTAATGAAATCTAGAAAGTATCACTAGAAAGCAAAACTCACAACGATTTCAATATGACACTCTCCTGGTTCAAATCGATCCCATTGTCTATCAAATAAGTCCAGACTTTTTGTTTTGTTTTGTTTTGTTTTGTATTTTTCCGAAGCTGGAAACGGGGAGACAGACAGACTCCCGCACGCGCCCGATCAGGATCCACCCAGCATGCCCACCAGGGGGCGTCGCTCTGCCGCAATCAGAGCCATTCTAGCGCCTGAGGCAGAGGCCACAGAGCCACCCTCAGCACCCAGGCAAACTTTGCTCCAGTGGAGCCTCGGCTGCGGGAGGGGAAGAGAGAGACAGAGAGGAAGGAGAGGGGGAGGGGTGGAGAAGCAGATGGGCGCTTCTCCTGTGTGTCCTGGCCGGGAATCGAACCCGGGACTCCTGCACACCAGGCCGACACTCTACCACTGAGCTAACCAGCCAGGGCCGACTTTTTTTTTTTAATTCAAGATCCTCCACCTCTGGCTCCTAATGTGACTTTGTAATGCTCTTATTCACCACCATGTTCCCTTGTAGGCAACTCTGCATTCTAACTATTGAATAAATGTTTGCCATGCTCTGAACAAGTCTGATAAATTCCTGACAATGTTCTGGCTTTTCCTGCTCCTTTCCCAGCTCTATTTTCACTTCATTCCATTTATTCCTGGTAAATTCTACAGATTCTTCTTTAGAGCCCAAAGGAAATACATTTTTCATGCAGCTTTTTCTTGACCCCTATGGCTGAAAAATAAAATACTCTAGCATGCCAACTCAGTACTTTCTTCAAATCTCACTTGATGTGCTTATTATACTCTGATGATACATATCTGACTTATGTTTTCCTTCCTTGACTGCAGCTTGAGGGAGGAAAGGGGTCTTATCTAAGAAACGGTGTCGTGTTCGGGGTCAGAACACATAAGCTCTGTTCCTCCAGTTGGGGCCCAGAGCGAACACAAGCACTTCGCTCTCCCTACTCCTTTCTGTAAGTCTGAGACAATGAGTGACATCTACCTCATGTTATTGTTATGTGGATTGCAATGAACAGCAGGACTCAGAAATGTTACTTATTCTCTGGTGTGTTGTTAATATTATGGTATTATTTATTATTGGTTTGAAATTACCCCAGGACCACCATGACAGTGCTGGATCAGGTCTTGAGGGCACAGTATATATTTAAATGGATATCAGGTGCTCTTGGAATGTCTGTTGTTGATTTTAAATAGAATTGGGCAAGCCAGGAGTAATGCTTACAGAGTGGCATGATCGGGATGGAGAGGAAAATACTCCCCGTGCTTATTGGATGATTATTAATCCTGACCTTTGGAAGTGTCAGGGGCAGGAGTACATGTATCAGCTGTTTGTCAAGAACTGGGGTTGCTTTGGAAGAGCTTATTTGCTTCAAAGATCCAAAATATTTTCTTGGTCCAAACAAGACCATAAGCAACTTATCTTGCAATTTTACAATCATATACCAGGAAGCCAATTTTCTATTTTCAAGACTATAGGTTTAAAGTAAGTCAAAGATCATGTAGTATTCTGGAATTTGGGTAAATTCAACATTTTAATAGACCAGTCTTGGCCAAAAAAAAAAAAAAAAAAAAAAGAGGAAAAAAATCCCAATTAAGTCCAAAAAAGAGATTTGGGTTTTGCTTCGCATCATCCCCAATAGCCTCGGCTGAGCAGAGCCCAGGAAGAATGAACCTGTGGTCCTTTGGCCATACTAGTCCTGTCTCTTTTAAACCTTTAAGTAGAATTTTCTCTATAAAAGAAAGAATCAGCATAATGGCTCTGAATAAATGCCCTGTAAAATGACTGTAGCAATTACGCTGTTTGTAAGTACCTCTGGGTCCATTAAGATAAACATCTATCTTTGAATATTCACATTAATGCACTAGACTGTTCTTTCTTAGATAAATCTTCCTTGAACATTGTGCAGTTAACACAGTTGATCAGCCCTTGCTCTTCTCTCTGGTGCACACATTAATGCTTACAGGGGGAGAACGTTTGAATGGTCCTGGTCTCTAAACATTCTTAAAGGCAGAATAAATATAGTTTAGGTTTTAAATACCTTCATAGACTGTATACCCAGAAACACATTAGACTGGGCTCTTAATTTTCCACATAAGTAATATCTTACAGGCAAAGGTATTGAATGCTTATATTTAAAATAGTTTTAATATGTTTCCAATTGCTCAGCACACAGAGGTCCAAATGGAATCAAATTCCCTAGTTATTTTTCTATGAAAGAAGTATATCTCTGTATATATATATCATAGGATATAGCTACAGCTATACCAGTGTTTAAGCTTGGGCCCCAATTTCATTACCTTTCACAGCCAAATTGGGAAAATGCCCAAGAATCCCCAGGACTGATACAGAACACTAAGTTCTCTGCTAAGTGAAAGGTAAACATATCCTCTAAACAGTGTGTGGCTTTGTCCTCTGTGGGTGTCACTGGCTATAACAATGATAATGGCAGGGGTCATATAAAATTTAAGTCAGTATTGAATAATCAGTGCAGCAGACAAACTCATTAATTAGAACAGACAGTGGCCGTAGTGCAGGAGTTGGGTCCCAGAAGTGTTCATGGTCCCAGACCTCAACCTGCTCTATGGTGTAGAGGAAAATCCTTCCGGGGAGGACTCAAGTGACCTGGAAGTGGAAGACAATCGGGGTCTTGAGGCAGTGGCTATTTGCCAACTAGCACCAAAGTGTTTCAATAACATTAACAAATTTAAACAGATTGCATAGCAAATGATACTAAGAACGTCAAGGTGACACATTCGATTTTTCTAGGAACATGTTCTTTTGCATTGAGCAAATTTCTGTTAAGTGGTTTCCAGGATTAGTCCCAGCTATGCCAAGAAGGACGTCTCACAAGTCTTTTCTGAGCTAATGCTTTGATGAAACCAAAATGGCATCTGAAGTGACCCCAGTCCTCAAGAAGCTTATACTTCAGTAGGTAAGTGTCTGGGATAAATGTCCTTAAATAATAGTAAAAGGGATGAAAGGCTCTGAGAGAAGAGCAATAACTTCTAACTGAGACCGCTGAGAAAAATTCATGGAGATAATGGCTTGGGTTTGGCTCTGGCAAAATAATAGGGTATTAACAGGCAGAGGGGAGAACCACCCAGGTGATGGCAGAAATCAATGCACAGAAACAAGAAAGTAAAAAGGAGGGAATGGGAATAAAAGACAAAGTCTGTTTAGCGTGAGCATAAAGAAAATATGGAGAAGTTATATAGTGGAGTGATATCCTATATGCGAAGGGAAGAGAGGAGAGTATATGAGAGGGGTAGAGGGAGACTGATTGAAAAAGAGAGATAGACAGACACAGAGATAAAGAGAGGGAGAGACAGAGAAAGGGAGATTGGGAAAGAGAGAGATGTGGAGAGAGAGAGACAGAAGAGGCATTGACAGTAACAGGGAAGCCCACCCCCTACTTGGCAAAGCAAATCAAGTCATATACACACTAATGGTGCACCAGCAATGTGATCTTTTTTACACAGATGCCAGCTCATGTTATTTATTTAATCCCAGAAGGAAGAATATTTTGGACACTTAAAGAAACTGTTACAGCAAGCTAATTTTCACTGCTGAGGAAGCAACTGAATGAGGTCATTACTGTATATACTTCAGAGATTAAAGGGATACCAGTTTCCACCTCCACATAAAGTAAGGCTTCTATGAGAAGGTGGAAGCCTTACAAAGGAGTCCCATCTGTGGGTAAGAATGCTACTCTCTGTTTTGAAATTCATCCTGCAGAGTTTTTCTGTCTTCCAACTGAATAAAACGTTCAGCCTGAGAGACAGTTAACGGAGCTTTGCAGAGTTATTTTCAGCCCGGGTGGATGTGATTCAACGCCGTACATTCAGAATGGCCACATTTACTTCTGCCTGTGTGTCTGTATGTGTGTGTGTGTGTGTGTGCGTGTGCACATGTGCGTGACAATAACAAATACATAAAAGAGAAAAAGTTAGTTTTAACAGCCCAATAGCTTCCCGACTGGAACACACTTTACAGAGAGAAAGTTACATAAAAGAAACCTGGCTAGCTTTAAACACCATCTGGACCACGCTTTGCTCGTTTGAGCTTTACCTGTTTAAAAAAAAAAAAGCCACACAACAAAAAGTATCTACAAATACAACTAGAGAAGAGCTTTTCTGATTCTTAGGAGATCAGATGCTCTTGCCTTCAAACATTGCTGCACGTCTCCTTTCGTCCTATTTGATAAGGGAATAACATTTCCTCTTTAACGTAGCTGCAAGAGCCTGCTGCGGTTGTGTCCTCATTTTTTTGAGAAAACAAAGATGTACAAAAATAAACCCAGTATCTTTTAAATCTTATTTAAAGAGATTTCCCAACAACTCAATTGCTTTCTCGAGTCTTCAGAGGTATGCATTCCAAGCCCCATAGGTGAATCACTGACTGGTGTTTCCAAATTTACAGCATCATTCAACCAAAGGAAACAAGCAAAGGCAGTAATGCAGAGGACACAGAACGGAAGCCAGGACTGAACCAACAGGGTAAGAAGGACGAGCACCTCAGATCTTCCAGTTCCTCATTTCTACAGTCAGAGCCAAGGTTGGGATATTTAAATGCGTAAAACACTTTACGGGTAGAAATACTTTTGGCTCTTGCTTGGGTTTTTCAGCTGAACACCATTCCGTTGCCATATTTTACGTAAGACATTGACACATTTGAAAGGGAGAGGTTTGAGGGAGAGTTCAATTATACCCTTTTATTAAAAGGGAGAGGAATATTTTCTCTCAGGAGACAACTTTCATGTGAAGTTTTAATTGCCAGGACTCACAGCACCCCATGGGATCATTTTTATTTAACTTTTTGCATTAAAAAGGCAAGGAGGAGATTATTGATGAGGCAAAACTGTCAAGGTCACAGAATGAATGAAGGAGTCCGGATTCACCCTTTGTTTGCAAAGTGTGTGCTAAGGCTCACTCAGCTAAAGTCAGTAAAACAACTTACGGTAAAGAAAATACTAAGGATATGCATATTATTATAATTTTACATAAGATGTAGGCAATGACTTACTTTTCATCACATTTTCATTGTTTAGAAAAGTTACTCAAAGCCTGTTTAACAAACTGTGTGGCACCCAGACAAAATGATTTCCTTTGAAGATTACAGGAATTACCTTCTTTGGGTGGGGCTGAAAAATGCTTTGAAAGTTCTTCTTTTTAGTGAATGTCAAAATAGTGAGGTTCTAGAGATTACACAATGAAATCTTGGAAAATACAGCTCTTGCACCATAAACATTACCATTCGGTCTTTAAGGGACAGGAAAACAGTGGAGCCCTAAATAGACACTGACTCTATTGTAATGTGAGCTATTTTTTTTTTCTTTTTCTTTTCTTTCCTTTCTTTTTTTTTTTTTTTTTTAATTCCTCATCTGATCCATAAAAAAAATCAATTTGGAACATTTTCATTTCTTTTCCCACTTAATAACAGTAATGACCTTCTGGGTCAAACATTTCCTCCTAGTTAATGATCAGTTAGCTGAAAGGCTGAGTAACAAAAACCTGCATTCTAGTCACCAATGGCCAATTAGCATCTACTTTATCAGTCTGTGCTGTTTAAATATAACAAGACAGATGCCAAGCTATCCACAGAGGGCTGGATACCAAAATCCTATCATTAAAAACACACTTCCATCAGGGAAAAGCTCTCGGGACATTTATGTGATCACAGCAGTTATTTTTCTGAAAGATAGGAGAGTGTCAATGTGTCCCCTTGTTTCAATTCTCAGCAGAGGGGCCTTGCCTGCAGAAGACAAATCTCCTCCTCTCCCCTGGTGTCTGAACACTGGACGCAGAGACTTAAAGGGGACATGTCAAGGAGGAGTTGATGAATCTAAGTGCTGTCCTGTACATGGGGCCATAATCCTTATTATATCTTTGGGTCATGGTAGACCTCCTACAATTGTCATGATGTATGACAGAATAAATCTCAGAAAAAATCCAAATTCAGATAATTACTCCCATGGGCTTCTCTCTCCAGTTTTCATTGGCATCAATTTCCTTCTTCTCTATATGTTGTAAGCTCATAGAAGTTATATCTTAAAATCAGCTCTTCAGCAGTCCTAGGCAATATTGTGGAAACTGGCTAAACTGGCTAAAGGTTTCCAAATACTCATTATTGATTAATATTTTAGAGCTATTGTGTAAGAATGATAAAAAAAAAACCACTGTCATATACCAAGTCTGTATTATTTATGCATTTTTTTAATCGGTTGATCTTAGAGAGAGAGAAAAGGAAGCATTCGTGTGTTGCTCCACTTGGTTGTACATTCATTGGTTGCTTTCTGCATGTGTCCGGACTCAGGATTGAACCATCATTTTGGTGTTTTGAGATGATGCTCTGTCTGACTGAGGTAACTGGCCAGGGCTTCATTTATTCATTTTTAAATGCTCCCACCCAAAGATCACAATGTATGTTGGAATACACAAAATAAATATCACCCATTATGGTACTCCATATCTTAGTTCCATCAAATGGGAGACATAGGTCTAAAAACCTTTTTGGGATTACAATAATTATGCTTTTCACTTGTGTAGGGATTGTACTCTTAGAATACTCTTTACATATAATGCAGTGTCTATCATAGCTAGTCAAACTAGCCTTGGCACAGATAAGACCAAAACCAAGTCTTGCAAGCCTCCACGTACTATTTTTGCATTGTGACACCAGTCTTATGGTTCATTGACATGAATCTGGCTCATGGCTGCCACAGAGAAGAGAGAGGGGCACTTAATATCTTCTACATTTTAGTCACCTTGCTATTAAAGCTTCCCTGAGCTTTCTCTTTAAGTGACAGCTTGTTTAAAATATGTCCTCTTCGGAAGTAAAAACTGTATTTATAGCACAGTGCATGATGCTTTCAAGGGACAGAAGAGTTTTCAAGCTGTGGAAGGAGTCCAAAGGTTGTCAGCTACTAGTGGTTATGAATGAGGCAGGTTTGTTCTTATGCAGTGAACACTCTGAGATTCTTCACCTGCAATGAGGCAGGTAAAATCGAAATCACATTACTCAATGCATGTGAGGCAGCATAGAACGAAACGGTAGAACACTTAAGAAGCCTTTTCTCCATCACCTTTGCATATTTGGAATAGACAAGTAAATACAATTTTGATGAGTAACACCAGTAAAACAGGAATTATCTTGGATTCCTGCTATCAGCACTATAAGCCCATGCATATTAGCTTTGGTGGTCAGAGGGTGGGAATTATAGTTGTACAGACAGCTGCTTCCATAGCAGTGAGTTCACTTTGTATCTTGAGTCACACCAAATACCAATGGATGTCAGTCTTTACTGAACTTCACTGTGTCACTGTCCAGACTGAAAAAAAGAATTCGATCAAGTGAAACATAGCTCTTTCTAGTGTCTTTAGAATGCTAAGTGTGATGAAACAGTAGATCAGAGTGTTGGAACCCAGAGAAGAACTGAGGGAGTAACATCAATTCTTCTTGTCCACATACTTCCATTGAGTGTGGACAAAGGATTAAATACTGCAGTTCGGTGATACATGGTAACAGATATCAGCTTACTATCTTCCTTTCTTGGATCTGTGCACTCTTCAGCAGACCATATAAATTACCATACATTTTCATCTTATTTTTTCCCCTATATCACTCCCCCTCTAACTTCTCTACTTCATATCCATTCTTCACAAAACATGTTTTTATTTCTTTAGTTATAGGCCAGCCATTTGAATTGGGTCAACTAACCTGTGGTGTGGGTTTAGCAGCCGATCAGGAGTTAAATAAATAAATTGGTAGGCAGAAAGACTGAATATCAAGAATGAAGGGAAAGAACTCTAGCATCTAATAGGATGAAATTCAATTAACCTCTAAAATAATGAGGTTAATTTACAAAACAGAAGTAGATCTTTATTTAGTTTTAAATATTTTTACCAATTATTGTTTTAAATTTGTTTTTACCTTCTGAACCAGAAGTTTCAATGTGCTTAAATTTAAAGAGAGAAAGAGATGTATCTTACACAAAAGTCAAATTAATATCAGAGATTTGCTAATCAAAAAAGAAAAGATTTTCACAAGAAGTTTTTTTTGAGGGGGGTGGTAGATAATTCAGGTGCAGCTCAATCTACCACATTTCCAGATTCTCGGGGCACTGAAATGACCTCTAGGCATGTAAGATCCTGAACTGAAGTTCAAAGACTCTAATAATCATTTTCTAAGATAGAAAGGATGTAAAAATATTTACACCAGCAACATTTTAACAAAGGATTTTCTGTTAACCAGGATATTTATATGATGGAACTTTTCATCTCTTAAGTATTTCAAATTGATACAGTGTTGGGCCCAGCTCAGTACACATAGTGAAGATTTTGTAATTATTATTTTATTATTTTTTTTTTTTTACAGAGACAGAGAATGAGTCAGAGAGAGGGATAGACAGGGACAGACAGACAGGAATGGAGAGAGATGAGAAGCATCAATCATTAGTTTTTCATTGTGCGTTGCAACACCTTAGTTGTTCATTGATTGTTTTCTCATATGTGCCTTGACCGCAGGCCTTCAGCAGACCGAGTAACCCCTTGCTGGAGCCAGTGGCCTTGGGTTCAAGCTGGTGGGCTTTTGCTCAAACCAGATGAGCCCGTGCTCAAGCTGGCGACCTCAGGGTCTCGAACCTGGGTCCTCTGCATCCCAGTCCAACGCTCCATCCACTGCACCACTGCCTGGTCAGGTAAATTTTTGTAATTATTAAATAATTAATCTGCCCTGGCCGGTTGGCTCAGCGGTAGAGTGTCGGCCTGGCGTGTGGGGGACCCGGGTTCGATTCCCGGCCAGGGCACATAGGAGAAGTGCCAATTTGCTTCTCCACCCCCCCTCCTTCCTCTTTGTCTCTCTCTTCCCCTCCTGCAGCCGAGGCTCCATTGGAGCAAAGATGGCCCGGGCGCTGGGGATGGCTCCTTGGCCGCTGCCCCAGGCGCTAGAGTGGCTCTGGTCACAGCAGAGCGATGCCCCAGAGGGGCAGAGCATCGCCCCCTGGTGGGCAGAGCGTCGCCCCTGCCCCTGGTGGGCGTGCCGGGTGGATCCCGGTCGGGAGCATGCGGGAGTCTGTCTGACCGTCTCTCCCCGTTTCCAGCTTCAGAAAAAAATAATAATAATAAATAAATAAATAATCCATATAGATGTGGAGGCGGAATATAAACCAGAAGACATAGAAATTGAGTAGCAATCTCAAAATAGATAGCAAACAAAGAAATACTTTTTCAAAAAAAATGTTTGCAAATTATTTGGTTTTCCCCAAAGTCCAAAAGTATCTGTGGAGACATTAGCATACATTAGTATACCTTTTCTTTTCTTTCTTTTTTTTTTAAATTTTTAAGAGAGAGAGAAACCGGGAGGGAGAGAGATAAGTATCAACTCATTGTTGTGTCACTTTAGTTGTTCATTGATTGCTTCTCATACAGGCCTTGACTGGGGGGCTCCAGCCAAGCCAGTGACCCCTTGCTCAAGCCTTGAACCTTGGGTTCAAGCCAGCAACTTTGGGCTCAAGCCAGCGACCTTGGAATCATATTGATGATCCCACGCTCTAGCTGGTGACCCCCATGCTCGGTTGGTGAGACTGTGCTCAAGCAGGATGAGCCTGACCTCAAGCCGGTAACCTTGAGGTTTTGGACCAGGTACTTCAGTGTCCCCAGATCAATGCTCTATCCACTGTGTCACCACTGGTCAGGCAGCATACATTAGTATAGATTTTTATTCTTTGGAAATCAGTAGGAGTATAGAATTGTGAACCCCCTTATGAAGATGTTATAAAGAGAGATAAAATTTAAATTATAGAAGCCAATGGATGCATGTAGCACATGGAATTGCCCTACTAAGAAATAAGAAATAATTTAGTCTATTCCAGACTGGTGATTTTCAACATTTTTCATCTCATGGCATACATAAACTAATTACTAAAATTCTGTGGCCTACCGAAATACACATTTTTTTTGCTGATCTGACAAAAAAAAATAGATATAATTTTGATTTATTAACACTGGACGGATATTGTTGTGTTGGCTGTTGTTGTTTTTTATTTGACAGTCTAAAGGAAAAGAAGAGTGATCCTGACTACATAGCCAGGTGTTGCTTGTGGTAAAATGTCTTGCAGCACATTGACTGAAAAGCACTGTTCTGGACCAACATTGTGGGATAAGACAGATTGCTGTAGGCCTGGTGGGTGAGTACAGAGGGAAGCTTGCCTAAAAATCTATAGTAAGAGGTGATGTGATAGGAGACAGAGAGAGTGCCTGGAAAGCTGGTGATACAGGCCAAAGAAGGTCTCTGCGTCCAAAGCGGGATGCTTGTAGTTATCAGCTATGATGGTGGAGGATGGATGTGGCTGCTGAGATGATTTGGTTTTAAACAAAAGCCCCAAAGTCCAAACAGAAGAGAATCTGATAATTTCAAAGATCCAGAGACAGCTGCTAAAGTCTCTACACAAATAAAAAGAGTTGCAGAGTGAATGTATTTAAAACAAACACATCAATACAATTGAACGCATTTTACCAAGGTTTGGCTGTGTGCCAAGCACTGCGCTAAGTAGGTTATCATTATCCCCAAATGAAATTTTTACCATTTCTGTTTTGCAGAAGAGGAAACAGGTTCAGAGAGCTTGAGAATTCACAAGGAGTAGGTAGCAAATCTCCAGTTCTGACCCAGATCTGTCTGATTCCAAAGTCCTTCATTTAACCACTAAGCTGTGGCCAGACAGTGCAGGAAGGTGAAGAAGTACGTAAAAGGGCCTTTAAACCTGAGCAGATCTATGAAAGTAACATTAGTCTTATGAGGCTCAGATATAAAGCTACATCAGTAAATGAAAATATATGAACAATTAATTTTTTATTTTAAACCAGACAACATAAGAATATGTTTAGATTATGCATAGACCCTGCAAATCTACATATTTCATTTGAGTCTCTTCCCACATATCCTCCAGCCTTTTTTTTTCATTATTAATGTAAATAATATAAACTGCAGTTGAAATATTTTTCAGGTATACCTTGTTTATTTACTCCCTAACATTTCCTTGCAGGTAGTAGAGCCTCAAGCCAATAGTATGTTCCACACTAGCAGTATCTTACATTAATCTAGTCAACCTTATCTGATACAGTTTCTTTCTGCAGGACGCTCACTTATTAAGAGTGTATATGCCGAGTTACCATGTGGACAAGGGAGTGGAAAGGTTTATAGAGAAGTTAAAGAGTGTTGAAAAAAGCCTGGATCTGGGGTATGGTAGTTTTTGAGGGATGTTCTTTTTTTTTTTTTTTTTTTTTAACTTTAAAATAGTTGTAGTGAATTATTAAGCCACAAGTTTTCTGGGAGGAGAGATATGAATCTGAATGCCATCAATCTTGGGATGGAATCTATTAAGGTTTTTCCAATATTGCCTCTAAAACAAATATTTCAAATTACTTAGATATCTCAATATTTCCTGGACTAATTTAGGAGACTCGCCAAGCCTAGAATTCTGATTTCACTTGCTTAGGACCAGAAAAGTCATTCTAGTGAGTCCAAAAATTTGGAATTTTTAGTGTTTTCAAATACACGCCCTTGTAAAAAAATAAAAATAGATCAAGAAATCCATGTCCATCCATTAATCTCTTCATTCATCTACAAAGTGATTTTTTACCTGAGGATCCATTCTTAACTCAATTCTCTACATTACTTTAGGTCTACATGCCAGGTATTGCTTCCAGGAAAAAAAGTTCTTCTTTCTTCATTTCAATACTATGTCCTATTTCTAGTACTACTTTTTCCAGGGTATTTTCAATATCCCATGGAATCTATTTTCCAACACTGGCCTAGATTTCAACCCCACCTATATCTCTCTGTACCCAAGGTTCCTGTTTGTATTGTGGTTTGGAAGAAAACTTTCTTTAAAAGGACACCCTGTGTCTATAGACATAGGAGACAACTCAAATGCAAGTCAAGAGCAGGAGATGCCTTTAGTGCATGTGCATTTTCTATTCAATACTTAAAAAAAAAAAAAGACAAAATCATCTGCATCTTTCATCTGGTTGCTTTTCCTAAGAGGCTAACAGAAATTAGACTAACATAACGGGCTAGCCGAGACAACATGCTGTTTATTATATGTGCTGCAGGAGTCCATAGACCACTTCTCCAAAGATTACTCTCTTGTCTTCTGCCCACATTGCCTTCCCGACAAAAACAACCTTGGGGGTGGAGGAGTGGGGAGGAAAAGAGAGGGGGAAGGAGCTGGCAAGCAAGAGAACAAAAATGTAATTGCCTGCCTATCAGCTCCGCTATCATAATTACTTTCAAACTCTGACATGAGTTGAATCAGATGAACAACCAAATCAATTTTTGCAGTTGGCGATCGGTACATTCTTAGTTTATAAATTAAAATGTCACTGCTGGAGTACAAAATGATGCCCCTTCTGAGCTCCCCAGTACATTAGGAAGAAGAGAAGAACTCCCTTCTTCATGCCTTTCGTGCTCTCCTGCTCTGTCCCTCTTGGCCCCTGACCACATTCTTTGTTTTTTCAGTGTGGTCTTTGCATCTGTGTCAATGCAGAGGGTCTCTTAATACTGCATGATTCTATATAGAGAGCTCATTTCTGTGCATCAGAGAACTGTATGAACTATGGGGCAATTAAGAACAGCACTAATAGATAACCTTCAATGGTATATGATATGCAGGAGGTAAAGGAAGAGGTAACTGTGCCCACAGGGAACCTGAGGGTTGAAAGAAGAAATGATGATATTGAAAAGGCTACTGTTCTGGTTTTCAAATGTGACTGATCACAAAGCCTTGTGATCTTATTTAAATGAAGAAGGCATGGGTCACAAATGACACTGGTGCATCAGAAACTTTACAGACTTAGTTTGGTAAATATTTACCGAGTATGCACTTTGCGCCAGATGCTACGTGCATCACTGTTGGTACAAACCAACAGTCCCAATGGTTAAGCATTTCATAGTGTAGGATGCAAAGAGATTCACTGAATGTAATTATGATATGACTGATAAATGCTATTAAAGCAGAATAAATAAATCACCATAGGGACCGAGGAGAGGAGTAATTAACTCTGTAAGTTGTATTGAAAATATGATTTTTGAGCTGGTCCTTTAAAGTTGTCAGCTCTTGTCTGTTACAGTCCCACCCAATCTGCCCCTAACATTTTACTCATTTATTCATGCACTCACTTCATTTCATCATCCATTCATTCATTCCTGAACCATTTATAGAGCACTTGGTTAGTGCCAGGCTAAGTACTAGGACCTGGGATAAATCATGACTCAGCACAACCAGTTCTAGAGCAAGTAATGGGAGTGTATGATTTGCTCTCTATTGACCAGCAGTTAGAATTTGGAAATAATCTAATCTGTAGCTCCCATATATGCTGAATCAACATTCTTGTAATCAGATAGAATCTCAAAACTTAGCCTTTTTACCAAGGCTTCTACTATGAGGCCCCTCTACTGACTTGGTCAGAATGTCTACTTGGTCTTTTCGCGCCTAAATGACCCTTCATTTACACCCTTCCCTGGGTCCCTACTGTCATCTCTCCTATTCCAACCTGGGGTGGTAGGGTGGACTCCTGAAACTGTAGCTCTAAAGTCCAGCTGACATGTGAATGTGGCCCACTCAATCGACTCCTACTGAATTCTGCTTCTGGTTTATTCCACTTTAAAGCCTCATCTTCTAGTCCAGAAACTTGTCCTGGCTTCGGTTGCATCCATAGTAACTTTATTCTCTGGGAAGACCTTTAGTTTTACTTATCTTACACAGAATAGCTTTCCCTATAAATAACCAACCCTATCTTTACCCGACACTGAGAATCCCCTCTAAATCCATATCCTACTACCCTAACTTGAAATTGGATGACTGCAGATAATTATCACTGAATTCGTCCTGGGTTTATTAGGTTTGTTGAGGTTGTTCAAAGTTGCCTAGAGTTGTCCTTTAGAGTCAGAATCTCCCCTTCTTTCACCAGTTAGAACACTCTATTCTAGCATGAGTGCCAAAATAAATAAAAAGTAATTTTATTGTTTTATGTATTAAATATCTTCTAATAAAATTTAATAAAAAATGTCAACTCAGTAGCACAATTCTATTCAAAAGCCAGCTAAATGTAAATCTGCCTTGGTTATGGCATAAATAGTCACAGAATTATGTATGTCGTATTATCACCTGAGACCAACATTATCTTGTTCTTTATACTACATTCCTTCTTTAGCAGTAAATACAGGAGTACTCAAGTATCTAAGTCACTGCTCCATTTAACAATTTCACTGTTGGCTAAAGCAAGTTGGCTAACTTGCTTTATATATCATTTTATATATTTATATATATTATGTATAAATATACTATAACCTCCAATATTATAAGTCACAAATTATACTTCCCACAACACCAAATGCTACCCTCACATACTTACCCTCATTTGTCCTGTAACAAATTCAGAAAGCATAGACCATCCAGTGAAATTGAAACATAGTCATCTAGTTAGCACTGCTTGAATGCAATTGATAATGGTGTAACACATAATATATAGAAACCACATACGCACTGATATTTACATAGAAATAATAACAATTTAGACAGATTTTTCCACTTGATCTCCCAGCACAGGGTTTGTAAAGACAAGTCCATTAGGTGACTAAATTTGCTTTACCAGAGTCTGATCATGCAAAGGATGGTCTGATTGTGGGTTCCTGATTATAATCCAATGTCTAAGGTTCTAAAACTAGTTTCAATTGTAGTCCTACCTCTTTCTTTAATCTTTTTAGAATCATAGGGAAATGTCAATGCATAAAAACACAAAGCTATGAAGTACTTATTTTACAGAGATGAGACAGAGAAAAGTAATTAGCTTTTGGGTAAGCAAGATAGCCATAGGTTGGCAGAGCTCTGGATGACCTCACCATTAACTTGCTCTCTCTATTTTGAAGTTTTCAAGGAAACCCTCAGCAAATATAGTATAATCATTCAAGATTATAAACATGAGCCTTCGGGATCATAGACACTGAACAAACCCAAAAGTCAATATTGGGAAAGGTCACAATGATGGACACATAAACCACAGAACTAATCTCTTTAGTTAACATTTTATAAGCTTTTTATCACAGATCACACAAAGTACTCCAGGGTTTCTCTTTCCTGAATCTTCTCTGGAATGTATTCCTGCCAATGAAGTGTCTATCATGGTTCTTTTGTGCCATGCCTAATTTCCCTCAGTTGCGTTGAGCATATGTGCAGTTTTCAATAACTAATTGATTTATCCATTCATAATTTCAAGAAATACTTATTGATCAATTACTACATGTTAGAACTAGACCTTAGAGGTCAGTGAAAACATAGTGATTAAGACTTAAAATTTTGGATCCCGTCTGCCTGAGTTCAAATTCAAACTTCATCAACTACTAGCTGTGTAATTTCGGTGAGTTATTTAACTTTCCTATTCCTTCAGATTTATCTCCTGTGTAATAGAGACAATTATGGGAATGAAATAATACATAGAAAATACCTCAAACAGTGTGAGGCACATGGTAAGCACCCTAACAGATGTTGACAAATACACTGATGACCATGATACTTAGTTAGAGGAAACCAAAACTAATCTAATAATTATATCAAAATACCGCTGCTAATTATCCCTCCTTTAGTACTGTGAAAGAAAAGTACATGGCATTATGGGAGCATCTAAGTGTGATATTAGATCCAGTAAGGTTATTGGGGACAGCATCCCTTGAGTAAAAAGTAATTGAGCTGTGGCCTGAGGGATAAGAAGAATAAATATGCAAGAGCGACAAGAAGGAAAGTGGATTTCATGTAAACAGGATGTGCAGAAGGCCCTTGGTCAGGAGGCAGCAATGTGGCCTGTTAGCAAAGCTCAAGGAAGACAATATGGCCAGAGCACAGCATGAGATTAGGAGGAAGAGGCAAGCCTGGTAAGGAATGAGATGAATGAGGCAGGAGACAAACTGTATCAGAGCTTGTAGGCCACGTGAAGGACTTAGTCTTATCTAAGTGCCATGGGAAGGCACTGGAGTGATGTTTACAGATGATAACAAGAATTCATACTGGGGTGCAAGTTCAGTGCCCATTAAAAAAAACAGGTAAGGCCCTCGCCGGTTGGCTCAGTGGTAGAGCGTTGGCCTGGCATGCGGCAGTCCCGGGTTCGATTCCCGGCCAGGGCACACAGGAGAACCGCCCATCTGCTTCTCCACCCCTCCCCCTCTCCTTCCTCTCTGTCTCTCTCTGCCCCTCCTGCAGCGAGGCTCCATTGGAGCAAAGATGGCCCGGGCGCTGGGGATGGCTCCTTGGCCTCTGCCCCAGGCACTAGAGTGGCTCTGGTCGCAACAGAGCGACACCCCGGAGGGGCAGAGCATCGCCCCCTGGTGGGCAGAGCGTCGCCCCCTGGTGGGCGTGCCGGGTGGATCCCGGTCGGGCGCATGCGGGAGTCTGTCTGACTGTCTCTCCCCGTTTCCAGCTTCAGAGAAATACCAAAAAAAGAAAAGGTGCTATGGAGATGCAAGGGCCTCTGTCTGTCACTTCCTGCGATATTACCCAGCCTCATCTCCCATTACTCTAAAGCCTGCAACCCACCTCTAGCAACACCAGACTACTTGCTATTCCAGAGGAACCATGTAGGTTGACCACTGCTTTCTGGGTATATGTTTCCCTCTGCCAGCATTACTCTGCTTCCTCTTACCTGGTAACCCCTATTGGTGCTTTGTAGCACAGTGTCAACATCAGCAAATAACATGGTGCTAGCTACAGTCAGTACTCAAGACATGTCTGTACCAGTGAGTCCGTCCTGGTTCTAATATGAGGGTCCTGGGCAGGATCAGCTTGCCCAGGGGCTAAGAAACTCTGTATAAGACCATATATTTGATATGACCAGCAAGGAAGCCAGCAAGAAGCTTCTACTTCTTTGAGTACCTTGTTTAAAAAATTCTTGTGAATTGAATTTATTTTAAAATGTCTGTCCCATTCTAGTGCTATGGTTGAGAGAGTCAGTGCTTGCTTGTGAGAGTCAGTTCTTTGTCTTTATTGCATCTGAGGCACTCCTTTTTGTTTTCTCTTTCTTTCTCTTTTGTTGTCCTAATTTTACCCAATCCCACAGAACTCCGAGTTGATGAGGCCCTGGCCCAGTGGTAACATGTATCAGGTTAGATGCAATTACTCTCTATATAAGAACACTTGGCCTTTGTTGCCACTGATCATAGGATGTCAGCTCAGGAACAGGCTTCTGGAAAAGATACGTATTTCTCAGGGGTCTCAGAGAACTCACTGATAAATAAGATGCAGACGACCTTGGGCGGGCTTCAGTAGTCCTGTCACATGAACTCACATTACTGCAGTCACTAGATAATGTGGCAGTCACTGCTCTCAGAGGTAAAGCCCGGTCCTCGAGGCAGAGAGGCAACTCACACCAAACCACTGCATTGAAGTGGACACCATGTGGGTCCTGTTATCCTGACAAAATAAGTAGACTTGGCCCTGGCCCATTGGCTCAATGGCAGAGTGTCGGCCTGGCATGTGGAAGTCCTGGGTTTGATTCCTGGTCAGGGCACAAAGGAAAAGCAACCATCTATTTCTTCACCCTTCTCCTTCTCCCTTCTCTCTCTTTCTCTCTCCCCCTTCTTTAGCATGACACAATTCGTTCCAGCAAGTTGGCCCTGGATGCTGAGGATGGCCCCATGGCCTTGCTTCAGGCACTAAAATAACTCAGTTGCCGAGCAACAGAGCAGTGGCCCCAGATTGGCAGAGCATTGCCCAGTGGGGGGGGGGGCTTGCCAGGTAGATCCCAGTTGGGGTGTATGCAAGAGTCTGTCTCTCGACCTCCCCACCTCTCACTTAATAAATAACAACAACAACAATAATAATAATAAGGCACACAGTGAGAATGTACTAGGATACTTGGTGTAAGCCTTTTTTCCCCTTCTTCTTCTAATAATAATACTTAATAAAAATATTAGAAATAGCCCAAGTAGCCAACAATAGGAGGTTGATAACATAAGAATGAATGAAGACTAAAAAAATATGACTGAAGATGCATCTGTGTTTAAAAAATGACTTATTCTGTGTACACTGTTATGAAACCTGTTGTTTTCCCACCTCATATTGCATTGGTAACATCTTCACATGTCAGTGCATGTGTGGACAGTTATTATTGATATCAAATGATAAAACTATAGACACACTCATATTTTTAAGAACCTGAAGTTTATAAAACCTTTTGAATTGAAAATATGGCATGTAAGAAATATTAGATGTTTTCGTCTTACTAAATAACTGATCATGTTGAACGTGTAATCTTTGGTACAGAAGGGGTGAGTCCCTGGATAGAATGATATTTGGGGGGGTTCTCATGACTTATAAGCAGGGATTCATTCATATGGGCAATCTTGAATATCCCGGCACTATCCTGTTTGCTCAAAATCTAATAAAGAATGAGATATAGTCTGATGGGGGAGACAGTACCTAAATGAGCAATCTTCTATGCTAGAGCATGGTGAAGGCATTATTAGGCACACATTTGTTGTGTTTCCCCCTCACTGTATCAGAGTAGCTGCCATAAATGGCATAATGTACCACCCCACAAAGGGTTATTGCAAGAGTAAATGAGTGAAATGAATAAATATAAAGTGCCCACTTTAGCAACTGGGATACTGTAAATGTTCAACAAAGAGTAGAAATTGAAAAGCAAACAAGCTATTCTGTTGAAAAAGAACAGAGAGTATGTGTGAAGGTATCGAGAGTGAAATTTTCGTATAAAGGTAGACTTTGCAGGACTTGGACAGGCCGGAAGTGAAGTGCTTAAGGACATTATTTTTTTTCTTCTACTATAAGCTCAGTTCTTTTCTTGTGCCTTCCAAGAGCATAAGTCAGCAGCTTTAGCTGATAGGTTGGAGCTGAGCTTCCTCTGCAGCTAGAACTGTGGTACTTTATGCAAGTGTGTCTAAATGTCATCAGGTTAAAGCATGGACATTCCATTCCACTTGATAAAATAGAAACGCTAAAATGATTTAACTGACTTGTAGTTGTGGGGGTGTGTATGCCACGCGCACGAGCGTGTGTGTGAATATTGGAAGAAGATATAGAAGTGGGAGGGTAATACCAACTTACAACACCTGTAATTTTTTTTTAAAATCACAATATTAACACCACAATAGAGAATAAAATAGAATAAGGGCCCTCCAAAAGTGTCAAGGTAAGTAGTTTTCAGGACTTTGACAAATGTAGAGGATATGCTAAGATAAATGCTATCTTGAGAACAGGTTTACATAAATGAATGGCATTGCATGTTGTTAATTTCATACTTTTTTGGGGGTGGATAAAGTCACTCAGCTAACTGCGCTCTTCCAGAGCACATATGTCATTCAACATGCCACTCAGAGTTTCCTGCGTAAGGGCAACATGGAGTGTACAGGGAAATGCTCTCTTCTGCCAGCTCTCTTGCCTAAAGCTTAGAGGATGAAGGAATGAAGTTTGGAAAAAAATAAATAAAAACGCATGACTTATTAGGTGATTCTAAATGTCACCGTAGTGGATTCTGTCCCCAAAGGAAGCCCCAGTTCCAGAGCCCGAGACAAGGTATCGAGCAAGATAAACAATGAAGCAGCTCCGTCTCTTATCGGCTATGCCAATATTTAGAATGTGATTATTGTTTCCAAAGATTAAACGTTGTCCCCCTTTCATAGTATTGATTATCTCTAAGAAGGCTGAGTCGCCCTCCAGGGAAAATCTGTTTCTGAGTGTATCTCACTTCGCTTCCTTGGCTTTACCAGGATCAAAACAAGGACTGTAAACATGGTTGCAATTGGCACTGAAGAAATAGGGTTAAAAATGAGAGCCAATGTTCCAGGGTTTCGTGTTTTGAGGACTAAAGATAAGACCCTAACACTTCTGTCCTGTAAAAAGCTAAGTATCATTGGGCAAGGCAAATTACTATTTAATAATTCTACATTTACAAAAGAGTTAAATTTTCACTTTAGAACTAACTTATTGTATCATTGCTACACGGTAGCTCAATATGATTTCTCCATTTTCAAAATTGATGAAGCAGAAGAAAGGTTAAATAAAAATGTTCACGGTAAGTGAGGCACTTACGTAGAAACAAGGGATCAAATTCACTTCCTCCTGACTGCCATCTTCTCTTCAAACTCACTCTCATCCTCACTGTCATTGTGAATGGCATTAGACAATGTTAATGCAACCTGTGGCTTAGCCCTATTGTTTTAAAAACAAATAAAAAAATAAGAAAACACAGACAGTACATGCCCATTTAACGACTCCACGTAAATGTTTGAATGATACCATCACTTTGCATCTGTCTTGACAAATGGTGATGATGAAAATATGAAAGATGTCTATGCTAACTAACTCACTGGGTCTCTCTTTGTGTCAGGAACTGTGTAAATGAGTAACATGGCTTCCCACATTTAAGCCTCAAAACATTTCTGCAAGGTCAGTCTGCTATCTGATCCTCCTTTCACAAAGAAAGAAGTGGAGACTAAGAGAAGATAAATAAGCTGATCAAGATCGTAAGAGCTATAAAGGGATGGATATATAAACGCTTTTAACCTCACATCAGAGCATGAACTCTGGAGTCACTGGAAAGTGTGCCTTTTCTTTAGAAAAAAAAAAATCATTAAATTGGGAGTAAGGTGAGACCAGGAAAAATCTAAAAGCTCTGGGTCATATTCACGGACAGACTGTTTGACATCGCCTTTACACTTCATGCAATCTCCTCTCCTCAACAACTTCTGGGTCTGTGCATTTTCCTCTTTCTAAGTACAGTGTGTCCGTAAAGTCATGGTACACTTTTGACCGGTCACAGGAAAGCAACAAAAGACGACAGAAATGTGAAATCTGCACCAAATAAAAGGAAAACGCTCCTAGTTTCATACCTATTCAGTGCAGTTCAACGGGGGCTCATGCACAGATTCTTTAGGGCTCCTTAGGTAGCTATCCCGTATAGCCTCTACAGACTCGTCACTGACTGATGGCCTACCAGAACGGGGTTTCTCCACCAAACTGCCGGTTTTCCTTCAACTGTTTATCCCACCGAGTAATGTTATTCCTATGTGGTGGCGCTTCGTTATAAACGCACCGATATTCACGTTGCACTCTGGTCACGGATTCAAATTTAGCGAGCCACAGAACACATTGAACTTTCCTCTGTACCACCCACATCTTGACTGGCATGGCCGTGGGCTGCTCCACTGTATACACGGTGTTACGTCATCATCTGCACATGCGCACATGCTGCCACATCATCCTACAGAAACTGGGAGGGTTTTCCTTATGGACACACTGTACTTTCATATGCAGGTACAGCATTTCACAAATCAGATTATATGCAATTCTGATCCAATCAGTGATAAAGAGAGAGTTAATGCACTAACTTTCTTATAAGGAGTAATATATCAGGACTTGCTTGATTCAGTCATGCAAATATTTTTTTCCCAATACTTAGGCTCATGAAGTCACCAGACTGATCCCTCCAGAGCATGGCTGAAGTGAGAATAATAATGTGCTGAGCTTCAGAACTCTAAAAAGGCAGTTCCAAGGCACCCACTAACCTTATTTCCATAATGAAGTCAGCATTCCCCCAGATACCTTATACAAATTAATCCAGGATGCAAACTATTGACACAGTGAATTTATATAGTCACACGGGAGTGCCTGCTAGAAACATATGGCTCATGTCAAGTACAGGATCGGGGTCAGGAATGAGCTGAAACTTCTCTCAGGATTTTGTCTTCAAAGAGCCTCTTAAGTCACAGGAAATGTGTTTCATAAAGGCCTCTTCCTTCTAAACTCTGGCTTGTAGCCCACAAAAGTAAAGATTTTCTTTTTGTTGTACAAAGCATTTCAGCCACTAAGATAACACATATAGTCAAAAATACAAATTATATGATAGAAGATTAGATACCATTGCCTAACTGGGAAAAAATTCTAGTGAATTTCTGCAGACACTTTAGGATTTAAATGAAATCTATCCCATTTTTTTTTGTTCAAGCTTCCATGATTTAAAGAGAAAGGCTTTCAGAGGACAGCAGGCCACATTTCCTCATCTTGTAATCAAACAATCTGTGTCACCTCTGAGAGAAGAACATTCTTCATACCCAGATATGATGTAGGATAATTGTGTTGAACTGAGCACCAAGTTCACTGCCTCTTTAGCATGGTATTATAACTTGGAAAACTAGTGAAGGAAGGTCCATTGGGTGGCAAATGCTCTGCTTAGTTACTAGTGACTCAACAACAACGAGAAAAGACAAATATTAAATGCATAAAAATATTTTTAAATGTCTCTGCTTTTTGCATTATCTCTCATTGTTATTCTGTTACCTCGCCAGAGGATCCTTGCTTGCTCACTCTGGCTCTCAGCCATACCCACACTCCACTCCTCACTTACCATGTTAGAAGGTAAAAGCTATTGGGTGCAGCCCCTTTGCTCCACATTCTTATGGTGAGCAGTTATGAAGTGCATCCATCCTGGGGCCATTATCAGGGACCATGAAGGGGCACTTTTCAGCCAGGGGGAATGGGGCAGAGGGGATGCCAGACTGCCAATCAAGATTTTGTTGGCATGCCCTCATGAGTCCTAGTGCTGCTCCAATTGGTGATGGGTGGCCTGGTCAGTGTGGGGAAGGATAAGTCAAGACAACCCAGCAGAGAGTGTGTGCCGTTGGCCTCTTTGACTCTGTGCAGATCGCACCTGATCAAAGTCTGCAGGAGGAAGGAAACCAATTTCTTCACCAAAACAGAACTAAGAGGTTTACCCTTAGTTTCTTTGCATTTTAAGCAAACTTATTTTTGTTTTAATCCCCCACACACACACACACTTGCTATTTGTGAAATAATATTTTTAGTCCTATTCTGTTTGAATGTTCTTCTCTCCTTATTTCTTCTAAAATTTATTTTCATTTTTCTTACTCTTTTCCTTTCCTCCAAAGAAAATACCTCAGGCCAAAAAGCTATAATATTTCATAGAGAGGTCTCTTAAAAAGGTTAAGTTATTCAAACTTATACTTGAGGGCTTAGAACTTATTTTTTTTTTTTTTTCAAAATCCCTGGGACTATAACTGATATTTGCATTAGGAAGTTTGGAGTCTTTTTTTTTTTTTTTTTTGAGACAGTTGTTAGCCATATATCAAGAGATCAATATTCTTTGCACTGTTTTAGAATAATTATGACTAGGTCTTAGCTCACCTTGCTTCTTTTTGAAGGGAAGTATTATGGCTGCTGGCCTATCATTGGGTGTGATCGCTCTTGATTTTTTTGCCCTATTAATAAACTGCCCCCCCTTTTTACATTGGACAAGTCTTTTTCACATGTTAACGTACCCAGTCCCAACATGCCGCTGAGTCATGTAACAAACAGGATCCCCTGCCCCAACCCCATTCTCATGTCAGAGGCTAAAATCGTTCACAGACAGATTCTGTCTTCCCACATGGTCCCACTGTAATATCATACAAATAGATTTTAGTCTGACTTGCTATTGTCAAATACACAGCACAGATTTTTTTTTCCTCTATGAAACGATTCATTTATTTTTGCTTTTTTCTCATCAAGACATGATGTCCCTTCTTGAGAATAACCTTTCTTATTTAGGGAGTAACGTTATTACCTAGCTTGTTAAAACTTTATATGAGGGATGCCAATTTTTACTTTGAAGGAATCACCTAAATTACTTATTAAATTGAATACTTTACCAGAAAAATAACTTCAAGTCTTTTCTTTGTCAAATAAGAAAGCATGTCTGGTGGCAGAACTGCTTCCAAATTCCCATTAGGAAGTTTGGAGTCTTTTTTTTTTTTTTTGAGACAGTTGTTAGCCGTATATCAAGAGATCAATATTCTTTGCACTGTTTTAGAATAATTATGACTAGGTCTTAGCTCACCTTGCTTCTTTTTGAAGGGAAGTATTATAGCTGCTGGCCTATCGTTGGGTGTGATCGCTCTTGATTTTTTGCCCTATTAATAAACCGCGCCCCCTTTTTACATTGGACAAGTCTTTTTCACATATTAACGTACCCAATCTCAACATGCCCCAAATGAAAGTGGGAATGAGACTTTCAGGAGACACCTGCTTTTCTGGACAAGGCTGAAAAAAAAAAGAAAGCTCCTTTTTATTGTCCTGAGTAAGAGACTTTACAAAAACAGGTAGGATGCTCTCCTGTTGAATCTAAATACCCCCAGAAGCAATGCTTTAGAGAAATAAAGCTTTACATTTTATTGGGCTTGCCTGTGATTGTAAAAGTACAGCGAAGTAATGCAGTCAATGGTAAGAGAGAGGGTCTCTGGAAGTATGTGAGGTCAATAACAAAGACGTTATTTGGCTGCTTGTGAGAAGTAGCAGTTGGTCTTCCTTAAGCTTCGGCCACTTCTCGGTAAGTAAGAAGTATTACCCAGTTTATTATAAAAAAGTTTATTACTCAGTTTTAACAAGAAGTTCTGACTTGAAAGAGTGAATAGGCTTCCTTCACTTCTTGTTCTCAGGGAGGAAGTAAACTATTAGATCATTATGCCAAACCTCAAAGTATTTAACTTTACTACTACTTTAAAAATCTCATTATTGCCTATTTGTTTCCCCCTTTATGTCTTCTTGTCCAAGGGCAGATTAACGAAATGCTGAAAACGTGTAGTAGAGTAAGAGGCTATTAAGGTTCAAAAGATCTAAAGATAACTGGGTCCAATTTCTCTTTCCTATATATGAGAAAGCCGAGTCTCTTAGAGTTTAAATGGCTTCCGTGAGCAGCTAAAATTAGGAAACTTGTTGGAGAAAGCCAAATCTTAAGAGGTGAAAGGTGTTTTGACCAAGGCTTTGCGGTTGGACTAATGTACCTTTAAGGTATCTTCTAACAGTGAATGTGTCAAGTTCACTTCAATTTCAGCTTGACCATTCTACCTCTGGTTCTCTCTGGATTTTGAACAGAGTGTTGCACATTTCCTAAGCGCAACTGTTTAAGGGCATTTGTTTAGATATATAGCCATCATGTGCAGTCCATACTTGCCTTGTCCTTTAGGATGGATGTCAAGGAGGAAAAAGGGGTTACAAGAGTCATTTGGAAATCACCTTAGTGACCTAAAATTAAGGCATTTTGTTAAACTTGCTCCCTGAAGGTAATCTTATCCTGTTCATAAAGGATTACCTGCCTGGAAAAAAAAAATTACATACTTAGCAAATTCACTTAATGTCAGTTCCTAACACTTTCTGCTTTAAAGGAGAATGCATATTTAATGGAGTAAAAGGTATATATCTTAAGACAATACAATGGAGTAAAGACAGCCTCTTCAACAAATGGTGTTGGGAAAACTGGACAGCTACCTGCAAAAAAATGAAACTAGACCACCAACTTACACCACTCACAAAAATAAACTCAAAATGGATAAAAGACTTGAATGTAAGCCATGAAACCATAAGCATTTTAGAAGAAAACATAGGCAGTAAGCTCTCTGACATCTCTCGCAGCAATATATTTGCTGATTTGTCTCCACAGGCAAGTGAAATAAAAGACAGGATAAACAAATGGGACTTTATCAAACTAAAAAGCTTCTGCACAGCTAAAGACAATAAGAACAGAATAAAAAGACAGACTACACAATGGGAGAATATATTTGACATAGCGTCTGATAAGGGGTTAATAACCAAAATTTATAAAGAACTTGTAAAACTTAATACCAGGAAGACAAACAATCCAATCCAAAAATGGGCAAAAGAAATGAATAGACATTTCTCCAAAGAGGACACACAGATGGCCAATAGGCATATGAAAAAATGTTCAACATCATTAATGATTAGAGAAATGCAAATTAAAACCACAATGAGATATCACCTCACACCAGTCAGAATGGCGCTCATCAATAAAACAACACAGAATAAGTGCTGGCGAGGATGTGGAGAAAAGGGAACCCTCCTGCACTGCTGGTGGGAATGCAGACTGGTGCAGCCACTGTGGAAAACAGTATGGAGATACCTCAAGAAATTAAAAATCAAACTGCCTTTTGACCCAGCTATACCACTGTTAGGAATATACCCCAAGAACACCATAGCACTGTTTGAAAAGAAGAAATGCACCCCCATGTTTATGGCAGCATTGTTCACAATAGCAAAGATTTGGAAACAGCCCAAGTGTCCATCAGAGGATGAGTGGATTAAAAAGCTTTGGTATATATATATACTATGGAATACTACTCAGCCATAAGAAATGATGACATAGGATCTTTTACAACAACATGGATGGGCCTTGATAACATTATACTAAGTGAAAGAAGTAAATCAGAAAAAACTAAGAACTATATGTTTCCACACATAGGTGGGACATAAAGATGAGACTCAGAGACATGAACAACAGTGTTGGGGTTACAGGGTGGGGGGAGGAGAGGGAGGGGGTTGGGGGAGGGGAGGGGCACAAAGATCATGGCTTTTCAGCATTGGCCATATTCCCCCCTTAATCTATAGACAGACAGCAAATATTTACGTATGGTGTTCCCACTATAAAGACTGCTGTCTTAGGGACAAATGCTGACAAACTATTTCAGCAGTTCCTCCTTCTTCAAAGACTTATATGTAAACATAGAGCTCCATGTTTCATAGGACATACTCAAGCTCACTCCATGCTTCCTGGTGCTTTAGCACAAGGGAATGCCCCCCCCCTTTTTTTTCTTTTTGTATTTTTTTTTTTGTATTTTTTCTTTTATTTATTTATTTTTTGTATATTTCTGAGGATGGGGATGGGGAGGCAAGCAGACAGACTCCTGCATGCGCCTGACTGGGATCCACCTGGCATGCCTACCGGGGGGAATGCTCTGCCCATCTGGGATGTTGCTCTGTTACAACCGGAGTCATTCTAGCAACTGGGGCGGAGGCCATGGGGCCATCCTTAGTGCCCAGGATGGATTTGCTCCGGTGGAGCCTTGGCTGTGGGCGGGAGGAGAGGGACCGGGAGGGGGGAGAGGGGGAGGGGTGGAGAGGTAGATGGGCGCTTCTCCTGTGTGCTCTGGCCGGGAATCGAACCCGGGAATCCTGCACACCAGGCCAATGACTCCGACAGGTCTACCATATCATGCTTTTTACTTAAAAAAAAAAAAATTTACATTTCTTTTGAAAGCTGATGAACAGGAGACACCAAATCTACCTTCTTTATTAGATCTAGCTAATAACACTGTTCTGTCTTTTTTCCAAATAGCTCCAGATATATGGAAAAGATTTATATAGGCGGATGGGGATCCTCAAACCCCTCAGCGAGATCTTCTGAGAATGGCTTTTAAGATACCTAGAGGCAGAAAAAGCCCAATAGAGATCAGGGGGAACTACCAGCTTTTAGGATACACCCTTAAAGGCTCCAGCACCCCAAAGGGGTCTCATAGGATGCCATCTGGGTCCTGCTTCAATAGTGGAAAGGAAGGTCATTGAGCTAAAGCCTGCCAGGCTTACACACCTCTGCTGTGAGGAAACAGGGACACTGGAAGGTGGGCTTCCCCCTCGCTCCTCTAAGGGAGGGTTCAGTCTCTTCCAGGCCTGCTCCAGCCACCTATGACCTAACCTTGCCCAGAATGCTGGGGTTTGCCAGTGAAGGCTGAAGGTGCCCAGGGCTGTCGACCCCATCTACGACACTGTGGACGAGCCTAGGGTATTTCTTCCAAGAAGCAGGTAAACTGATCTCATTTGCACAAGGGCCACTTAACTATGTTTTGCCTGAATAGTCAGGTTCTTTATTCTTCCCTCAAAGATCTCTGTTGTGGGTGTTGATAGTCCTATTTTCTGCTGCTTTGCTTAATATATAGTGTTTCCTTTATTCCTCCTACCTCAATGCCCCACTCATATTTCAGGCTGGGACCTACTCTTAATTTAGAGCTCTCTTTCCTCCTTTTGCCAACTTGTATTATGAATTTACCTTTGCCACCCAGCTTAGTGTATCCCAAGGTTCTCTTTACCAGGCCACAGTCACAGAGCTCCAGGGAAAAGCAACCTGGTCTCAACTCTCCAGGCAGAGGAGAACAGAAGCTCCATATCCACGCATGCTGCAAATGGCTTTTTCCAGTCTACCTGAATCATTACCAGCTAGAAGCAGCGGTCATTGGGACTTGGACATGAGCTGCAAAGTATAGAATGGTGACAACAATTCCAGTGCCATACGGACTTTTCCTGTGGGGAACTTTCCTGGACTCCTGCTCCCTGTGACAGCTCCTAACAGACTGAACTGTGGTTGGGTTGCATTTTTCAGGGATTTGGCATGGTGAGGGGGCCAACTTGGACTTGGGGAACATGTTAAGGACACTACTCTTTTATGGATTCTTGCTGTATTGGCCAAGAGTTTGCTTAAAGGCTTTTAATCACTGTAAAAAAAATAGAGGACTAGATGAAGAAGATGGGGCACATATACACCATGGTATATTATTCAGCTAGGAGAAATGGTGACATTGGATCACTTATAGCGTAATGGTGGAGTCTTGGTAGCATTGTGCGGAGTGAAATAAGCGAATCAGAAAAAAACAGGAACTGCAGGATTCCATACATCAGTGGGACATAAAAGCGAGACTGAGAGGCATGAACAGGAGTGTGGTGGCTATGGGGGGTGGGGGGAGGGAAGGAGGGAGAGGGGGAGGGGAGGGGGAGGGGTACAGAGAAAACTGGATGGAGGGTGGCAGAGGACGATCTCTCTTTGGGTGATGGGTATGCAACATAACTAAATGACAAGATAACCTGGAAATGTTTTCTTTGAATGTATGTACCCTGATTTATTGATGTCACCCCATTAAAATAAAATTTTATTTATATATATATAAAAAAAAAAAAGGTATATATCTTATTTCCCAAAGACTTGAAGTAGGTTTGCAAGCTGGCACCAGCAAAAAATGTATACAGCTAAAGGTATGTCCAAGATCACATTACAGGTTAGTAACAGAGTTGGATAGGAACTCAGGAGTCCCAGTTTCCAGTCTAGTGTTCTTCCCACTATATTTAAGCAGCACCTACTTTGAAACTAGATGGATGACACCAAGTGCTTTGTAGACTTTTCAAAGTTAATGATACAAAAATACACATATGCTTGAGATTAAAATGGGAGGAGGAAAAAGAGCAGAGCTAATTAAAACTGCAGGGAGAATTTATGATAAATCAGCCAGACAATATTACCATTAATTTGGCCTGTCCTGCTCAATAATGTCAGGAAATCCATCAGGGATCAGACATGGTTACTGTCTCTGCTTGGGCCTTTCAACAAAAGGGGACCACCAACAAACCACTAATGAAAGTACTGAGGTGTCTTATTTTACCTACGTCGCTCTAACATCAATGCACAAAGACCAGATGTGGCATCTACCTGGGTGTCCTTCTCTCACAACTGCCTTTGTTTTTGCTTTCATCTGAATATGCTCCGAATGTGAGAGCAATAAATAATAGTCTTAAAAAAAACACCTAATTTGTGCACACCCACAGTTATCAACCTTCGAGGAGAGGTGTGGCCAACCCAAATACTCTCTTAAAATGGACCAGTTGGACGTACTTGGTGGGCACTGCCCTGTTTTGTTCTGAAGGTGAAGCTGGAGCTCAGAGCTCCAGAGATCACAACTGAAACAGTACTTCAATTACAGCCTGACCTTCAGTGGGTGGATTTCATGTAAGTACAAAACACTCACTGACCAATCACAAAAGCTGGATCATTGGAAAACATCTTATTTTCCCCTACCTCCCCATAGCTAAACTTCCAGGTTCTCAGTAGTAAAGCCAGTTTTTACATCTGGCTTCATTTTCAGACCTCCTTTGTGAGCAGATTGGAAAACTCAGTCAAAGAATGGTTCTGGTCCAATTCCCTGGGTGAATTATTGTTACTGGGAGCACCAAGATGGCAGGTGATTTTTGAAATGACCAAGTTTATGAGGTTTAACAAAGTTGGGCTGGAAGCTCACCAGTTCTCACTGACACTTTCTGCTTTGGCACAGGTCAGAAAACAGTGTGTTATCTCAGGCAGGATAGTAAGATATAGTTCTCTGGTTTGACTCAGTCATTATGTGACAAAGAAAGGAAATCTATAAAAGAAGAGTACTTCTTTTAAATGTGTATTTAATGGTAAAAAGGCAAGTTAAGTTTCATCTTCACATTTAATTCTGCTTGATATTTATTTCATTCAGATGTTTCATCTGGCCCCAGAAGAATGGATCCTCTATAAAAGCAAAATTATTATTCTTTTCAGAACAAAAAAAGGAAAACTTCCTTTGTAAATGACTGAAAAGCAAGATGACTTATTTCTCATTTATATGATGGTGTCAATCTAGAGTGGGAAAGGGAGAAGGAAAACATACTGAAGTGTGTTTGAGAATTAAATTCCAAAATCAAACACTTAAATTTATGGGAAAATTATGATTTATTAAAATTCTCTTAAAAGTCATTCAATAGTTCACTTAATCTAGCTCTAAGTGCCTCATTCCCTAGTATATGTTCTGCCTACTTTGTTTTCAGACTGAACTAGAGGTATAATCATTTCCTTTTCAGGGACTATTATAGTTCCTCCAAGAGAATACTAAAATAAAGAGATAAGAGATTTTTCAGGCATAGTAACCAGAGGGTAAATGAAAATTACCTAATTTTCAATTATAAGATTAGAGAATGACCATTATGTAAAGATAACTATACAAATAGATACTGCTTAAGTTTAAATGTGGAAATAAGCATTTACATAGGAGATAAGATAAGAGTTCTTATTTGCTTTGGAGAAAGGTTCATAATAGGGTTCATTCAAATAGCAAGTTCCTCCATATCCTTAAGCAATGGCTTGACTTCCGAGAATTCAATCCCTGCCCACCTCCTCAGAAACCTTACCTGGTGTTTCAGAGCCACTCAGGTAAACAGGAAAGATGTGGTTAAATGTACTTGCACTTGTCTCTCTAATATCATAGAAAAAAAACCCCAATAGCTGCAAAACAGGAGAAATGGTGGAAAGGCTTTTTAAAATAAAGAATTAAAAATTAGTGATAGAGAAATATAGTAAACTATTTGTGTCAGAAAACCAAAATCCTCAGGATATTTGTTCATAAAAATGCTAACAAGATATTTCTAGACCAAGACAGGAATAAAATCCTTTTGCAAATCACATAAGACCAAACAGAAAGTAGGGGGCTTAATTGTGGAAGGGTCTAGCTTATATTGTAAGAAAAGTAAAAATAATAATAATAATGAATTATATACCATATATATATATGTACATACATACATATATGGTTTAGGCATACAAGGATGGCAGTCTTAGGTAGCTGAATAAGAATTTCTAAAGAATTTAAGGTTCTATTAAGAAGGATAATATCACTATCATGATGAGAACATTATATTCTCATGTCTATTTCAGGAGGAAAAGATTTGGTATCCTATCTAAGATCTTTCCTGGCCACTCTGACATCTTACATTTAAAGAATATACATATTATCAGAAGTTGTAAATGATGTCAATGACAAAGTCAAAATGGTTTATGAGGAATAGTCCTTGTGGCTCCACAGAAGTACTCAAGGACCCTGACTTTGCAGAATGAGAGATGAATGACTCAATCAATAAGATAACATGGTATGAAATTCTATAACCTGTCCTGATGAGAGGGGGTTGAGAGAGTGGAGTGGGGGTGGTTGCATCTTAGTGAATAAAAAAATCAGGACCATTGAGTTCTAATCCAAGACTCATGTTGACTTAGTTTCTGTGACCTTCATTAAACAGATTTGGTTACAAGTGAATTTGCAAGGTATGCCAGAGGTAAGCTAGAGAATCATAAACACAACTTGCTGAAAGTCTAAAGTCACACAGAACAAGGACAAAAAGACTTCAAGTCCAAATGCAGCAATGAAAAGGTCTACATCCATAGGCTAGACTATTGGTGAGAGTACAAATACATGGACATAGTCAAGTTTAAATGTAGTTGAAAGAGTGAGCGTCTTTCCATTATTTTAAACATGCTAACCAGTAAGGGTATAATGTGTAAGATAAAAGAAATTTGAAATAATTTTCCCTGCCTCTCTTTCCTGGTTTATCATCTAGACTTACTTTGAATGTGCCCAATACATACTTTCTCTGCTTGGGTTCAGTCCTCACCTCCTCCCAACCCTGAGTAGTAACGAGAAAAAGAAATATAGAGCTCATCTTAATCTATCTTCTCTCTGCCACTGACCTATCCTCAACTGATAAATTATAAGGACTGGAAATTCCATAGCCTGTGAAGAACAATCATGAAGATATGTATAAACTGAGAAGCATGAAATAAAAGTCCTCAAAATTATCAGAGAGTGATTTTTGACAACCCACAAGTCACGGTTAGCATTCTGGGCTGTCAAACAACCCCCCCCCCCAAACCACAGTTATGAAATCATGTTGCAATTAATTTATTGTCAATCTGTTACACACCACAGATGGCTTTTAATTCTCGGATCAACACAATCTAACCTCACAGAATGTATGAATTACTAAAGAATATATTCAAATATTTATGCAAGAAATCAGTTTAGTGCTTTAAGTGTTTTGAATGGCAAATCAAGTACTAGAAAAACATAGGGGGTACCTCTAACCTCAGTATCAAGAAGGGTATGAAAGACCTTCCCAGAGTGGTGACACCTCACCTGAGAACTCAGGAAGAGGGCTGAAAGTGAAGCCTGTGGTGATGGCAGTGCAAGATTGCTTCAATTAGGGGAAGAACATGTTCAAAGACCTGGAAGCAGATGCCAACATGGTAGATAATCACAGATTCTTTTGTTTTTAAGTTATTTGTCTGTTTGACATAGATTATCCAGCACTGATACTATTAACAGGTACCATCTGGATACAGGTATGGGTTTGCCTGGTTCTGAAGGGTACCAGAGTGTGCAGCCCCAGAATATGTCTCTTTGGCAAAGAGATCATTTTGAGCAAAAGGCCATTGAGAATTCCTGTCAGTGGAGAAGGCACTGACTCAAGTCCACATTACAAACCTTACTGTTCCTTGTATACTATATCTGTCCTGGTAACCTTTCTATAACTTGCCTCCACCACCCAGGACCCTTTCCTTTTAATTAGCCTGAGATGGTATACAAGCCCAAGTTCTAACCGATCCTTTGGGTTACTCATCACTGCGTGCTCCCATGTGTATGTGCACAGTACCCATGCTAATAACCTTTTGTTTCTTTTTCCCTTGTTAATTTCTCTCTCTCTCTTTTTTTTTTTTTTTTTACAGAGACAGAGAGAGTCAGAGAGAGGAATAGATAGGGACAGACAGACAGGAACGGAGAGAGATGAGAAGCATCAATCATCAGTTTTTCGTTGCAACACCTTAGTTGTTCATTGATTGCTTTCTCATATGTGCCTTGACCATGGGCCTTCAGCAGACTGAGTGACCCCTTGCTTGAGCCAGTGACCTTGGGTCCAAGCTGGTGACCTTTGCTCAAACCAGATGAGCCTGCGCTCAAACTGGCGACCTCAGGGTCTCGAATCTGGGCCCTCTGCATTCCAGTCTGACGCTCTATCCACTGCGCCACCGCCTGGTCAGGCGTTAATTTATCTCTTGCCAGTCTAAGTAACAAAGGCCCAGCTGGAGAACCTAAGAGGGATAGAGAAAATGTCTTTTTCTTCCCCTACAGTTCTCATGCATAGCCACACAGCTCCTTTGTCCAAAGACAAATGTGCACACACATTCTTCCCATACTCATTCCCTGTAGTTCAGAACGGACGACCATCATATACCTGACAATCTGTGCTAACAATGCCAGAGACGATGAACTTCTCAAGGCTCGTAGCAGGCAAGGGTCTGACGGGCTGGATGTGAACTTTCAAGCACACTCCAAACAGCTCAATTAGGTCAAGAGAAAAGCCTCCCTCCCGAAGCAGTTCAATAGATTCATTGCACATTTTTCCTTTTTTCACAATATAAAAAAAATAAATAAAAATCACCTACTTCTTCCCGACCTGGAGTGGAAAGGTTGCCCCCGGCCTTTGCGGCATCTCCCTTTCCATTTATCCTGCTTTCCTTTGTAAGCTGCTGTGATCACAATGCCTGCACACTTCAGTCCACTGCATATCGATGGGGGAGAACTGACTCCTTCTCCTTCGGTCAGCACAAGGAAGCGCCCCAACTCATTGTCTATTTATGCATTGGGCAAGAGCGCTAAGACAAAAAAAGGGGGTGAAAGGGCAAGGGCACCCGCGCCGAGCATGGAGATCACAGTGGAGAGAACAACAAGGAAATAAAAAGAGTAAACCTGCCAGAGCCCTCTTCTTTATAGAGCTCTGGTGCGGTTATTAGGTACATGTGGGGAAGACGGAGTGAATATACAGCTTCTAATACATCGTCTATAATTCAGCGCAGGGCGCAAGGCAAGCAACTCTTCATGTGGTTGTCAGAAGGGGGTAATAAATACTCTGTTTTATTGGGGGGAAATGACCGAAAGGAAGAGAGGGAACATTTGGATGGCTTTGCAAAGGAACTATGGGAAGGAACATCTCTGACTCCTTCCTCTTCCATTTTCAACATTTATGACCCACAATTATGCTTTTCCCAATCTAAGTCTTTTTGCTTAGTAATGTAAGTAAAGTTATCAGTGTATTAATTAATAAAACAGCCACCATACCACTCAATTACTAAAAGCCAACTGTGTACACTATCCTAGCCCTTTTCTTTGTCAATCTCATTTAGAAGTCACAACAATCCTACAAGGTAGATATGATTGTTCCTATTTTATAGATGAGGACACTAAGACAGAGTTTCAATATCCTACTCAATGCCACGAAGGAAAAGCCTGGCAGAGCCACCTGCATTTGCTGCATTTGACTCCAGGGCCCAAGTTTTTATCCACGGAATACTAATTGATTATAAATATCAGTGACTCAAAATCAAATGTAGGATTACTTTTGTGAGAATCCTCTAGTTTTGTTTTCATTTTAATAACCCAGTTCTTACAACCAGAGGTCAGCAGCAACATGATGTTAGGCTAGCGGCATTAAGATACATCAGTTGGCAGGTTTATACAAATTAGAAAGTTTACTATATGACTTTCACAGATCAATCCTTGTGCATTGCTAAACTGAAGGGACAAATAACCTGAGCCTGTGGAATTCCACAGCAGAATATATTAGATTAGCAAACAAGGCAGGATATGAACCAAGTTTTCAGAGTCTGTGGGCCTCATGTATTATTTTTTGGAGAAGGTGTGAAATACCTTCTAGCTTTTTCTTGCCTCTTCAGACCAATCCACTTTTTCCCAATTGCCGTCATAATTTTTATTTTATTTATTTATTTTATTTTTTTTTACAGAGACAGAGAAAGAGTCAGAGAGAGGGATAGATAGGGACAGACAGACAGGAACGGAAAGAGATGAGAAGCATCAATTAACAGTTTTTCGTTGCAACACCTTAGTTGCTCATTGATTGCCTTCTCAAATATGCCTTGACCGCGGGCCTTCAGCAGACTGAGTAACCCCTTGCTCGAGCCAGCAACCTTGGGTCCAAGGTGGTGAGCTTTGCTCAAACCAGATGAGCCCGTGCTCAAGCTGGTGAACTCGGGGTCTCGAACCTGGGTCCTCACATCCCAGTTCGACACTCTATCCACTGAGCCACCACCTAGTCAGGATAGCCGTCATAATTTTTAGAAATAAAACTTAATCATGTCACCATCTGGTTTAAAAGCCTTCAATAGCCTCTCATTGCACTGAAAATAAAATCCTAGTGATCAAGTTCTCAGGGAAACAATGTCCTAGTTCCTTCACATTACACTTTCCGTAAACTACCTGCCCTTTGATCAGTTATATATGCAACTCTTTTAACTTCAGTTCAGTTTGTAGAAAGCTTTGAAGTTTCATTTCGTCCCTGGCTGACTTTGGTATAAACTGCTGGGAGTCAAATGACCCATTTTGTACCTGAGGGATGATGGAAGGGAAACACAGTGGCAGGTAGCGTTTGTTTCAGCTTTGTTGAAGGTAGAAGAGCAGAGGAAGTCTGCTTCCACAGACTTTCATCTGCTCTGAAGGAACATGGAGTAGATTTAGAGCGTCTAAATGAAGTAACAAAACAAACAAATGACCCACAAGTAAAGTATTAAGGGGGTAGGAAGGAAGGTGCTTTTTAATACATGCAAAACCAAATGGAGGACAGCTACCAGCTGTCTTTTGTTCCTTTTAAAAACAAAGACAAAAGAAGACAGTTTAACCCTGGGAATAAGATCAGGAGAGTCAGGGAGAGTGGGCAGGATGTTTCCAGATTCTTTAACTTACTATTAGCAGAATGGAAAGAGTATATTTTGAGGTGAGACCTAGCACCAATTCCAGTTCCACTCTTACTTAACCTTAGTTTCTTCACGTATGGGATGGGAATGATAAGAGCAGCCCCCCAGAGTGAATGTGGTGGTTAAATGAGATGATATATACAAAATGTCTCTCATGACCCAGAATAACATGGCAGAAACTCAGTAAGTGCTAGATCCCCCTAACTCCATGTTTCCCAAACTTGCTTGATCAAAGTCTGCCAAAAAGCAGACTTCCAAGTATCCTCCTTCAAGATTCTGATTCATTATGTCTGTGGGAGGCCCAGGAATCTGTATGCTCACCATGGGCCTCTAGGGAGTATTATGTTTCAGGAAGTTCAGAGAAGAGCACCCGAGCTCATTAGGCTAAACCCCATGGATTTGGATTGAGACTGAATCAAACCGGAAAGGTCTGGAAAAGCCTACTGCTGTGGGTTGAATTTTGTTCACCTTATCAATAACATGTTGAAGCCCTCGTCCCAGTACCTTAGCATGTGAACTTGCTCAGAAATATCGAGGTTGTAGATGGAACTAGTTAAGTTAGATAAAGTCATACTAGAGTAGGGTGAGGCCTTAATCCAGTATGACTGGTGTCCTTAAAAAAGACAGCCATGTAAAGACAGAGGCGCTCAGGGAGAGTACCATGTGACAAGGACGTCAGAAATTAGAGTTATGTAGTTGCAAGTCAAGTACTATGGGCTGAATGTTTGTGTCCCCTGAGATTTATGTATTCAAATTCTTATCCCCATTGTGAGAGTATTTGGAGGCAGGGCCTTTGGTAGGTAATTAGGTCATGAGAGCAAAGCCCTCATAAATGGGATTAGTATGTTAAAAAAGAGACACCAGAGAGATCCCTGCTCTTTTGCCATGCAAGAACATAGAGAAAAAATGGCCATCTACAAACCAGGAAGCAAGTCTTGCCAGACACATAATCTGTTAGTGCCTTGACATTAGACTTCCCAGGCTCCAGAACTGTGAGAAATAACTTTTCTGTTGTTTATAAGATGCATAGTTTATAGAATTTTGTCATAGCAGCCCAAAGAAACTAAGATACCAAGGAACCCCAAAGCTTGCTGGCAGACCACCAGAAGATACAGCCTTCTGAAATGCATGACTCTGCTGATAACCTTAATTTTGGACTTCTAGCTCTCAGAACTGCGAAAGATGAACTTCTGTTAAGCCACCCTACCTGGGGTATCTTGTTATAGCAGCCATAGAAAAATTTTACATGTACTAAAGATCTCTTTCAATCTCAAATTTAGGACTCATTACAGCAGATGATTCATGGCCATATGGATTGAGAATGAGATATGAATTCCCCCATTTTCTGCTGATTGAGTAAATTTGTATTTGACTCTCCATTTCAGTGTAATGTATCCATGATATTCCTTTCCCTTTAATGATTTAAGAATGAACATATAGGTTAATCCTGACCAATAAATGAGAGGGGAAGTAAGGGTTAATGGTATTGGAAAAGCACCTAAGAGCTGATTCATTCTTCTAGATCAGAGTCGGGAAACTTTTTGGATGAGAGAGCCATGAACACCACATATTTTAAAATGTAATTCCATGAGAAACATACAATGACCTGTGTATGTTATGCATTATCCAATAAAAATTTGGTGTTGTCCCGGAGAACAGCTGTGATTGGCTCCAGCCACCCGCAACCATGAACATGAGTGGTAGGAAATGAATGGATTGTAATGCATGAGAATGTTTTATATTTTTAACGTTATTATTTTTTATTAAAGATTTGTCTGCGAGCCAGATGCAGCCATCAAAAGAGCCACATCTGGCTCACGAGCCATAGGTTCCCGACCCCTGTTCTAGATGTTGTCAGTTATGGATCTGACCTCTGGAATAGCTATAGATATCTTACATAGAGGATGGTACACCTAAGGGCAAAGCTGACATATTGAGGATTTCAGAGAGAAAGAACCAAGTCTATGATAGGATCATTGAGACACTGATTTAACAACTGGAGAGCTCATTCTGTGTTTGGACTTCTTGTTCCCTTATTTCTCCTCTTGGTACTACATTATTCAGTCCTTTATCCTCTGTTGGAATTCAAACTGTTAGCCCTCTACTCTTTATTGAGGTAACTAAGAACAGTTACGTTTTTCACCAGAGGTTTTCCTCCTTGGATAAGTATTATCTCTAACTTTTTACTTAAAGTGATGCTGGATAGTAAGTTTACCTTCTGAGCAACCCTGGTTCAGAGACTCTGCCTCAGCAAGTTTTTCTAGTGCCTCCTCTCAGGCCCGACTTGGGTCCATTTCAAGATGTTTGTCCTATGCCAGATACTCCAAGACAATAGGAACAGAGTCTCTTGGTCATCTCATCCACCCTACCCTGACTTTCTCCAACATCAGTTATCCTTAACATAGCCTGCTCTATTACTAGTTAGGAACAAGGAACTAACTAGAACTAGCTAGAACTAGGGATGTGTTCAACTTAACTACATGAAAATTTAGGAACAAAATCCACAAAGCTATACAGGAGCTGTGTTGCTAGGGAAAGAGTCTTATTAAAACATAATGTACCTAGCAACTCCATTGTTAGGAAAGCACCATCTTTCCTTCCCAGAAACATGCTTTGCTATTGGCAATAGGAACAAAGTATTGAGTTAGAAATTTCTTCTAATAAAATACTTTGGTTTTGAAGCATTTACCTGCATCTGTATTTATGTCATTCTTATTTCTTTAAAACTTAAAAAAAAACAACCACTAAATGATTTTAGAGAGATAAGAAGGAAGAGAGAGATAGAAACACCAATCTGTTCCTATATGTGCCATGACTGGGGAGTGAAACCACAACCTTTGCACACTGGGATGATGTTCTAACCAACCAAGTTATCCAGCCAGGGTGTGGGTCAAATAGGTTTGCAAATATGATGTATATGTTTGATTGCTTATAGTTTGCATTGGGTGTGGGGACAGGCTGTAAGCAGGCAGGGTCGTTATAGCCTAAGGCTTAGTTTTAAGACTAAGCCTTTCCCATCCTTTTAATACTAAGATCTTCTCAGCACTAAGCTTTTCCCCACACCCTTGACTGTTGCATGATAGGGGTGGTGCACTCTTATGAGGAATCTCATTTATTCCTTAGATAAGTGGCATTGTATCAGAGACTTTCCTACTTTCCTATTTGTAGATTGGCTTAAAGGTTTGGATTTCTACACTATAAAATGGGGCAGACTGGGGCTTGCTTTCTTGCTCCGTTTCAGAAACTAGCATTGCAGGAGAGCAGAGAAAGGCCACATGGAAGAGAGGAGAATCAGCCAAGATCGTGGAGTACTGAAGGAGAAACCAGTTTGTGCAGTGTTTGTGCAGAGAGAAGGAGATGGGGAACAGAGGTGAATAAGGCTGATGAAGTAGAAAACTTTGATTCTAGGAAACTCAGATAAGTCAGTGGCTTTGGGAGCCCTGAATAAAAAGGAAAGTGTTTTCCCACTGTGTGTATTTCTTGCCTGCCTGGTGCAAGCTAGGATTAAAGGTAATGGCCCACCAGTTCTTGGCTCCATTGTTTCATTATCGTCTGTCCAAATCAAATGTGAACCTGCACGGGCCAGGAGGCTGTGATGGTGGCCGTGGCTACTGGCTTTACACAGGACCATTCATAACACTTTACATGTCACCCTTAGATTTACAACATAGTCATAGAGCAGGCTCTCTTTTCCTATAACATTTACACTACAGTGCTCATAGGGGCAGAGTTAGGTTATATTATATGGCTGAGACTCATTTATAATTTTACTTAATTCTTCTATGCAGTAGTAACTTTAAAAAAAAATAGTGAGGTATTAAAAACATTTATAGAATGTTACAGTAATTTCTGAGCTCTAGAAAAGCTCTGAAAATGAGACAAAGCACAGAAGGCCAAGGCAGCTGGCTCCAACTTCCTCATTATCCTTGCAATGTCATGCCCCAGAGACGAGTTAGTTTTCTATATATATTTTCTATATACTCCTTATGCCCTGTTAACATCTTATGCTTCTCCCCTTATCAATACCACATGCATTTAGATGGAGTCACAAGTATGTTTCGTGAAGTCATTTCTTCTAGGGTAAGAAACGTTAAGTGGATGGAGGGGCAAAGAAGAAGAAAACAACTAAAGGACTTGACTGCTTTTCAACTTTATTTACATTATCTTTTCTCCAAAAAAGTCATTTGGGGCCACAGAACTACTGTAATTTCTAGATTTGGAAGTACTTATTATAACAAAAGTTTGTGGTTTAAAATCATGAAGGCTACTAGACTATTTCTGACCCATATTTATGGCTCCTTATTGAAGGCAGACATTTATCATAATATTTTTTTCTGACAGTCACATCTAACCTTTTTCACGATACAAAGAAGCTTGATGGTCAACAATAATTGTCACATAATTCCTTGCTTATGTAGCAGATAGGCTTTTGTTTAAAAACAGGTGGATGAAAAGGAAGAATCTCATTCATTTCAATTTATTAATCTAGCTATTAGGAGCAGCATAAAGAATAAAACTTCATGCAAAGGAAGCATTGGGAAGCAACACTGTAGACAATATATTAAAATAATTTATCTGTTTTAAATAGTCATTATATAATTGATAAGTTAAATTGAATCAGGCAATTATTTTCCCCAATAAGAACTTTGGTTTTATATATACTTGTTTTATAGAGTTGACTATTTTTCTTAGTAATAGCTCTCACAGGTTTCAAATATGAATTCTAATTAAACCAGAATCTGCTCTACCTTGATTCATGTCTCAAATCAAGAAACTTAGCATTATTTTCTTGACCATTATATACTTTTAATTAAATGACCAGTTGTTCAGGTAATGGAACAAAATAGAAGTAAAAAAAAAAAAAAAAAAAGAAGATCATGCTCATGTAACATCATGGGATGTTAAATTAGGAAGAGACCACAGGGATGATTTAGAAAAGTGTTTCTCAACATGTGTCACCTGGGGAACTTTTTAAAAATGCATATTCTCAGAACCCACCTGTAAAACCAGTATCCAAGGCCACCATCACAGCCGCCTGGCCCATGCAGGTTCGCACTGGATTCAGACAGTCGGTAAAGAAACAATGGAGCCAAAAACAGGTGGGCCATCATCTTTAATCCTAGCTTGCACCCGGTGGGCAAGTAAAAACACACACTGGGCTCCAAAACTCACTCACATTCAGTGCTCACAAAGACTTATCCGAGTTTCCTAGTGTTGGGCAGATAAAATGTATTATGCTCACTTTGTTAAAGAGGCCGTTGCCCAGGTGATATTAATGTGTGTTGAGAATTGTAGCCTGAGGCTTGGTTTGGGGATTAAGCCTGTCCCACCCTTTTTGGTGCGAGGTGGTACAATCCTATCATGCCTCAGAGAAGAGACTTTGTATTAGAGACTTCCCTATTTTGTTTATTGGATTAGAGATTGTGAAGCTACAATATAAAATGGGGGCACAACGAGAGTTTGCGCTCTTGGTTCCTGAGGTTAGCATGAGAGAGCAGAGAGAATAGAGCCAGCAGCAGGAGGAGGCCACGTGGAGAAGGCCAGGAAAGCAGCCAAGATGGCGGAGTGCTGAGTGAGATGCCAGTTTGTACGGAGTTTGTATCTGGGATAAGGAAGGAGATGGGGAACTGAGGAGAATAAAGCTGGTGAGCTAGAAACCTTTGATTCTAGGAAACTCGGATAAATCAGTAGCTTTGTGAGCACTGAATGTGACTGGGTTTTGGAGCCCAGTGTGTATTTTTACTTGCCCGCCGGGTGCAAGCTAGATTAAAGACTATGGCCCACCAGTTTTTGGCTCTATGGTTTCTTTACCGACTGTCCGAATCCAATGCGAACCTGCAAGGGTCGGGCTGCTGTGATGGTGGCCCTGGTCCTGCCTCCTGGCTTTATACCTAGAATCAAAGGTTTCTAGCTCACCAGACTTATTCACCTCTGTTCCCCATCTCCTTCCTTCTTCCTGCACAAACTCTGCACAAACTGGCTTCTCCCTCAGCACTCCACCATCTTGGCTTGGCTGCTTCTCCTGGCCTTCTCCACATGGCCTTTCTCTGCTCTTTCCTCTAATGCTAATCTCAGGAACCAAGCAAGCAAGCTCCCATTCTGCCCCCATTTTATAGTGTAGAAATCAAAATCTTTAATCCAATATACAAAATAGGGAAGTCTCTAATACAAAGTCACTTATCTGGGGCATGATGGGATTGTACCACTCCACATCCAAAAAGGGTGGGAAAGGCTTAGTCCTAAAACCAAGCCCTAGGCTACAAGCATCCTGCCTGCCCACAGCCCTCCCCTAACACACATTAATATCACCTGGGCGATGGGCTTCCATGTGGGCAGCACCATCTTTAACAAAGTGAGCATAATATATTTTATCTGTCCAACACCACCCTAGATCCAGTAATTGTTGTGGAGTAGGATCTCAAGTTACTCACTGTTCCCTTCAAATTTTTGTGCAGCTAAGTTATGGTGGTATCGCAGTTACTTGAGAGGTTGTTCTGAAATACACATTTACCTTTAGCTACTAAATCCAAACATAATTCAGAGTTATCAGTAAAATTTTAAAAAGCTGTCCAGGTACGTCTAGCTTCTTGGGAACCATTGATCTTATCTAACGTCTTTATATTACCGGCAGAAAAATGAAGTCTAGGAAGTGGTGACCATCAAAAGTCATGCAGCATATGTTATTGGCAGAGCCAGGGTGCTAACCTGGGCCCCTGGACATATGTCATACTACAGAACCTTCCTGTATCCATCACTTAGGCTACCACAGCAATGAGCAATTTAGAGCTGACTTTGTTCATTTCTATCTCAAACCATCTGCCTACTCTAGCCCATTTGTTTTGAGGCAACTCAAGAATCATATCCTCCCATCTCTAAATATTTTATTGATTAGATTATTATAAAAAAGGAACCCACAAAATACTGCTTAGCTTCTTTGTGCTTCAGTTTTTGTCATCTAAGAAAAAATAAAACTATCATATACCAAGCTTGTAAAAACATGTATGTATTTGTGAGTTACGCTATACCTCTTTCATGCTTATCCTGGAATTAAGACGTATTTACAAAGCATACTTTGGTTTGATTATCTGACCCTGTAATTGTTTAATTTCAGTGTGGAAGTAACGGTGGTAATATAAGGCTCTGAAATCATTGACTCATTATGGGCCATTTAGGGACAAATGAACTTAGAAATGAAAATATCATATAATGGATCAGGTATGGCCTTTTCTTCATAAACCCAAACATAATTAAATCAGAGTAATAAGTGAAGTAGCAAGAAATCACCTAGGAATTTGAAAAAAAAAATGACCTAACTTTTACTTTTATTTAGAAGTATTTTGATTGACATAGCAATATAGGGGAAAGCCCCTATAACAAATCCTGTCAGATTGTATTCTGTGCAAAATGATTTAATTATAGTAAACAAGAGGAGGGAGGGAGGGAGGATGAGAAAGAGGAAGAGGGAGAGAGAGAAGATAAGAGGGAGAGACAGAGACTAACTCATGCACATATCAACCCCATTCTGTACAAGGAGTTAATTATCATCATGGTAAAGTATACAGCATCTGAATTGAGGTAATCATTGTGAAATCATCTCTCAATTCAATTAACAAGAGGTCCAATATCTTGCAAAATCCAGGAGATTTAGAATGCTTTCTGTTATCACTACCTCATGGTTAAAACGTTAAAAAAAAAAGACTGAAGAGTAGTGCTAAAATCTCTTGTTCTAACAATGACAGACAAGACTGTAATTCTAAACCAAAAAAAAAGTAATCTTATATATTTATTGCTCAATCTGCTACAATATATTGGAAAGGAATAAGCAAAAGAAAACAAGGTATAATGGATACAATAATACATTAAGGTTTCCCCTTTTGGATTTTAAGAAAAATAGTGGCTGACAAAGGTATATGAGGATCTTGACATGAGATAAGCTTGCAAACTGGTATTTTACATAAATATTAGCGCGACACTCTTATATTGGCTAAAAAACAAATCTACATGTATATATGTGTATATATGTATATATATGTATATATATTACACATTTGCTAAGTATAAATATATATATGTATGTGTATGTGCATATATATACTTACTATGCATATATATAATATATAAATTAGAACTTATTACAGTAAAAATGCTGTCTGACATAGTTCTTAAAATTCTGACAAGAAATTAGAATACTGAATTATATTAAATAATGTTTCTCATGTTGCATTCAGAAGGCATGCAGTTGATAGCAAATATTTTGTTTTTGTTCAGTTTTGCAGATTGTTATTTTAGATTTAGCATGAAAACAAATGTTATGATTTAAGGAAACATCAATAAATCTCTATATTTAAGGAATGATTGTGTCATGCATTTCACAAAATAGTAACCTCAATCTCATGGAGGATAATGATTTCTCTCAGGTCACAGAGCTTATTATTTGAAGAACCTGGTATTTTAATTTTGCTAAGACAATATATCAGCTGAATCATCCAACAAGTATTTGTTATCTAATATATTGAGGACTATTTAAGCGTTTAATATAGTACATGCTCCCTAACCTTGAGAGGGCTACAGTCTAATTTGGGAGATAAGATACTGGAACAAGAATTAATTTTTAAAATGATATTAAATTATGTAATATACATTTTTAACATTTTGGAGCTGAGATAAAGAAAACAAGCATTTGTCAATATGGGTAAGGTGACATTTAAGCTTGGTTTTAGGGGACAAAGACCTGCAGTTTAGCCTCTAGGAATTTACAATCTAGTGTTGAAGAAAGGCAAAGATAGATGTGGAAAAAAATGATGTATATTAAAAAGCAGGCATTCTATTATGTAACAAAAAGCAAAGTCAAGCATAAATAGAGTAATTAAGTGTCAGCAAACCATAGAAAACAAAAGGTTTCATGGAGCAGTTGGGCTTTGAAAGACAAACAGATAGGTCAAAGAAGGAGGGTGCAGAAGAAAATATCCCAGGGGCAATATGAGTAAATTCAAGGAGATGCAAACCGTGGCAGGAATGTTGCTGTAGCAGAGAAATGACTGGAAAGACAGACTGACGCTGCAGTGTGAAAAGCTATGAATTTATGCTTAGAAATTGAGACTTGCCCTGTAGGCTCAGGATCTGCCCTATGTTTCCAAGTTGACTGACAAGTAGTGATGGAGCTTTGGAAAGAGAACTCAGGAGACAAGGGGGATTGGACCACAAAACAACTAGAATCAGAGAGTACAGTTGGGCGGTTATGATGGTATTTCAAAAGAGAGATTTGGAGCCCTGGCCGGTTGGCTCAGTGGTAGAGCGTCGGCCTGGCATGCGGGGGACCCGGGTTCGATTCCCGGCCAGGGCACACAGGAGAAGCGCCTATTTGCTTCTCCACCCCACCCCCCCTCCTTCCTCTCTATCTCTCTCTTCCCCTCCCGCAGCCGAGGCTCCATTGGAGCAAAGATGGCCTGGGCGCTGGGGATAGCTCCTTGGCCTCTGCCCCAGGCTCTAGAGCGGCTCTGGTCGCGGCAGAGTGACGCCCCGGAGGGGCAGAGCGTGGCCCCCTGGTGGGCGTGCCGGGTGGATCCCGGTCGGGCGCATGCGGGAGTCTGTCTGACTGTCTCTCCCCGTTTCCAGCTTCAGAAAAATACAAAAATACAAAAAAAAAAAAAAGAGAGATTTGGGTCCCAAGTAGGGCAGTAACAAAAGAGATAAATGATAGAAGAAAAAAAATAGATAGTGGTGCTGTGAGTGACTTGGATATGAAGGGTAAGAGAGAGTTAAAGATAATTCCCTGGTTTCAGCACAGGGTCTGAAACTCAGTGGAGAGGAAGAGTGCTCCCCTAACTCAGAGGAAGAAAAGGAAAAGGAAAGATTTTTGTACAGAAAACCATGAGTAGCCAGTAAGTAAGAAGGGCAGCCAGCATCTTCTGGACATACAGTGTGTCCGTAAAGTCATGGTACACTTTTGACCGGTCACAGGAAAGCAACAAAAGATGATAGAAATGTGAAATCTGCACCAAATAAAAGGAAAACTCTCCCAGTTTCATACCTGTTCAGTGAAGTTCAATGTGGGCTCACACACAGATTTTTTAGGGCTCCTTAGGTAGCTATCCCGTATAGCCTCTACAGACTCATCACTGACTGATGGCCTACCAGAACAGGGTTTTCCCACCAAACTGCCTGTTTCCTTCAACTGCTTATCCCACCAAGTAATGTTATTCCTATGTGGTGGTGCTTTGTTATAAACACGCCGATATTCACGTTACACTTTGGTCATGGACTCGAATTTAGCAAGCCACAGAACACACTGAACTTTCCTCTGTACCATCCACATCTCGACTGGCATGGCCGTGGGCTGCTCCGCTGTATACACGGTGTTACATCATCATCTGCACATGCTGCCACATTATCCTACAGAAACTGGGAGGGTTTTCCTTTTATTTGGTGCAGATTTCACATTTCTATCGTCTTTTGTTGCTTTCCTGTGACCGGTCAAAAGTGCACCAAGACGTTACGGACACACTGTATATTAAGAAGGCAGTTGTGAGTTGGAACTCAAGAGAGAGACAAATTAAAAAAAAACAAACAAACATATATGACCAGGCTTTCAGTCCAATGATATAACCACATGAAAAAAGTTGCCTGATTGAGAATATGTTTGTTTGAGGCACATTAAAGATGGAATTCTTAGAAACAGGTTTCATTTGGGGATGAGTGGTAAACAATGTAAGGTACATAAAGTTGGGGGTTGCCCTTACTAGAATGCCGTTGCTGGTAGCTGGTGCTGCCCTCACAGCATGTGCTGACCATGTTAAGCAAGAGAACCTCCTACCCCATCTCTCCATTTGAGGGCAGAGTTCTAAATGGCTCTCCCACACTTTACTTTTGACCTCATCTAAGGGTTTTCTCAACTTTCTCAGGTCCCTAACTTCACTCCTTTATCCTCTCCCCCTCATATTTTATTTATTCATATTATTATCTCCAGGCTATGACTGAATTCTTCCATTTCTGTTCCTCCATCACAGAATTATACCTTCATTACAACCTAGTATGCCTTCAGAATTTCCTAGTAAGAGCTAAAAATTGCCAGTGTGCTTGGGAGGGAATTCAGGAGACTTATTTTGAAACTGCAATTTTCATACTGAAATCTAGTCTTATTTACGCTGTATGTTAGAATAATACAATGCTTACTCACACTTTGTGTACTGTATTTTTTCTGGTCATTATTGTTGTTGCTATTATTTAAGGTGTCTGATGTATTAGTTTTCTGTGGTTGCATTAACAAATTTATACAAACTGGGTGGCTTCAAACAGAAATTTATTCTCTCACAGCTCTGGAATCCAGAAGTGTAAAGTAGTATCACTGGGCTGAAAATCAAGGCATCAAGGGCTGTATTCCCTCTGGAGGCCTTAAGGGTGAACCTACCCTTGACTGATTCTGATGGCTGACAGCTTTCCTTGGCTTATGGCTGCTTCTCTCCAATCCTTGTTTCCATCTTCATATCACTTTTTATTCTGTGCATGCAGAGAATCTCCCTCTAATTCTCTCTCTTATATGTATACTTGTGATGACATTTAGGACCCCCCAAATAATTCAGGTTTACCTCTTGATTTCACTATCCATAACCTGCTCACACTGGTAAAGACCCTTTTTCCATTAAGGTATATATACCGGTTTGAGGAATTTTGATCTGATGCCTTTGGGGGACATCATTCAGCCTGCTACACTATTAGGTGGGCCAATACACTCTCTCAAGCCTGCTACACTATTAGGTGGGCCAATACACTCTCTCAAGCCACCTCTTGGTAGCATTCCCAGATAGTTCTTCCTTGTCAAGATGTTAGCTTAGATATGAATTATGATCTAAAAGGAATCTGGCCTTTGGTATCAATGTTGGTCTAATCCATTCATTCTAGTATTCAAAATAGTAGTACCATATGATGGATTCAGAATGAAGCTCGTCATTTTTGAAATTACTCTCAACTTTGGTTTTAAGTACTTGAATGCTTTCATAAGAACACTGCACAATGACGTGACATATAGGTTTCATGAATATTATGCCAAGCCTAAGATCATCAATTCCCACTAGTGACATTAAGATAAAATCAATGTTGTAGGCCACAAAATATGCAACCTGACAAAAAGTGACAGCAATTAGAAAATTGTTAAAGTGAAATATAACATAAACTCCATACTAAGACATAACATATGTGGGAGAAGTAAAGATTTATATAATGACATGATAGTTGCTGATAGCAATAAAATACTACCATAGTCAATGTTTTCAATCACTTTACTAAAAAGGGGGTCAGTGCCATAAAGATCTGACAGTAGGTAATTCATTTTATTTCATTAGGTATGTCAAATTTTCCATTATTTAGATGAAGCAACATTAGGATAATATTAACATTACTTTGCAGTTGTAGGAAATATCCTAAGTTATTGTGGGTAACTGATGAGTGACTGAAAGCCATTAGAGAGCCAATATTTCTCTCAACACCAAAGCCACAAAGTAGAGAGCCGAAGGGCCAATAACTGAGCTCTCCATAAATCTGAAATGGTGTGACTACACTTCTAAGCAGTGAATTGAAAAGTTTGGGTTCTGAAGTTGGTCTTTGGGGAAAGGAATACTATATATAAGTATAAAGCTTATAAATAAAAATAAAATAATTGCAGCTTGGATGTTTGAATATTTGGTGTTTGATATATCAATACATCAAATAGCTGGGAAGATTAACTGAAATATTTTACTTTCTAATTCGCTGGTTTTAGAGTTATGTGGACATAGCTAGTGATTAATTTTAGATGGACACATTTGCCATTTGAGTTCATTACGAAGTTACATCTTGGTAAAAGAGGGTGGGGGATGAATAAATCGTGATGGAAGGAGAGTTGACTTGGGGTGGTAAACACACAATACAATATACAGATGATGCTTATAGAATTGTACACCTGAAACCTAGTTAATTTCATTAACCAATGTCACCACAATTAAAGTTTTTAAAAAGCTACATCTTTCCTCTCACCCATAGAGTTGGGCTTTGTTATTTTATTTTTTTCTCTTTTTTTTTTTTTCTGAAGCTGGAAACGGGGAGAGACAGTCAGACAGACTCCCGCATGCGCCCGACCAGGATCCACCAGGCATGCCCACCAGGGGCTACGCTCTGCTCACCAGGGGGCGATGCTCTGCCCCTCTGGGGCGTCGCTCTGCAGCGACCAGAGCCACTCTAGCGCCTGGGGCAGAGGCCAAGGAGCCATCCCCAGCGCCCGGGCCATCTTTGCTCCAATGGAGCCTTGGCTGCAGGAGGGGAAGAGAGAGACAGAGAGGAAGGAGGGGGGAGGGGGGAGAAGCAAATGGGCGCTTCTCCTATGTGCCCTGGCCGGGAATCGAACCCGGGTCCCCCGCACGCCAGGCCGATGCTCTACCGCTGAGCCAACCGGCCAGGGCCGGGCTTTGTTATTTTATGAGTTCTATTTAAGTATATCTACAATATATCTCCATACATGTTATTGATAGATATATGCAGTCAACAAAGCAAGCTCTCATTTATTTTGCTGAACATTTAAGACTTTTTTGAGCATTATAAACCTACTTCTGCATTTCTGTAAGTCTAATATAAATTTTAAAAATATACTTGAACAGGCTAGGAAATAAAGAATGTTTTAAACTAATATTTCAAAATATATATCCTGATAACTCATCTAGGCTATGTTTATGGATACTCACCCTTATAAACACTTAGGGACATTATATCTGTGGTACCTTTGTTTCAGCATTTCATACAAAATTTCCCATGATTTTATTATTATAACTTCTTACAGCTTTAAAATTAACTTCACTTGTTTCTTTTTAATTTTTAGTTTTGGCTACTAGGAAACACAAGATAGCACTAAGCTAGACTGTTGCTAGGTGAAGAGGGGTATTCATAAAGGTCTCAGATCATTGGAATAAGGTAGGACCCCAGTAACTGGAATCTTGGTTGGAGAAGTAGAGGTGTTCCCTTCAAGAAAGTCCAAGAAGAACCAGGAGCAAAAAGCTAAGCCAAAGCTCCTCCTCAACCCAAACCAAGACGGATACAAGTCAAAGACGGGGCTGAATCCACTGGTGAGAATCATCAAGCCCTCCAAAAAGATGACAGGGTAATAGGACAGGCAACTAGCAGAACATCCTAGCAAAAACCAGCAAACACGGAAGACTTCCCCCTCAAGGACCCTATTAGATCAGAGGACAGAATGAATCTTCAACTCTGCAGAAGTTCCATAGGATCCTCAAATGAGAAGTGTTCAGACATTGTATAACTGTATTCTTTTCCAGTCATTTCCTTCTGACTTACACCCAACCACTCCTCTGAGGACAACAGCCATGTGCGAAACTCCAAGTTTGAAAGTTTGCTTGCTTTTGAGTGATGTGTACAAAAATTACCCTTGGACTATAAGAAAAACCCATTTCCTTCCCTCGTTCCGTAACTCACAAGACACTGAACCTATTCTTCTAAAATTTTCCTTTCTATCAACAATGAGGTTAATCTCACGTCAAGCCCAGGAAGTACAAGGCTTTAAAGTCTGATTTTTCAAGGCATGTTTATACTCGATCAGGACTTCCTTCAAAAATATCATCAATATAGCTAGCTCTCTCTGTTGCTATGGGGAAAAAAAAAACACATTCTCTTTCAAACCAGCAGTTGATGTATTTATATTGTAAAATAATGTACATAATGACCAGCTTTACTTCTTTTCCCAAATTTGTGTATAAAACCACCAAAGTGGTAATAGATTCCATTTTTGCCTTTAAACCACAGGGTCGTGGACTTGAACCACTAAAGCCATGGAAAATACTGCAAAACAGAGTGGAAGAGAGGTTCAATGATCCTTAATATCCTATAGTAACAAGGTGCTCCATCTGGAATAGAGAGCTCAATGGGTAGAACTCAAGTACACTCCCCTGCCCCCCCCAAGTTCCAAGTTCTCTTTAAATTAAATAAAATGAATCAACTCTACAAACTAGATTTTTTTTAATAATCTTTTTTTTTATTTTATTCAATTTTCAGAGGAGAGAGAGAGAGAGAGAGAGAAAGAGAGAGAGAGAGAAAAGGAAAGAGGGAGAGAGAGAGAGAAGGAGGGAGGAGCAGGAAGCATCAACTCCCATATGTGCCCTGACCAGGTAAGCCCAGGGTTTCGAACTGGCGACCTCAGTGTTCCAGGTTGACGCTTTATCCACTGCGCAAACTAGATTTTTTTTTTTAAACTTTAGGCTATTGCTTTGGTACCATGTAAGTTTAATCATAATTTTTCAACCAAAGCTTTAGAGTTGGTGTCTAGTTTCCTTAAGAAGGCACTAGGGATTTGATTCAATTGTTTACTCAAGAGGATCAAAGAATGGGTTACCTTGTACTTTATAATCAAATTCAGGAATAAGGGAGAAAGGTGGGTGAAATGAGATGTTGGTCAAAGAATACAAACTTTTAGTTATATGATGAATGAGTTCTTGGTGAACAGCATGGTGGTTATAGTTAACAATACTGTATTATGTATAGACTTGAAAGTTGCTAACGGAGTAAATATGAAATTTTCTCACCTCAAAAGAAGAAAACTTAACTGTATGATATGATGGAGGTACTAAATAATCTAATCATTTTGCAATACATGTGTATCAGATCAACATGTTGTATAATTTAAACTTACACAATGTTATATGTCAATGATATCTCAATATGGTTGGTATTTTGTTTTTTTGTTTTTTTGAGAATAAGAAATTAGGAAGACTGCAGGATTCTGGTTTCTTTTCTGACCTAATTAGCGGGATAATCCTAGAAATCATTTAAATGTCTTGGGCTTCAGTTCCTTCATGTTTTGTTTTGTTTCCTTCAAAGAGATAGACTAAAATTAAAGATTGTGAATGATTTTTGTTTTCTTATATATGGTATTTCTAAAAATACATTTTTTAAAAGGCAATACAATTATGACACTTAAGAAAATTGTATAGGTGAGGTGATTTCTTATTTATCTTTCAGGGCTAGGTTCCTGAATCTCGAATATTCAAAAAAATAATGTGTATCACGTGAGACAGCTTGGACACCTGCCATCTAATTATCAGCCAAGCTGCTCATCTCCCAGCTTGCCTTGACATCTGGATTGTAAATGTCATGACATTTCCATCATTCAGCATTCCCAAACTGATACACCCTACATCATGCATTGGTCCATAAATTAAAAGCCAGCACTTTTAAACCAAATTCCAGAGCATACACAGAAATCAGATGCCTTTTTTTTTTTTTTTTACCAACGGCAGAAAAGAGCTACTCTATAAATTATAAAAGGATATTGGAGAGGTAGCTGGTTGGGCGAAGAATGCAAAGCAGAAATAAATCTGTTCAGAAATGTACAAGGTTAGAGAAGGTCCAGACCATGAGCTGGTCAAAATACATCTGTGCCGTCTCTAATGAGAGATATTAAAGAAAAGATTTGATATCTTCAGCGACTGCAAATCAGTCAATATTAAATAAACAATCCAAAAAGATGGTGGCAGGAATGCATTGCAGCTAGCTAAAATTATGCTTATGGTTTTAATTAATTGTATCAGCCTTGGAACCAGGTCCTGGCACATTCTCAGAGCAAGCAAGGCAATGCGATATCTTTGGATCCTGCAGTAGCAGGAACATGTCTGTGCTGAAAATCACAGGGAAATAAGGGCACAAGTACGAAGATAAACTTGTTTTCCTTTTTGCTGACCCTTCTCACATATTCTAATAAAAAATTAACAAAAGTACACTTACATCTTCCCTTACAATTTGTCCCCTCCGACTATTATTATTAAAAGCCAATCATAGTCATAAAAAAAAAAACCCCAACAAACCAAATTTCAGCTTCATATGATATATAACAGTTCATTGGTTAAAATAGAAATCTGTGAATTCATCAATTTCCTATAGCTTGAGAAACCGCTTGCTTCCACACCTCGGCTCCTCTTGAGTGATAAAGAATTGTTGCAATCCTGTGCAGAAACGGAACAATTTCATTATTATACACAGTACAGGTTTTAGTGGTACATTTTTTTCTTTCCTTCTCCCGAAGGAAAAAAAAATACTGTAGCTTGATAATGAAACATTATTGAAACCAGTTTCCCAAAGAGTTTAATGGTAGCCAAATTACTTCACCTTAAGAAAACAAAACTGTGAATCCAGTTATGCATATTACATTTGCCACAAAGGTTTCTGTATGGCTGGCTTGGAAATGGCAAGCAGATTTTTATTTTTTATTGTGCAATTCTTAGATTAGTGGAGGGCGGGCATTTAAAATACATTTTTATTTTCAAAAGTAATTATGATGGCTTTGATGAATACTGAGTCTGTCACGTCTATCATCCCTTCATCGCCCACCTCCAGCTTTTGCCGCTGCTGTTGCTGAAAATAACATCTGGATTTAATTATTCATCAACTGAATATTTTGCAATTTGGTCAGAGTAGTCGAATCACTAGAAAGTTTTAATTTTGTCCAAGGGGAAGACCCTTATATGTAACACTTCTCTAACAATTGATCTTGCTAATATATAAAATACCAAAATATGGGTTTCAGCAGTTTCTTTTGAGCCTAAAGGGTCATAGCTCTTTTCATCGTTTCATCAAACCACATTAATACAGTGTCAATAGTGATTAAGAGTGTATGGGTTCAAATCACACCTCCAAAGTGCACCAGCTATATGAACTGAGAGAAACTTCTAAGTTTTTTTTATTCCTCAGTTCTTTCATACATAAAATGGAGATGAAAGAACTGTATTCATAGGGGTATTGTGGGAATGAAGTCAATTAATAAATGTAAAAGTATATTAAACAATCCCTGGCTCATAAGTCTTTAACACATTTAGCTATTATTATGGTGTCATTATGAATGAGACTCACAAAGACCCAGTTTTAAATCTAGGCAAGGTCCATGTCCTATTATTTTCAATGATTGCAATTCCCACTTGGTACTTTAATTTATTCTTTAATAAAATAGGTTGCAAATTAAATTTCCTCTTGCCTAATAGACAAGGTTGGCCTTACATACGAGCAGATGAGAATCACACCCGAGCGACACAATTTAAGCTCCCTTGATTGAACTTCTTACAGGAAATATACTTTTTTTTACCACGTCCCATATACTTCCTCATCTATATATGCAAAGACTTATAATATTCCACTAAATGAACTAGATTAGTATATAGAATTTAGGATAAACACTTGGATCCTAATTGATTATAATGACCTTAGCTTGAGTAACTTTATCAGACATATAGTGGAATCCTGATGACATGGTACAGGACAGATTCATCAGAGTCTAAGACCATGTGAGTACTGCCTGGTATACTCCATGGTCTCACCAGGAAACTATGAATAGAGACAGAAATAGAGATAAAGGGTAAGAGTAGGCACAAAAATATGAGCAGTTCCTTTCATTTATATTTTTATATCTATAAGTGGAAATTATTGGGGGAGGTTAAAAGTGGGAGTGAGGAATAGAAGGATTATATCTAGCTAATGCCAAAATATTTAAAATACTGTAAAGAAGCAACAAAAACAGGTACCTTTAAATTGGGCTATAATAAATGAAATAACAGAGAAGAAAGTCTGATAATTGTGGTTTTAAAAGGAGGAAAGTCAGAGATAAAAGAAAAAAATTAATTTAAAAAAGAAGAAGTTGAAAAATGGGTCTTTTGGAGAACCAAGAAGTTTTCTGGGTAGAAATAGTTAATGAGTTCAGATTTGTTGTCTTAGTTAAGAATTTTGTGTTTATAGCAGCTTTCAGTTTATGATAGTTTTCAAGAATGAGTAGGAACACATCATCTGAAAGGAATGGATGTTAAATTGGAAAATGTAATTATTGGTCCTAAATAGGACATGTGGTTTAAAGAATGCATAATAATTATTACTATTTATACCATTTTATATGAATCTCCTGTGAAGTCTTTTATATAAAAAGCTGAGGAAATGACTGAAACACGAGTAAAATCACTGCTTAGGCGACTCTTCAAACTCGAGCTGTGTCTGTTTAACTATTTATGAGGGTCTCTGTTGAAGCTAATAGGTCTTTGCTATTGTTGTAATTTGGGAAACTTCTAGAAAAGCACACCAGATGGAAGCAGATCACGTGGCTGTGGCTTCTCTGTTCATCTGATCTACCCCACGCAGTTGGGTCAAGAGCTTAGTACACACCACTGTTTTTCTCGGCTCCAACCACAGAAACCGCGCTCTTTAGCAACCCACACACTGCCTTCCTGTGGTGGGAGATTTTCACTCCGTGCTTCTGAGTTGTGGGTTTTTCCAAAGGGAACGTCAAGTCAGAGGACAGAGGAGGCACTGACGTCACTTGGCTCCTGCCGCGTTCCCACCCGCACTCCTCTTAGAGTGGAGAAACCAGATTTCTCTATATGGAGAGGTGAGGCGAGGTATTTGCCAATGGCCAAAGAGTTCATTTAAAGACTGTCAAAGCTAATATTTAGGTTGTGGGGCATGACTGGCCACTTTATCAAATAATGCGCAAGTTTCCTCTAACTGTTTTGAATGTCTTTCTAATCTGGCCCATTCAAAAACTATCTGCACATTTTGAAACTAAAATAATATTGAAAGTCAACTGTAATTGACTTTAAAAATTAAAAAAACTTTAAAAATAATATGTATTTTTATAAAAGAATTTATTTATAAAATTCTAACTTATAAATAACTCATTCAGGAGCAGATTTTTGGAATTAAATAGTTACTATCTTGTACTCATGTTTTTTGTTCGTAAAATATTAGCAGGGTAACAGAACACAGGGGAAAGAATGCAGTTACTGCATAAATCTTCTTTAATTATTATAATGAACCTCTTTCCACAATTCACTTTACAGAGGAAATGGAAATGCCAGAGCTGATTTGCCCATGTGTCTCAATAAAGACAATCTATTTAAATCACCAGAATGACCAGCTGAGCACGTTCCCAAAGGCCTAGTGTGAAACATTCTTGTCGGTGGGCTCTATCGAGTGCTTTGCAATCTTTTCCAATCACAGCGCACACAGAAATGAAGGAGATGGAGGAGACCCGTGTGATTGGATAGAACTTGCTCAGGACTATGATGACTTCAGGCTCTGTTTAGCCACCTGAACATGGTTCACCCATGTTCCAAAATCCCAGTCTGGGAAGCTGTGGCCCATGTTTCCCGGGTCTTGAGAGAAGCACTATCCCTTCATTGTGAAAAAACAGGAGAAGCCATTCACTGCCTGGCTCCTTGGTAGTATAATTTGGCTGCTTGCTTTGTCCATTCAAAACAAGTGTATGCTCCCCATGGCTTTAAGCTTGTCTCCCCAGGCCAGCGTCCCCTTTGTCCCAAGGAAACATGCCTGCCTTGACCTCTCTGCAACAGAAGGCTTCCCTGGTGCCCCCCCCCCCCCCCACACACACACTGTCTGAGTCTAGTACCTTGCTTCTGGCTCACATGGATCACACCATTGTTCCATTTGGCCCAGTCAGTAGTGCATTCACAGCCTCAGAGGACGATGATTACGGGCTTGACTCTTTCCACTCACTGCTTCTTAGAACCATGCCCTGTTCTCATCTGAATCCTAGTGTAGGGTCAACATCTGATGTTTCCAAATAAAAGAAACTGGCTCAAAACAAGACTGCCAGCACAGAGCCCATCGCTGGGCCTCCTGTATGGTGGGACCTCAGGAGGAACGAGGAGCCTCCTGCTGTTACTTTGACTTTGGAAATGAAGTGGACTGTATGCTTACCTCTTTCAGTGTCCTCATTTAAGAGGCGAATTGCTGAAAATTCAGAGAAGCAGAAAGGAATTTACCCAATACCTCTGTTGTGGCAGAGATTGCTTAGTCTTCCCCCAAATCTTGGTTCCTTTGGTTCTTTTAGAAAGAGAACCACCTAACTTAGTTTAAGCAAGGTGCATGGCTTTCCAGCTAGTGGCTGTGCTTCCTTGCCTTTCTGGCCCTGTGGACAGGTGTGTGTGGCCTTGTGGAATATAAGCAGAGTGATGAGTGCTACTTCAGGGTCTTACCCCCAACGTGATAAGGCAGGTGATTTCCCTTTCTCTCTTCTCACTTGCTAGAAAGTAGGAACAGCTCTAATCCAGATATGGGAACTGCATGATAGGAGGGGCAGACTATCCATTTAGTCCGAGACCACTAACCTCTGGATTCTTACCTTATTAAAGCCACTCTGCATTGGTGGTGGCAGAGGGGGAGTTCTACGTTATAGAAGGCGAGCCTTTACAAAGTCTAGTGCAGACACTGGGTGAAATTCAACCCTTCTTAGGTGATGCTACCAGCATCACTTGGGCCTTTTGTAAAGGTGACAAGCCATTAGAAAGAATACATGACCCCCAAGAGACTATGAGTTACCAGAGCAGGTATCATGAGTATCCCCAGTCTTCGGCACATAGTAGGTGTTCAATCAAGACTACACAGCTTGGCACCTGGAGTTAAAAATGCCACATCCCTTCTCCTTCCTCATCATATCATTCGCTTTCCCTGTCAACGCAGTGCTAATTTCTCAGGAAACAAATGAAGAACTTCCTTCCCCAGCACGAGATTAATTATTCCATGCCACTGCGCAGTCCCGGCCAGATCGGTCTTTGACAGTGTGTGAAGATAAATGGTGTGGCAGCCATTTGAAAGGAAATCATTATGCACCTCTCTGCTCTGCGTTATCACATTCATATCAGCATGGGAGATAACTTTGAAACCGCTTGTACTGCGCAGAGAACCAGTGTTCGGGCTGGGGACTGCACGAATGAAAAAGGCTCTCCCTGCTTTCAAAGCCTTCTTTTGCCATCGGCTTTTCAAAGGCACCTCCTGCATGTGGGAAGGGCTGCCCTCAACCGGTGGGCACCAACGACCTTCTCTTCATCAGAGAAAGCAATAGGGGAGGAAAGAGAGCTGCTTCCTTAGCAGGGGAGAGATTCTAGCAGATGTGAGTGGGACCAGCCCCATGGACCCCTTAGTCCCAGCCTGGCCCCATGCTGAAACTCCTCCCTCCGTGCTCACTGCAGGCTCTCTTCAGGTAGGAAGGCTAACTGGTTTCAATTTCAAACGTACAGACTCTGCTACTCCATGTAGTAATTTTTGCTTTTAATTTTCTACTCAAAGATGTGGTAGCAACACCTACTCAGTTAACATACTGTAGGACTATTCTAGCTCTAAAAATGTTTTACCCTAAAGCGGTGGTTGAGCGGTGAAAAGCTTCAGAGGCTCGCTTACCACTTTGCTTCAGGGAGAAGATGCATCTCAGCTGGCAATCTGAGAGGCAATGGTCCATTTTACCGCAAAAAGGAGGCCCTGTAGAATTGCAGTGTTTGCTTTGCGCTCGGATGCAATGACTTGCTTCCCCCACCCAGGACTCTGAGGAGGTAACAGAGGGATCCAAGCTTTAGGTCAGGGCCTGACGTAAGGGTTGCTCATAAATTAGCCTTTCCTTTAAGTTCTGGGTGGAAAAAAAGATTAATCCAGGATTTCACAGGAGGTAGCTTCCTCCCTTCAGACCAAAAATAAACTAACAAACTAAATAGAAACAGACTCATAGATACAGAGAACAGACTGACAGCTGTCAGAGGGGCTGGGGTTAGGGGGCTGGGGTTAAAAAGCCAAAGGGATTAAGAAAAGAAAAATAACAAATTTATAGACACAGACAACAGCGTGGGGATTGCAGGAGGGACGAGGGTGAGGAGAGGTGGAGGAAGACGGAGGGAGACTTGACTTGGGGTGGTGAACACACAGTACAGTATATAGATCAAGTATTATAGAACTATGCATCTGAAATCTGAATAATTTTATTAACCAGTGCCACCCTGATAAATTCAATAAAAAATTGAAAAGAAAAAAGTATAACATTTGCACACCGGGTGTTCTTTTTTTTTTTTTTTATTGTCATAATACAGCAACAAGAAAATAGAGATCATTCACAGCAGATGAAGGAAAGCAAAGCAAAAGGGAAATGAGACATCAGCCGCTCTCATTTCCAAGCCTCAGTGGTTAGGTCTGCCGACGTTTCCCTTACTCTAATCACCTGTGTGCATACGTGGGGCTGCATCCCGAAACAAGGTAAGTCATTTGGTCTGTGTTCCTCTGTGTTTACGTCATTCTGGGCCTAGCATGCAAGCACCCCTGCCACCCTGTGGTTGAGGTCATTGTCCCCTGCTCTTTGCTGAAAAGGTGTAGTGAACTCATGTGGCATTCCAGGCATCCACTGGGGGTCTTACAATGTATCCCTGGACGATAAGAGGGGCCGACGATATATTTAATATTTTGTATTCCAGAAGCCTAGAAAGTTTTCAACAAGGGATTGTGCAGAAGGCACTTATCCCTCTGGACTTGCAACACACTTTGTAACTTACACTGGGATTTCCTCATCTATATAAGTGCGGAAAGAATAGTCCTGTGCACACAAAGCTCCGAGCTTCATGCAAGGCACCTGCTAAGCACTGTATTTGGGAAAGTAATCATTATACCCAACAGATAATAAACTCTTCACTAGCACCAAGCAACTAACTTGCACTAGTTAATTTAAAGGGCAGCTTTGTGTACTTCAGATACAGCACAGCAATCCTTTGTCAAAGTGATGTGCTGTGGTTAGTGTACAAAGAGTTGCAAATGAAGCATTTTTTTAAAAAATTCTGCTGCTTGAATGATTATAACGGAATGCAATAACGTGGAATCAAATGTTGTTACTCCTCCAGAGCAGGTCAATTTTATGATAGAAAAAACAACACTGATATCACCAAGGAAGCTATCGCTCAGATGTGGAAACTGAGTCAGGGACATTTTAAAGCAAATTCTGGCTGAGGTCCTTGATCTAAATCTCTTTAAATCATATGAGTGGCTTTTCATTAAAATTCACTTTTTAGCCCTGGCCGGTTGGCTCAGCAGTAGAGCGTTGGCCTAGCGTGCGGAGGACCCGGGTTCGATCCCGGCCAGGGCACATAGGAGAAGCGCCCATTTGCTTCTCCACCCCTCAGCCGCGCCTTCCTCTCTGTCTCTCTCTTCCCCTCCCGCAGCCAAGGCTCCATTGAAGCAAAGATGGCCCGGGCGCTGGGGATGGCTCTGTGGCCTCTGCCCCAGGCGCTAGAGTGGCTCTGGTCGCAACATGGCGACACCCAGGAGGGTCGCAACATGGCGACGCCCAGGATGGGCAGAGCATCGTCCCCTGGTGGGCGTGCCGGGTGGATCCCGGTCGGGCGCATGCGGGAGTCTGTCTGACTGTCTCTCCCTGTTTCCAGCTTCAGAAAAATGCAAAAAAAAAAAAAAAAAAAAATTCACTTTTTAAAAGAAGCAAATTAGACAAGAGAAACAGAAAACTGTTTCCTCGGCCCCTAGTTTGCATGCTACAAAGGCAAACAGGAGACTGGTAAAAATGTTATGGGAGGCTTGGCCTTGGAAAGATAGGAAGAATTTCCCCCAAAACATGTCTGAACTCTACTTGGGATTTGTCAGTGTGGGAACCATCTGACAGTTTCTGAAAGTGCCTCTAGGTAGAGATACAAATCGGATTAGGTTCTTGCCTCGGGACAATTCACCTTCAGGCCATACCCATGTGCAAAAAATGAGCCCAGATGTTAGCAAACAACTGCATCGTCATTTTCCCCCCTTCCAGAATCCCTGTCAAGAAATACTGTAGAATTATGACTTCATAAACGTGTTGCAGATGAGATCCAGTAACAAAAAAATGGGTGTTGTTTATTCATAAGGTGTACCAGGCCATTAAGGCGAACAGAAGACTCTGGCATTGCTTATTTCAACATTGCGCTGAAAGGTCACAAAATGTGCCCTGGATATGCCATGCTGTCTCTATCCTCTCAGCATGGAGCAGGAACTCAGTGGGGGAATCATGGGTAAGGTTAGAGCTGGACATGACCTAGCCCAGCCTAACCTCTAAGCTGAACATGACGCGGCCCAGCCTAACCTCTAAACTGAGCATGACGTGGCCCAGCCTAACCTTTACATTGGCAGTTTTGCCCAGTGTCATTAGGCCAGTTATTGGAAAGTAAACAATGAAATTCAAGTCTCCACTTCAAGCTCATAGGCCTTCGGTAAAGTTACATTCACATCTTCTAGCCAATAGTAGTCAGGATGTGCCTTATTAAGAGAAAGAAGCAAGTCACACACTGACTGCGGGCTCCCTTAAGAAACTCCTGTAATGGTTTTTTTGTCTAAAATCCTAACAAAGACTATCTGTCTCTCAAGCCCACCTGTCATTTTTCCCTCATGCTGTTTTGCAAAATGGAAATTCTGACAGGTGTCAATCTAAAAGTCCCTTAGGAGTTCTAAATTTCTTGGCCCACATCTTGTTTATCAGTTTTCAAGATCAAAAATAGTTATTCCAAGAAACAGTCCTGAAAAGACTAGAAAACCAGACTTGAAAATCTGATCTCCCAAACAGTTTTACAACTTCTGCAACTCGCCTTTGCCAGGCCCCACCTGAAGGTTCCCCCATGAGTGCAGGCAGTGGGCTTCCATCACCTCCTCATGCCAGGCTCTCCACCCTTCAATCCTTCGCACACCCATCACGATCAATCAACTCTGCCTGTCTGCTTCCTCGGTCATTCATCTCAAGACTCTGATCAGGTTCCTTTTTCTTCGTTAAATCTTCTTAGACCTTTCCAGCCCTCACTACATCGTCAAATTCAGTCCTGAATTTAAGCATATCTGATATCATTGAATGTTGATAGGTTTGCATTAATGTCTTACTTACTTAATTAATTAATCAATTTATTTATTTATTTATTTATTTATAGTTGACTTTAGAGAGAGAGGAATGGGAGAGAGAGGTAGAGGGAGAGAGAGAGATATTGACTTGTTGTTCCACTTACTTATGCATTCAATGGTTGATTCCTGTATATGCCCTGACTGGAAATCGAACCCACAACCTTGGCATATCAGAATGATGCTATAACCAATGAAGCTACCTTCCAGGGAAATGTCTTACTAAATTTAAGCTTCTCCACTACCCTCAAGATCACAGCCGTGCCATTGTTTGAAGTTACCATACAACTTTGCATATAGTCAGAGCTCAAACACAAATGTTGACTGCTTTTTTCTTTAATGCTAAGAGTGTGGAAGTTATAGCTCCTACTTACTTTCTAAGAATTTCCCATAGTACATTACACTGGATTTACATATTGCAAAATTGTTATACATTGTGTAGTCCTAATCTATGATCTCTATTCATTAGATATCAGCAGGACCTCCACAAGCTTCCCCTACCCAATGTGAAAACCAAGGATGTTTTTAAACATTGCCAAAGGTCCCCTGGGGGTCGGTGATGGGAGGAGTGAAAAAATCATCCCTGACTGAGAATCACTGAATATATTACACTTACAGCCCTATTAGAGGCACTAGTTACAAAGAGTATATTGCAACGTTTCTGGATCTCTGTGGCTTAAAGAGATCCGGTATCAATAAAAGTGCAGCACAGCCCGGGCTGAACTCCTTTTCACCCTGGGCCCTTCAGAGCCATCTTTGAGGCAGACTGTTTTGGGCAAAGTGTTTCTGAGTATCAGAAAAGAACTAGGCTGCCTCTGTGTGTCAGTACTCTCTCTCTGGAAACTCCAGCAGGCTCAGAGATGTTTATAAAGAGGTGCATGAGGACTAGCTCACTTCCTTTCAGCTCTTGAACATAGTAGAAACCTGACAAAGAAGAGATAAGTGCTTTCCTGAAAAAGTATTCCTTCTTCCCAGAGCCTGGGAGATTGAGCTGAGAGTAAATGTCAAAGATTTATTTATTTATTTTAAATCTCAGAGCCAAAAGAAAAGAAACAAGAGCAAGTTCATTAAAGGGCAACTGAGATGACATGGCCTGGGGTCTGCACTAAATTTGTGCGCTGGAGACCAACAGGGAGGCGTCTGTGCTTCCTGTTGGCTCCACCAGTGGGTGTTCTAGCCTCGTACTGAGCTCCTGAGAAGAGAAAGGAAAGTTTGACTCTATCGTAGAGGTTAGCTGGTGGACCAGTAAAGAGACAAAAATGAGTAAACACTTCCTGAAAAGGTAACAATTAATTCTAAAGACGGCAATTTATCAGGCAGCTGCAAAGGGACACAGAAGACCCGGAGGCATAGGCTTAGGTGGCGATTCGTTGCCTCCTCTGAAATTTCATTGGTCTCCATTACACACACGCATACACAAAAGCGTGAGAATGGAGACTTGGCAAGGGAGAGAACAAAGGGGAAGGAGGAAGGACAACCAACTCTGTTCAGGTTATTAATGGAGCAGACTTGAATTTCATGAATCTTAACATTCTGCTCTTGGCATGGGCAATCGATCATCTAAGATGCTACAATGCACCAAACAATTAGAGCAAATTCTAGACATGGGGAGGAGGATGGCCATGTGTATTAGGGTTAAGCAGCTGGGCTATGAGCAAGCACCAGAGAGGGAGAAGGAATGCATAGAAAGAATAGTTTACCTTTTTGTCTCTTTCTCCCCCATTTCTACTTATATTCTCCATTTCAGTCCCCTTTGTTCTTATTTCCACCTCTCTTTAATAAAATTCACAATAAAGCATCTACTTGTAAAAATGAAGATTCATACCTAAAATATTACAGTATTTTCAAGTGTTGCTGCAAAGCTACTCTATTGGCATATTTCTGTCTGCTATGTGCCCACATCTACCCCACCTCCCCTACGTTATTGCTCTTCCTCTCAGACTAGATACCATCCCAATGTGGTGGATGGAGGTGAATGGTATAAATACAAGCACACATAAATAACTGAATAAAATTCATTCAAGACCATAGTGATTTGAGACAACAAAGTGAATTTTTTAATTTCAAAATTGCACAGGAAGAGTACTGGCATTAACTGATGATCTCTCATATTTCAGTTATTTTGTTACACTCCACTCATCCTTCAATCTATTCATCCATCCATTCATTGTTTTTATTCAAAAAATGTGTTGAGTGCTTACTGAGTAGCAGGTACTAATCCAAGGGTATCTTCCCAATGAAGCCTATAGTCTATTAGAAGAGGCAGATATGAAATGACAATTACAATAGAGTAAAATGAATAGTAAGATAATAATAAGCTCCAGTGCTATGGAAATACACAAGGGAGGCACATGGATCTCAGGTAGGATGTCACAAAAGAGGTAAAATATGAACTAGGTTTTCTGAGAAGACTGTGAATTAGATAGAAGAGAAAGAGTGAGAGATTGGAGTAGATAGTGACTTCTCAGTGGAAAAAGTAGCATGTTTATGGCATAAGAGAGGAAAATTAAATTGAGAATTCATGCTGATAAGCAAGTCAGTGTAGCTAGAGCATTATGTAGGAGGGGTGGGATAACAGAAGTTGGAACTAGAAAGAGGTAGATGCTAGCATGAGATATGTCATCCTATGGAGATCAAATTTTAACCTAAAGGCAATGGGATCCTTCTGAGGTTTTAAACTAGGAGATGGCTTATGCAATGAAAAATGTTATTTTGACTGCATTGTGGAAACTACTAAAGATGGGCAAGACTGGAGTCCAGGAAACTATTTATGAAACTCCTCAAGTAAACAAGACAACAGAAGTGATGACGGAGAGAAGTGGGTTTACAGCTATTAAGTAGGTGAAAGGAGATGTCAAGATGACTCATGTAAACCTCACAGCAATTCTCTAAGGTAGATATTAATAATACCCACTTTACAGATGTTTCTGAGAAAGATTAACTTGCTCAAGGTCATATTATAATAAACCATCAGAGATATAAAAGCTTCAATGTCTTCTTACTAAAACTGAGCATGCTTTATATCTCTATAAAGTTCTTATAATGTGTTAAATCCTAGGAATTAAAAATGAGTAAGAAGTATTTTCTGACAAGTTGCTCAGAATTGACTGAACTATTGGAGACTTCATGCTACCATACCTTGCCTCTTGATTTAATCCAATGATTTTCAACAATATTCATCTCGTGACCCCCATAAACTAATTACCAAAATTCTGTGGCACGCCAATTTTATTTTTGCTGATCTGACAAAAAATAGGTATAATTTTGAGTCATTGACACTGCATGGCTATTGTGTTGGCTGCTGTTGTTTTTTATTTGACAATCTAAGGTGAAAGAGGTCAGTGCCCCTGACAAAATAGTCAGTTAGTGCATGTTTTAAAAATTCTTGTTGCACACCAGTTGAAAACTGCTGCTTTATTCCAAGAAGTACATTCTATGATAGGTCTTTTATAAGCTAATAAGTCCCACAGTTGAGCAAAGAACCCAGATATTCAGTTTATATTTCTCCCTTCGGTGATTTCATTGCACGACCTGAGTAATCCCTTGCTCTGCTTATGGCCAGTCACTTGCCAATTTCTGCAGTCCATAATGTCATTGCTTCTGAATTGTCACTGAGCCAACCTATACATATTTAGCTCCTTAAAAATTTTTTTTTCATAAGTCATTCTTTCCATTCCCCTAATCCTGTTGCTTCTTTCTGTCTGGCCTACCTGCAGTTTGTCTACATTTTGAAAGATCCTTTGGAAGCAAAAGTTACAGTGCTCTTATTAATAATCCTGCTTATACATTATATAGTTTCACCATTTTCCTGCCCCTTCTTCTACTTGGGAAATTTTGCATGAAAATACCATTATTTCTTTTGAGAAGCCTGTCTACTCCAACTATTCATTTCTCCAAGGCGACACACATAGCACCCACCTTTTCTATCCCAAAGCATAATGGTGTTGGAGGAGAAGGAATGATAAGCATAATTAACATATTACCAGGCAGTAATGATCTGTTTCTGTAATTAGTTAATAGTAAGGTGTTTTTGTTGTTCTTTTAAGGCTACAGGAGGATGTTGGAAGAACAAAAATAAAATTTATCTCCAAAATCTTTCTAAATGGAATGCATTTATGATATTCTTATAGGGTTTATTTGCAGTTCTTTAAAAATAACTGACTAATTAGAGAGATAGATCACATCAGTATAGAACACACATACAGATAAATACTACTTTTTATAGCCTCCACTATCAATATAAAGTATTGAGTAAAACTCAATATTTTTACTCTTAGGTTTTCTCTATCTACATGTATTTTTCACAAAGGGGCTTCAAGCATGCTTGAAAAGCTTCCTACTTTTACTATTTATTTAAATATTCTTCTCTGATCTCAAAAGACAGATATTTCCCATGGTAAACACACACTAAACACACACACACAAAGTGTATACCATTCTGAAGAATTTCTCTCAAGTTGGTTGAAATACTCTGATACCACTTAGAAGAGGATAATTGGTTTAATTTTCTTTATCTTTAGGCAACTTATTTATGGCCCATTCATATCTGCTTGAAGTATCTCAATGGGAAAGAAGATTTGGAAATGGACTAGGAACCTAATTGAGAACTCATTATGGACTCACACAGCAGCACAGATGGCTTCTCTAGAGGCTCAAGTGTTAAACAGCGACTCAGCCACAGCTTGGTTTGAAACATGGCTAGGGTCCTTAAATTCTCTACCTCTATCTACCTGTTGCAGAAGTATGAAGAGGCCCCAGTGTGAAGTATGCAGCTATGCTTATTACAAGTAAACCATCTACGGTGTCCCTGAGCATAGGGCACCGACTTGAGCCTGGCAGAGTGAGGTAAAGTGGCAGAGAAGGCAGGTAACTCACCAAAGAGACAGGGTTACAACTAAGTCTTGAACTTATTTTGCAGACAGAGAGAGTGGGTAAAAATGTAAAAACAGTATTTGAGTGCTTACTATGTGCCAGCACTAGTCTGAGCATTTGGAATACATGAGCACATTTTCTCCTCAGTTACCCCATAGAAATGTTGATATTGTTATTATTATTATTGTAGTTATGAAGGAGCATGCTCTTGTACATATTATATGTTCCCAGGTATAAAGAACACGTGTCTAAAAGTATATAAGGGTGTGACTTGAATGTTAAGTGGCAGATGTGGAAGAAAAGAAGGTAGGGCTGGGGACCCATGGAGCCTTACAGGTATGATTCTCCCTGAAAGATGAGGTCATGGCTGGAATTCATTTAACTGTGACTTCTCTGAAATATAAATGTATTATTTGTTTAGAAAAGGAAACTGATGATAAAACTCAGGAAATTTGAGTACAAAGAAAAAGAAAAGAGAGCATCCTTTTCTGAGGACAGTAGGGTGCAGAAGGAAGAAGTGGACAACAGGTTCACAGAAGTTTACTTCTCATTTGTCTCATAAGCTGGGAAATTCCTGGATACATTTATAGGCCAAAAGGGATAATAGCCACAGCACCAGTGGAAAATGAAGGCATTTAAATGGTGTCAGAAATCTTGGGAAGAAGCCAGGGTGGAAAAATGATGAACACAGGATTTTGAACAATGAGGTGAAGAGATTCTCTTAAAGTGAGATGGTGATGTGGGTAAATTGAGAGGTAAAGGCATTAGAAGAAACTCACAAATGACAGATGCGTTCTTTGGAAAGAAAGTAGCATTTGAAACCCAGTGGTGCAGAGGTTAGAGAAAGGGACTGAACTGGGAGGTTGAAGGGCTGCTGACCAAAAAACGTTCGAGGTAAGAAGGCTGCTGATCAAGGTAAGGAAAGAAATGACTTCTAAGACCAGGTGGAAGGCACCATTCCAGTCAGATAAAGGGGGAGAAACCGTTTGGAACAAGCTTGAATGAATACAACAGAGGAAGAAAGCAGCTGAGGTGGAGAATGAGAAGCAATTTATAAGCCAGTGGAACCTTGCTGATGTAGGAAAGCAACTGGATTTATATTTGAGAGCTGAGATATTAGGGTTTAAGGTTTCAGAGATTTAGCAGTTCAGGACATTGCAAAGACAGGGTGAGGCCATCAGGCCGGGTGGTTGTATACAGGGGGGTTTGGTTGCCATTAGAGTTCAAGCCATTATTCTCTTTTACCTGAACTGATGCCATATTCACAAAATAGGTATCTAAGACCCATGTTTTACTCCTTTACAATCTTTTCTAACATGGCAGCCAAAGTGATCTTTCAAAAGCATATATCACATCACGTCACTTCACTCCCTAGGACATTCCAGCAGTTTGCCATTGAACTTTAATAAAATCTCATTTATTTTTATGGCCTAACAGGCTATGGACGATCCATCCCCTGGTCACCTCTCAGAGTTTGCCTCATACCAGATCTCCTCTCTCTCCAGCCATATTCATCTCCTTTTAAATTCCCCCAGCATGTTTCCACCTAAGGCCTCCACAGTAACCACCCCCTTTGTCATACATATCCTCCTGCTCTATCTCCTTGATGGTATTTGTCAGTGTTCTTGCTAAATTATTTGTTGGCAGTCTCCAACCCCGCTCCCAGAATACATGTTCTGTAAGAACTAGAATCACAATGAGAATATTCAGTTTTGGTTTTTTGTTGCAGCCTCCAAGTCTAGAAGAGCACTTGGTCCCTGGCAGAAATCACCCCACTCTCCCCACCCATGTTTGTGGAATGATTGAGCTGAGAGGCTGGGGCCTCTAAAAAAATGGTTCTCTCTGGGATTCTGAGCCACAGCCTTCATTTTCTAGGCAAAGATTTAATGGTCTGAGGGGCTATAATTCAAGATAAGGAGGATTAGGAAATTATATCAAGTGAGCCACAGTGAGAAAACAAAACAAAGATAAGAAAAGGTAGGGCAGTAGATGGGGTACCTTAAACCTGGTGATGAGCCATCATATTTATTTTTCGAGAAAGTCCACAGAATGCTGTTTGCAGAGACTGTATCGTTGAGAGGCATTTATAATTTAAAGTGCAAACATTTTACATACTCAGAATTAAATTGCATTGCTTTTCGTGGGTTTGCTAAAAGGATGAAGTGCAAGGTAATAAAATAAAAAAAAAACAAACTTTCCACCAAACTTCTCTCTGGTTTCTTTTTCAGAGGCTCTCTAGGTGTTTTAAGCATGCGAGACATATTGAGATTTGAGTCTGGGATGGAAGCTTGAATGAACGAATGTGTTGCTGAGGAGCTGAGACAGTTTTTAAGGTGGTTATACCATGTTGCTGTTCTGTTAGTGATAGTGATGCCTTCATTAAAAAGGAAAAAAAAATAAGTCCTCTTTTTGGGGTCAGCAGGGAAAGTCAAAGCCACACGTGCTTTTGAGGATGAGGACCTGGGCCCTTTCTAAGGAAAAGATTGGATAGCTCATAGATGTCCTCTACCCATTCAAATACTTCTTCAAATGCTTGTTATCAAAGAAAACTCCTTTGTGAGCCACTAGCTGGTGAATTCAACCCATGGAAAATATGCCAGTTCTCCACACTAAAAAGTCGAAGAAGGCCTTGTCTTTTGAACAATCTAAAATAGAGCATTTATATGCAATATAGGGAACTGAACACTCCGTGCCATTAAAGAAGAAAGAAATTATCTGGGTAAAAAAAAAAACTAAAACAAGCTAAGATCGGAGGTAACAACTGTGAAAACATCTATTCATCCAGGTTTGGGTGGAGATGCCCCTTATTATTACTAATAATGAGAACAATGATAATAAATGAATTTAATCCTGAAGCAGGAGGCATAATTGACAGCGTAGGCATAAAAGTCTTATAATAACCCGAGCCTCAGCTGTGCCTGGGCAGTGAGAGTGGGAAGAACTAGGGAAAAAGAATTAACAATTAAAAAGAAATTGACATGTAGGAATTAAATCAGGCACATTATCTCCAGCTTCTGGTTCAGAGTTTTTATTAAAATTAAATAGAGAGGCTAATTAGACTGTGGGAAAACTACTGAACTCCACAGTTTCCACCAAGCAGGAGAAAAAGAAACAAGACAAGCCATGAGAAAATAAGGAGATTGAGAAGTTTCCCAGTTACGGATTTCTGGTTAGTAGTATTCTCTGGAAGAAACAAGTGGGTGAAACACAGATGGCTATAAATTGTGGGAAGCAAAACACACATACACACTAAACGGTTTCTCGATATCACATTATATGACAGTTTCCATGACATTAGTGAGATGACATCCACAACAATGATATGATCTGTTCAATGTGTGTATGGTCACTCGTTAGCAAACATGGTTAAAATTGTGATCAACACGGTGTAGTAATGTATTTCCATCAATCCTTTTGCATGTGTCTGTGAGGCTTTGCCTGAAATCACGTGTCTCGGATTTTCACGGAGGAAGCCTGTGCCTTTGGCATCCCACAGAGGCAGTAATCAAGATGGTTCACAACAGGAGAGCTTGAAGCCCATTTAACACGGTCATGACATTCACACAAGCTTTGGAAACCTTCAAATTCAACCAGCCCCACCGCACTCTGTCGTAGTACGTAACGAGACAGTGCTTCATCTTGTTGGGAACCCTTTCCGTGGCCTTCTCTTAGCCCTTGAAGTGTGGACGTTAACTGGTGGTCACTTAACACGGTCAAATCTGATATAGTCCCAGACGTTAGATGCAAACTGTAGACCAGAGACTGGGAAACACGATACAGTAGGATTCTCATGGCAAGACCCTTGCATAGGCTGTTCGTTTATAACACGTTTCCTTGTCCTCGTTTGCCCAACTAACTTCTCATCCTGAGCTGCAGAGCTCCAACACTGCATCCTCACAGAGGTCTTCCCAGGTCAGGACATTAGCTCAGGTCGCTTTCTGCTTTCTTAGCAGCTTGCCCTCCTCCTCCCCGCTTGTCATGATTGTGATTAAATATGTGTTTGTGAAATTGGTTTGTTTTGCTCCTTCCCATGATGTCAGCTCCATGAAGACAGGCAGCCTACTTATGCCTTATTCACCTCTCCATCTCCCTCCAGAGCCTGGAAGTAGGCAGTGCCCATTAACTATTTACTGCGCAATTCATCTTCCCCTTTTAATTCCCTACCGCCATCTTGAATTCAATTAAATGCTGAAAAGAAGACTACTAAGACCTGCTTTGCAAAGGCAGCTTCTGCTGCGCAAACAAAACAAAACATCTAGATTTGCCAGAATCTCTGTAGTCCTTTAAAGAAAAAGTAATTGCACCCACCACCTGGATCTTTCTCTCCTCAGGGAGTTTTGGGGGAAGGCTGGGAGATCCGGTGAAGGCCTTGTTCATTTGTTAAATCATTACCTCGGCCTCATTTACTGAGTGCTTAAGGACACAACATGATTTACCTGCACTAGACATGACAAAGCCATCTCTGATATTTTCTAACATAATCACCTTTTATTGTACATTGCAAAGAAAAATGTCTCGTGAATTTGAAAAGCATGCTGAGATGGGGCAAAAAATGTGTACAACAGAAAAAAGAAGAAAACTCTCTTACAAAAATACCAAATATTGTGGAGAGGAAAACAGAAGAATTTAGCTCACAAAAAATGAAGGAAAGAGAGAGAGAGACATACAAACACAGCTTAATTTTCCTCTTATCAATGACATGATTGGCATCACTTTATGTGATTGGTACATCCTTCTAATTATTATTCATGTTATTGATTAAAACGAAACAAAAGTAAGTTGTCTGGACATTCACACCAAACCTGCCAGATTAAAAACATGAAGCTTCCTATAGCTACTGGAGTCAAAAGAACATTTCTTTTTTTTTTTTTTTTTTTTTGTATTTTTTCGGAGTTAGAAGTGGGGAGGCGCCAGACCAGGATCCACTGGCAAGCTCACCAGGGGGCGATGTTTGCACCATTCTGTTTCAGCTGGAGTCATTCTAGCACCTGAGGAGGAGGCCATGAGCCTTCCTCAGTGCCCAGGACAACTTTGCTCCAATGGAGAATCGGCTGTGGGAGGGGAAGAGAGAGACAGAGAGGAAGGAGAGAGGGAAGGGTGGAGAAGCAGATGGGTGCTTCTTCTGTGTGCCCTGGCCGTGAATCAAACCCACGACTTCCACATGTCAGGCCGACGCTCTATCACTGAGATAACCGGCCAGGACTTTAAAAGAACATTTCATAAGTGCTTCCTGTATGGCTTTGAGAGTAAATTCTGCTATTTGTCCTCTTTCTTCTTCAAATATTTTGATCTACTTCAGAGCCTCCATCAATCTTTGTTTTCTGGGTTAGAAATGTTGACAGAAATGATTCCCCATAGAATTAGCCCTGGGGACATCCTCACCATCTCTACGCAAATCATTTGTGATTTTCTCACACTGGGTTCCAATCAGCTCTCCTGGAATGGATGTAACATTTGGCTCATACTCTATAATTATTAAATCAAGTTATAATTGTTGCATATGTATTCATACATATCCAATGTTAATTCACTGATTTATCTTATTTAGTTTTTTTGGGGGGTGGAGGTCCATCTACATTCTTAGAATGTATAATTGGGCACTAAATATGCAGGGATAATTCTTTCTCCACAGCATCTATCAATTAGCACACATTAAGTAAAATTAATAAATATGTTACAGTGATAAGCTGCAAGCCAAATGAACAGACTTTATCACCAAACACTGTATGATGAAACTCAATGGCATGCAAAGATGCTGATATTTCATAGCATAAAATTTCCAAAGTGACAACTGTCATCTAACCCTTGCCCCTCTCAAAAATATCAGCATCTGGTGTGAAGCAGAAGAATAAGCTATGCTCAATTTTGGATGCAAGGAAGTTAATGCACTCACACATACTATTTAATTCATATTCTCTTTGAGGTAGTTAGAGAATAAGTATTAGAGTAAAAGTAAAAAAGCAAAACAAAATATCCTACAAAAATGGAAGTCCCTAAAGGGAACAAAAAAAAGTTAAAAGTTTTACTTCAGTATACAGAAGGAGTTAGTAGTACAATAATTTTTACTGGAATTTTGCATTGATAGTAAGTTTTAATATACATACACACAATACTCAAATTCCATATACCAGGTACTATTCACAAAATACTATGTTTTCCTGAATTTATAGTGTATGTGTGTTGTATATATTAATACTTGGTGATAGCTTGCCTGAACAATCGATACCAAAATCAGGAGGGCAACATAGGGCAGCTGAATCAACAACAATGGTACAGGAGCATGAGCATGGGGCTCAGAGGGCAGCAGCTTACAGTTCTGGAGACCTGCATTGTAAGTGCTAGTGTAAGGTCTATTAATAAGGAATTCTGATTTCAGTGAGAGAAGGGGGAAGAGAGAGAGAGAGAAACAGGTGTATTGTAGAAACTGGGTATTGAACTGTATGACAAGTGCAACACTGGATGCCTGAAGATATTGGGCAAATGCCTTCAAATGTGTTAGTGAAGGTGATTTCCAACCGACAAGTCCCTCCCAGGCTGACTACTAATCAAAGGTGGGAATGGATCAGACATTCTCCAGACAGACAAAGTCTCAGTGTGTTTTACACCTGCCCTTTCTCAGGAAGCCACAGGAAGATGCGCACCTTCAAAATGAGGGAGTAAACTTAGAAAGACACAACGTGGGATTTAACATAAAAGTGCATCCAGGGATCTCCCAGAATGAGGAACAAGGAAGATGTGGGATGACAGCTACAGGCAGGCTCCCAGAGCACTGAGCTCAGCTGGAGCGGGACAGAAGGCTCTGGTGGGAGCCAGGAAAAGATGGGAAGAATAGACTACCCATATGCTTATGTTGAGAGGAGCTTTATAGCTGTGTCAACTATGACACTCATACGCGGTTAGAAAAATAAGCTGATGAGATAATGAGGGTATTTATTAACAAGAAGTTGCAGAGGACAGGAAATATAATCACAACAGTAGAATGTTATGTCTGGGGTGGGCATTTAATCTACTTTTTTCACTGTTGTATCCTCAGTCCCTAGAATAGTGTCTGGAACACTCTAAGCACCCAGTGAAGATTTGTGGTATAAATGAGTGGATGTCTGATCTCACACTTTTCTCAATAGATAACAGTTATTGGAAAATTAGAGGAGAGAAACTGTGTGTATGTCGGGAGATAAAGGGGGTGAGAAAGGTCAATCCTTTCTCCCAGAACTCAGAAATCATTAGCTAATATGTAAAACTGCAAAGTCAAGAAACAAATCTTACGGGGTGGCGGAGAGAAAGGGGGTTGGGGGAGGGGAGGGGCACAAAGAAAACCAGTTAGAAGGTGACGGAAGACAATTGGACTTTGGGTGATGGGAATGCAGCATAATCAAATGTCAAAATAACCTAGAGATGTTTTCTCTAAACATATGTACCCTGATTTATCAATGTTACCCCATTAAAATTAATAATAAAAATAAAAAAACAAACAAAACAAAACAAAAACAACAACAACAAAAAAGGAACAAATCGTGCTATTAGAAATGGAGGGCATTGTCTAAAATAGTATCTAAAAGGGTACAAGTATGGAGCAATTCTACAAGGCATGGTGAGGTGAGAGAAACTTCTTCTGTTGATGTCTGCTTGTTTTCTCTTAGGCCTTTAGATACTGTCTTGAGTTCCTCAGTCAACAAACTCCAAAATCTAGATTGGTGTGCGGGAAGTTTTGAGGGGGAGCACCTTTGGCGTCTGGGAAAAGGAGGCACTGTAACAAAAACCCCAGCTGACCCTAACACTCACAGGCAGTTCTCAAGCTGGTGGCTCTTCCCAGTCATCCAGACAAGGGACTGGGTCTTTATATATCCTCCCAGCCTATCCACTACTCACTTGACATGGGCAACCCTCAGGTAGGAGCTTGACCTCTGGTAAGGCGGCTTCTGTAGTCAAGGGCATTTCAGCTGACACTCTCAGCGACTTACATAACTGTCCCTCTACCCTACAAGGGGGTCTGAGTACTGGGTTTTAAGCTATGCAAATATATTATTTAGATAAAAAAATAAATTAAACCATGAAATTAATGCATGATTGTTGTTTAAAGTTTTTAAAATGCAGTAAGCAATTTGCCCCTACAACTTGATATGATGATACCAGAACTTGAAACCAGCTTGGCTGGTCTCTGAATCTTCTGTGTGTGGCTCAGCAGGGAGACCATCTCAGAGAATCTTCCAATGTAACAATTCCGTGAGACCACAATTTCAAAACAATAAACAAAACATTTGCAATCAATATGGTAAACTTAGTCCTCCAGACCAAAATACATTTTAAATGCAATCACTTTATTGTTACGTGGTTTACCAGTGCTATTTTCTAATCAAAAAGACATTGTTTACATTTGAAAACTTGTCTTTCTCCAGTAGTAATTAAAGTCTTTATTCTTAGGGTCGACCTATACAAACAGAGATGGCTGTTGCCTCTGCAACTGTAACAGCAGATCAGCATGCTGAGGTTTGCAAAGAAAACTGACTAAAAAATGAGTCTTCTCAGATTTAGAAAACATTTAAGAACCTATCAGACTGTGTGTTCCCTCAGGCAGAAATGTATTTATTTCATTTTTTATTTTCTCAAAGCTTGGCACTCATATGGTGCCCAGTGTGTGTAGAATAGGACATATGCTACATGAGGGAAAAAAAAAGTGTTTTTTTCTTGCCTGACTTGTGGTGGCACAGTGGGTAAAGTGTTGACCCGGAACACTGAGGTCGCCGGTTCGAAACCCTGGACTTGCCTGGTCAAGGCACATATGGGAGTTGATGCTTTCTGTTCTCCTCCTTCTCTCTCTCTCTAAAAATGAATAAATAAAATCTAAAAAACTAAGTTATTTTTTCTTTGTCTGTTTTGTCTACTTCTGTAGCCCGGGTGATTAGGACAGTACCTGGCCCATACTAGGTACTCAATTTACTCTATTTGTTCACTGCCTGCAAAATCCAACTAACATTGAAGTTAATTTGAGATCCTCATACTCTATTTTGGAAATACAGCATTTTCTAATTAGATTAAACTCTGTCTAGATTATAAATTAGGCATTTTATCCATAGAAATATGTGTTATGATAATGCTTTGTGGTCCCTTATTTCCTACAAGGATGACTGTTGTAGGCTCCTCGTAAATGACAAAGCCAGAAATTACCCTTTGTATGAATGAGAAATAGGAGAGAATCAATCACTATGGTATATATACAACACATACATAAAAAATTATTTTTTAAAAAATAACCTTTTCAAACACTTGAAACCCCCACTAGGATATAAAAACAATTATATTATGGTAGTAACAAAGCAATAAAATTATTCTGTCCAGTCTGTTGCATAAGTGGTCAGGAATAGCATTTGCATAAGTCATATCATATTGATTCTTTTTTTTATTAATTTTAATGGGGTGACATTGATAAATCAGGGTACATATGTTCAGAGAAAACATCTCCAGGTTATTTTGACATTTGATTATGTTGCATTCCCATCACCCAAAGTCCAATTGTCTTCCGTCATTTGCATAAGTCATATCATATTGATTCTTACAAACAGAGACTCAATACAGACAAAGGAACACATACAAAAATAAATGCCTGGACGGGGGTGGAACACAAAAGACACAGATGGAGACATCTATTATAATTGGCTTTAAAATGAAAACAACTAATATAGTAAAACAAACAAACAAAACAAAAATAACAACAACAATAAAAATCCATCCAGGTCAGTTCTTTTTAGTAAAAAAAAAAAAAAGAAAAAAAAAGTGTCTTATTTCTCTTTGTCCTTGCTCTGAAATCCGCTTTCAAATGCCATCTCCTCCCCCTTGCCAATAGATCAAGCATTCTCTAACAGGATAGATAGGGTAGTAAGGACTAATAATGATAATAATAATAATAATGAGAAATGGCCTCGGAGATCTATTTCATGTGTCTTACTCTCTCCTTGTCTTTCTTCAGCAGAACAGCTTCCCAGCCAGTGGGGCATTAATCATCAGAACAGCAGCTCCAAGATAAAGGCTGGGTGAAATTTCATTGTGCATTATAGTGTGAGTTGTGGGTGCATGAATATGTGTCTCTCTCAGTATCTAGAAGGAGGGAGTGGAGAGGAGAGAAGAAAAATCTGTCATTTTATATATTTATACTGCTCAAGATGGTCCGGACTGGTTCCCCATTGTTACTGCAGATTAAAATCATTCACATCCTTCTGCTTTGGTTGGAGGTCACCTCTCAAAAAGGTGAATACATATTATGACAAGTTAAATTCTACCTACTTTTTTCCCATCTGGCCTGGGGGTATGGAGCAGAGTAAGGGACAGGATGAGGGGGACAAGTGGAACCAGAAGCAGGACTGACAGGATAAATTTTTCTTTGCAAATCTTCAGTGGAGATCTACCCTTTTGCTTATATAATGCTTTGGATTAACAAGCTTTCCTGTGTTGAAGAGCCCTGCACTATATTTTGGGAGACCATTTGGAAGAGATAGGTAAACAGATGCTACCAGTATTGAGCAAGAACTGCTCCATAAAACGAGGTCACATACTGTGGCATGACATCATCTAGGAGCTTGCTGGAAATGCATAATCTCAGGCCCTACCCCAGAACTGAATCATGATTCACAATTTGTGCTTTAATGAAATCATCCCAGTGATCAGCATACACATAACAGTTTAAGAGGCACTATTCTAGTACATGCAAATATCCATGATTACTTGCCTCTCTCTCTCTCTCTCTCTCTCTCTCTCTCTCTCACACACACACACACACACACACACACACCATCAGATGAAATGAAAGAAGAGGCTGCAGTGTATATACAAGTCAATCGAATTTCCATTATATAATTTCCTCAGTGACTGCTAGCCACCACAGATATGGTGTGTATCCACTTCCCCAACCATTTCATCCCTGGATAATGAAAAATCAAGGAGAACCTTACATTCTCCATTTAGCTAACAGAACCAGCTCTCTAGACAACCCAAGGCATTAATTAGAAGGTTTCAAAAGGCAGGGTTGTCATAACAGCCTCAGAGTGTTTCTAATTTTTACAATCATTCAAACGTGCACCAGAAAGGTATGAAAGCACATCCCCGCCCCTCCTACTGCCTTGTCAAAGACTAAATGGAAATATCCATCTTGAAGCTGGGCTAACAGTGATTGCTGCTGGAAGTCATTTCCCTGTCATATATAAATAGAAAAAAAAATATGTACTTTAAGACAAAAAGAAATAGAATCAATTCTTGGACCTCAGTTTAAACTGGAATCATTGATTCTTTTTGATAACTCAAGAGACATTTACTAAGCACTTTATCTTCTACATAAGGATGGTTATTGTGGAACCCCTTCTGTCAACTTTCAGCAAAGAGGGGGATATATAAGGAAATCATTATTTACACTATCACTTTAATTAGAAAGAAGATATTCTATTTATTTCTCTCAACCTTAGCCATCCAATTCATGAAATGGGCAGATAGACCTGCCAGCAACATAAATTACAGAGTACTTCTGCTTGCTCTCATCTCTTCTCTCCTCCACTTTCTTCTCCTTCTTCCCTCTAATTTATTTATATATCTATTCAACTGTTGCTATATGTGAAAGGCACATTGTTAGACACTATTTTTTTAAAAAAGATAGTGGGAATAATATAAACCTGCTCTTTCACTGGTTAGATGAGGAAAGCTTGGAGACCTCTAGAGGCTAATTACCATGTCAGAGGTCAAATAAATAATTAGCAACTACATAAAAAATAAAGTTTAGATGCTAATAAGAGATCTGGATTAGACTCTAACTTAAAGCAATACAACGACAACAATAATAATAACCTTATATTAGATCACACCAATTTAAACCCTTGACTCACATTAGCTTAACCCAGTGGTCAGAAAACTGCAGCTCGCAAGCCACATGCAGCTCCTTGGCCCCTTGAGGGTGGCTCTTCCATAAAATACCATGTACAGGCGCAAAGGCCAGCTTAGGAGTACCCTAATTAAGTTAATAACAATGTATCTACGTATATAGTTTAAGTGTAAAAAATTTGGCTCTCAAAAGAAATTTCAATCACCGTACTGTTGATATTGGCTCTGTTGACTAATGAGTTTGCCGACCACTGGTTTAACCTATCCATGAAGTTGGTGTTTTAATCTCTGTATTTCAGATGATGAAACTGAGCTCCAAAAAGTAATTTAGTTCAAATCCCACAGCTGGTAAATGAAGGTCTGTCTAGAGTCATGGTTTGACCATGTCTTGATCCATGAGCAGTCTCCCAGTGCCTGCCTGCTTTAACACACTCCTTTCCTTCACACAATGCTGCTTTCTCACAGCTGTCTCTCTCCACCTTGAACATGAAGAAGATTGCCCTCTCTATGGACAAGCATTCATTTATATATACATTTTCGTTTCTTCAACAAACATGTATTGAGACCCACTTTGTGGCAGGCACTGTTCTAGGCCTTGAATCTCGAGAGATTGTTCCTACTCTCACTCTAGTGGTTTCTCATAGTATCTTTCATCATTGTTATTTCAAAAGATCATGAAGAAAATAGGTAACTATGGAGGCAGCTGAATTATAGGGCCAGGAGTAAATGTATTTCCACCACATACTTAGCCATGAAAGAAAAAATAAAAGAGGTAACTGAAAGCAGATAGAAGACTCTCACCAACTTACCCACACATACACAATCAGGCAAATGAGCCTCAAGATAACTTCCTATTTATATCAATGAATAGAAGCAGTGGGCCATTAAAAATAATTTTATCTGCCTATATTTAAAGGTAGATTTTAGAAGAATTAAGTCGTTTGGGAAAAGAAGAAAAAAAAGGAAAAAAATAGAGAGGGATATTGGTGATGATACTGCATTTCCAAAAGTGCTTTGAAAACTCTTTAGGGCTTGAATCAACCCAACCCTTGCTGGTATGATGACGAACAAAGCCTAAAAAAGCAAATTAAGGACCAAAAGCTAACAAGAACAATCTGGCCCAGCAGAGACAAGGAATTATCTCCGGGACTCCTTGTTCTTAAGGCTAAGATTCATGAGCCGCAAAACCACGTTGCTGACCTTTCCCATTGGTGAGCCTCACTTGAGAGCAGTTCTCTGGGGAGCAGGGTGCTTGGAAGTGGGATTCAACCTGTAAGGATCAAGAGGCATGTGCGCTCCCTAAGAAGGTGCTGGTGCACTGCTGCCTATTCATATGTTTTGACCAATATTGACTAAGGGTTTCTTCTGTGCTACTGTGCCCTTATAGCCTGAAATAAAGATCTTGCCAACCTAGAATTCACATTCTAATAAATAGAGACAATAAACCAATAAATATGTGATAAAATATCAGGACCATGTAACTGCTATGAGAAACAGCAAAGCAGGAGGTAACAGAGAGTGCTGTTTTATAATGCACAGTTGAGGAGAATCTCTCTAGAAGTTGCCATGTCAGCAGAAACCTGAATAAAGTTTAGAGAATGTATCCTACAGATAGCTGGAAAAGCTGCTTCAGGTCGAGAAAATAAGTGAAAAGACACAAACTTATTGATATGTTCAAACAGGATCAGGACTAATGAGGCATTCATCTAAGGTGTAAGTAACATTAAAAGGGGGTGCTCCAAAACTCAGTCATCAATATAAATATTATTTTACTGCATTATTCAAACATTAATATCCATATAAAAAATCCATGATAAACAAAATATTGATCTTTGTATACAGATTTATCGGATTCTGCAATTGCAAAAGCCTAAATTACTCATCTTTTCTTTATCCTGGCCCCATGTTCAAGGAAGTACAAGAGGCCCTGTGTGCCTAGAGCAGTGTACTGGAAAATATGGCCAGAGAGATAGCAAGGAGGAGATTCAAATACCACAAAGAAAAATGTTGGCTTTGGCCACAAGCAATCTGTTAGGTGATTGGAAAAAGCACCAGGAGCTCTAAAAATACCGTATTTGCCCATGTATAAGATGCAACCTTTTTGGAAAAATTTGGGGTCTAAAAACTGAGTGTGTCTTATACAGTGGTTTTGGCATTCAAATGCCATAGATGGAACTGAGGATGAGGCAATATATGAAGACAGTGATTTGTCATCAGATACAGATGAGGACAAGCTAATGGATGGGAGTTCTGACAGTGATGAGGAGTTGTATGAATTTTTTTTTTTAATAAATTTTTATTAATGGTAATGGGATGACATTAATAAATCAGGGTACATATATTCAAAGAAAACATGTCTAGGTTATTTTGTCATCAAATTATGTTGCAAACCCCTCGCCCAAAGTCAGATTGTCCTCCGTCACCCTCTATCTAGTTCTCTGTGCCCCTCCCCCTCCCCCTAACTCTCTCCCTCCCTCCCATGTCCTCCCTCCCCCCCCACTCTTGGTAACCACCACACTCTTGTCCATGTCTCTTAGTCTCATTTTTATGTTCCACCAATGTATGGAATCATGTAGTTCTTGTTTTTTTCTGATTTACTTATTTCACTCCTTATAATGTTATCAAGATCCCACCATTTTGCTGTAAATGATCTGATGTCATCATTTCTTATGGCTGAGTAGTATTCCATAGTGTATATGTGCCACATCTTCTTTATCCAGTCTTCTATTGAAGGGCTTTTTGGTTGTTTCCATGTCTTGGCCACTGTGAACAGTGCTGCAATGAACATGGGGCTACATGTGTCTTCACGTATCAATGTTTCTGAGGTTTTGGGGTATATACCCAGTAGAGGGATTGTTGGGTCATAAGGTAGTTCTATTTGCAGTTTTTTGAGGAACCACCATACTTTCCTCCATAATGGTTGTACTACTTTACAGTCCCACCAACAGTGAATGAGGGTTCCTTTTTCTCCACAGCCTCTCCAACATTTGCTATTACCCGTCTTGTTGATAATAGCTAATCTAACAGGAGTGAGATGGTATCTCATTGTAGTTTTGATTTGCATTTCTCTAATAACTAATGAAGCTGAGCATCTTTTCATATATCTGTTGGCCATTTGTATCTCTTCCTGGGAGAAGTGTCTGTTCATGTCCTCTTCCCATTTTTTTATTGGATTGTTTGTTTGTTTGTTGTATGAATTTTATGATGACTAAAACTTGAGTTCAATAACTTTATGTAATACTTTCTTTTTTTTTTTTCAAATTTCAAGCCCCCAAATTAGGTGCATCTTATACATGGACATGTCTTATATACTGCTCATGAAAATTAGGGGATATTTTATAGCTTCATATTCATTTTGAAATATCCTCTAATTTTTGTGATCAGTATACATGGGGGAATATGGTACTTGCGAACCTCCACAGTGACTGGCCAAGAACTGACCCCACTTCCTTCCCAGTTGTGGGCTCAAAATAAGATACAGCACATGGCCAGCTGTTCTGGTGGAAGTTCACCCTGGAAGGTATTATAACCTAATTAGGAGGATGTCCTTCTAGCATCTTGAAGATTTCTAACCTCTTTGCATTAAGGACCTTCTTCAAGAACCCTTTCTAAGTGGCTAATCTCGGCTTTGGGAAGTGCTGATCTCACCCACCAACATGAAACTATGAACAAGGGGATGAAAAGAAGCCACACTGCATTTTCTTCCCTGGCTTATTTGTACTGTCAACATGGAAGTCTTTAAGAGGGAGGTTAAATACATCAAGTTCCTTTTTTTTTTTTTTTTTTTTTTTAAGAACAGTGCCATTCCAGAGAGAAAATGTCACCAGAGAGTCTTAGGAGGTAACAAGTAAATTAAATTTCAATTTCCCTCTCCACAAATTATTCTCCGAGGGGGGAAGAGAAAGTACCCCCGTGAGGGTGGGGAGGAGACCAGATATTTCTTTTCTTTTTTTCTTTTTTTATTTTTCTGAAGTTGGAAATGGGGAGGCAGTCAGATAGACTCCTGCGTGTGCCCGACCGGGATCCACCCGGCATGCCCACCAGGGGGCGATGCTCTGCCCGTCTGGGGCATTGCTCTATTGCAACCAGAGCCATTCTAGCACCTGAGGCAGAGGCCATGGAGCCATCCTCAGTGCCCGGGCCAACTTTTTGCTCCAATGGAGCCTTGGCTGCAGGAGAGGAAGAGAGAGACAGAGAGGAAGGAGAGGGGGAGGGGTGGAGAAGCAGATGGGCGCTTCTCCTGTGTGCCCTGGCTGGGAATCGAACCCAGGACTCCTGCACACCAGGCCGGCACTCTACCACTGAGCCAACCGGCCAGGGCCGAGACCAGATATTTCTTGACAGGGCTTCACAAGTCTAATTATTCTGACAAACCTTCACTGCTTTCCCCAGTCATGGGGCTTGGCAGGGAAGAAGCAAGCCCCAGAGCCACATGTTAGATAAGGCTGTTAATCAGTATTAGCTGAGCCCTGATCCTAAAAATAAACTTCCCCCTGAAGGCTCTGTTGTCTAATGGTAAAAGTGAGGGGTTGAAAACTGTGGGCTCCTTGTCTCATTTCCAGGAAGCTGGTGGCATCAGGGAAATGATGGAGGGGCCCAGAGGGGATAATTCTCTGGGTAAGTAGAACTGCTCCTGATACAACATGAGCTATATCCTGTGAAGGCATGGTATTTAGGTAGAATTTTCATATATCCCAATCTAAGACAGTTTGTTTATTCAAAGAACCTTGGGAAAACCTTAGTGTTCTAAGCCAAAGTCTCACAATGCCATTGATAGCAACATGCTATATATAAAGGGGGAGTGTCCTATATTTTGTTGAATCGTATGAAATTGCTGATATTTGACCATCTGTTCTACAAAAATGGCAGTTTCACATGCTCCAGCCCTTTGTGTAAAAACTGTTCAGCAAAGTCAAACTCAACTCCAGAAAATGAAGGAATCTCCTCTAGAAATCTCTTCTGATTGACGAGTTCAGACTCTGGGTCAATCTGGGACCCTTAGCAGAAATCCTGGGTAACTGAGTTTGTGTGGATGTAGAGAAAATTATTCTTCTTGTCCTTATCTAACCATGTAGGAAGGATAAGCTCTATGAGGTTCTGTGAGTTCTGGAAGTCTCTTGGGTTGAAGTGGTTTCCTAATGCCTCTAGCATTTAGTAAAACCTTGTGGGAAAACCCACATATGGTCATTTATATTTCTCACAACAAGCCTCTGGGAAAGATACTGTTTTGCCCATTTTACAGATAATGACATGAAGGCTTAGAGAGGCTAAGCAACCTACCCAGAGATACACAGCCAAGTAACTGGGAGTACACAATTAAGTCCAATGTAGAATTTCTGACTCTAAAGTACACTCTCTTTCCTTCAACATACTGGCATTCTACCTGGAAATTGCAGTGTGAACGATCAAATATTAATCATAAGTTTTTGCATTGTTTTGTTTGGACATTATCAACATCAAGGCTGAAGTATGCTTCTTATTATACCTCCAGGCCAAAACCGTAAGCAGACCACAAGAGGACTTTCCATATCAGTAGTGTTACAAAGCCTAAAAAAATTTTAGCCTCTGTCTGGAACTTTTTAAAGTAGCTCACATTTGACCACCAAAGTTGTGAGAATGAGACAAGAATCAAATCTCACAAAGTTCTCAAGTCATGCATTTCTACTGTTTATTATAGTTCCAATCCAGGCTGAGCATTGTGTTTTTCTGGTAATTTTTTTGGTGCCAAGCAGCACTGGCCTATGTCAAAGTGACTTTACCAAAGCCCAGCACACATAAAAATAGGTCACGATCAGTATCCTGCTAATAGCTTATAAGTGATTCCAAATGGTGATTTGCACAGAACACACCGCGTTCCTTCTTTACTGATAACAACTCGGTCTGGAGGGCTTAGGTAAGAGAATGCACATTATTCTTGGAACTGTTTTCTTTTCGGCCCTTTTCTCTCTCACAGGAACATTCTGGTCTTGATGGTTGAAAGTTATCACTCAAAGACTCTTCTTTCTCTCTTTTGCCTTTTACACTGAAGGAGGACAAAGGAACTTGAGCGTGGACTTAGTTTAACTTTTCTACTTTAGAAGCTGACCAATCAGTGCCATGATCATAACCCACAGACCAGGGTGTCAGTTGTAATATAAGGAAAGGCCTGCATAGTTGTTGGACCCCCCTGGCAGTAAGAACCACAGGGAACCCAATCCAGTCCTCTCCTTTTGGTTCCTTCCCATTTTGGGGTGGGAGGGGGCAGTCAGGCCAAGATTCTCAGTCTGGATCTATTGTCTTTCACAAATTCCCTCTGGCCTTTCACTGTTCTAGTTGGACTTGGCTATCTCCTTCAGGATTTATCATCTGTGACTTCGATAATTTAGCTTTTGACATTCAGGCAACCTGAGATTTGTTCCTCTCACCATGTACCCACTTGTACTTGTCTACAAGGCCCATTCCATACTTACCTCAGCCATGACATCCAGCCAAGACATCTCATACACAAATCTTCACTCCCAGCACACAATACCACTTGTAAGTCACTGCCTCATAGTGATAGATTAAGTCAAACCCTCTTGCTTTCTTTAGATTGTAAGCTCCATAATGGCAAGGATCCTGAATTCCTCTTCTTTGTAACCCCCAAAATATATGTGGGTAGACATATTTTATAGCAGAACATAATCTCCAAAACCCATAGATCTCTAGCTTGGTTTCAAAATGGAAGAGAAAGTTAAAGATGGGTAGTAGATTATCAGAGACGAGAGATCTCAGAGACTGCATTGCCAGCACTAAGTTTAGCCTCCCAATTCTAATTTGACTCTCCTTCAAATCCCTATTCCTCAAACTTCCACTCTGACCTACAGACATGACAATCAATAAAGACAACCCCAGCCCTGGTGGGTTGGCTCAGTGGCAGTACATAGGCCAGGAATGTGGATATCCTGGGTTTGATTCCCAGTCAGGGCACACAGGAGAAGGACCATCTGCTTCTCTTCCTCTCCTCCCTGCTCTCTCTCTCTTCCCTTCTCACAGCCATGGCTCAATTTGACTGAGTTGGCCCCACTCCTGAGGATGGCTCCATGGCCTTACCTTAGGTGATAAAAATAGCTCACTTGCCAAGCAATGGAGCAATGCCCCAGATGGGCAGAGCCCCCTATAGGGGGCTTGCCTTGTGAATCGCGATCAGGGTGCATGTGGGAGTCTATCTCTCTGCCTCCCCTCCTCTCACTTAATTAAAAAGAAACCGAGACAATGCTATTTTTTTTTTAAGGTAGATTCTTACTTGAGGAAATACTGACTAGCATACCAAATATTTGAGATAGAATATTATAATAAGGTTAAAAAACTTTCAGTCTTACTTTCATGATATATTTGTTCTAAGCATTTAACTTAAGCATTAATTCACAATCATCACATGCTATAAGTACTAGTAGGAACTTTTTTCTGGACCCTACTTCCCCATTTTTACAATGTGGTAGACTTAGATTGGTTGCAAATTCTTGCTAATCCTCCCATTGAGAAGTAAGGCTTCTGTCCCCTTCCCTGAAACTGAGAAATGTCTGTGACTACTTTGAGCAATAGATATGGTGGATGTGACATTGTACCAGTGTTCTGGCTCTGTTCATTAGAAAACTGTCTCTAGGAGCCATGAGCCATTATGAAAGAAGTCCCACCACTCTGCTCGCGAGACTACATGGAGAGTCATGGACCCAGCTGAGTCCAGTGTTTCCAGTTCACCCACAAAAGCACAAGGCATGTGAGTCGTGTCAGACCGTCCAGGAACCAGGACAGAAACTGAGTAATTCTATTCAATTCTATGTGGGGTAGACGAATTGCCTTGCTGAGCCCTGCCCAAATTTCTGACCCTCAAAACTAAGATACAATGATATAGTTGTAGCGTTAAGTCACTAAGTTTAATGGGAAAGTTGATTTCACAGCAATAGCTAACTAGAGCATATGTGACTTGTCTAGATCACTTAGCTAATATGAAGAAAAACTAGGTTTTAAATTCAGGCATGTCTAACTCCATCTTCATCCATCTAGTCACTGCTATAGCTTTTTCACTGAAAAATAAAATTAAATTAAATTGCCCAAAGCACACCGATCGTTCTGGAGGAAAAGGGTTCCACAAGCCGTGCCACTTCTAGTTGTTAGATAGTGAGAAGGTACATAATAAAGCCTATCTTGTTTTCTGGTTTATTCAACAAGTACTGAGCACCTTCTAAGTACCAGACCTTCTCTTGAGAATCACCACCAAGTCACCTGCTTTCTCTACCCCATTATTACTACTATTATTATTATTTATTCAAGAATCACCTAGAGACATCCTTCTTAATATAGGGCAAAGACCCAGTGCCTGGACACCGTAGCTATTAGTAATTCAACAGAGTCCGTGAAATTCACAAAGAACTCTGTAACAAACAAGACTATCAGAAAGATCAAAGCACCAACTACTCCCGGGGGTTATCACACTCACTGGAGGGCCATATGAACTCAAAATCTTCTTTTACACATTCACACCGTTAAGAGCAGCACTGAAATCACTCTGCAGTTTTCTTTCTTAGAAAATCATCACTAACCAAGGCTTATTAGAAACAAATTGCTCAGATGAAGTTTCCTTAGTTTATGCTTTAAGAAGGAACTGGTAGATGTTCGAACAACCAGTCTTTCAGACTTCCATATTCACATCCTTATTCTGTTTCTCCTGGAAGAGCTTCCCTTTAGGACAGTCCTGCTCGGTCAATGTTATCAAAGCAAAGGAGGGCAGAACAGAATATCATTCAGAAAAGTGAAGGATGGGCCTGATAAATACCAAATTCAGTCTTCTCCAATTCTTTTTTCTTAAGTATTTCCCAGAGATTAAACCTTCATGAGTCCATTTTTTTAAAGGTTTTATTTATTCATTTTAGAGAAGGGGGGGAGGAGCAGTAAGCATCAATTCCCATATGTGACTTGACTGGGCAAGCCCAGGGTTTCGAACCGGCAACTTCAGCGTTCCAGGTCGATGCTTTATCCACTGCGCCACCACAGGTCAGGCCCATGAGTCCATTTTATCAAAGAAAATTAGCTGGGTTACACAGAGAGTAATAGAACTTCTGAGACTGATCTTTTTCATCCAAAGTCTTTCGAGTCTGAGAATTGTTCTAAACCATGGATATAATCCAAGAGTTGTTGGGTTCCTAGTCCTGACATAAGCTTGATGCAGTCTGTAGAATGTACTTGAGATCAAAATAGACTTGTAGACAAGGCAAGGTATTGAGTTTTTACAAAGCCCAGGATAGAGTTCTTATGGCTCATTGGCAAAAACAAAAATGTCCAAAACCATTGGCATAAAGTTATTTCCTCCAGTTAGTCTTTATGAAGAACATGGGGCTTTTTTTTATACCTCATCTCAGTCTAATCCAATTCTCTTAATCTGTTGGCTTTCCCCCAAGAGGATGTTTTCACACTCCCTTAAAAACAAAGAATGTCAACAGATTTATAACTCACTTTTATAGCCTCAGCAGAAGCAAAAGGAAAAACATGTAGATGTAATCCAATTATTACTGGACTCAAAGGAAAAGAAATATACACCAGACAGGAGGCTGTTACAGAGTATCCTCTTGCTATCCACATCCTCAAAAATGAGAACAAGTTCTATGATGTTTAGGGTCAGAATCACTGGCAAGACTTCTGCCCTGTGTACCCTACACTTCTCCAAAAGTTTAGACTCTCAGTGTCTAGAAAGACTCACCTAATCTGCTCCCATTTATATATTATCTGCAAGAGGGAAAGCCAAAACCTGATCATTACTGTGGCTTACTCCCCGAATCTGGTGTAACATTAAATCTTCCTAAGGTCAGTGAAAATCTGACCTTGAAAAAGACTATAGGACCAGCCATTTCTATGAAGAAAAAGCCATTTGCTCCTCTGCTTCCCACAGAGTTAGTGGAATGTATTCTGACAAACAAAACAAGTCTTCCAAGAACTGTGTAGACAGAACGATGCTTTCCCCAACAATAAACAGATCTGCTCTTGAGCTATGGAGAGTCATAATAGAAATATATATTGCCTTTTATCTTCTTTTCAGAGAGTAGAGTGAAGTATCAGGAGTTATTGTTTTAATATCAGAGAAAAAGCTATTATTTTTTTTTGGAGCATGTTTGTATGTATGAAATAGCACATGGGGTTATGAGACGGCTACACAGGTTCTTTGTAACCTTTCTGAAACACATAAAATTAGCCTGATAATATTTTCAGTACATGCAGATTTAAATCATGCCTGTGGAGTCAGGGAAGAACTGTCTGGTTATTTTTCTCAAAGAAAAAAAAAAGGAAGACAACAGGTTTACCTCCCCCAACTCAATTCAGAAGAATGAGAACACATAGGGGGTTTATTAACTATTGACTTTAAGTTTATAATGCCCACTGAAGTCAATGGTAGGGTGATGTCAAAGACTCAACCGAGCCCCCTAAATAATGTCTTAAAACTAAGAAACAGAAAGGAAAATATGGTTTCTGTTGAATTTTCTACAAATATTAACTAGGCTAGGGGTAATTTCCCCACAAACATTTGGAATGTCTTATTTCATGCCAGAGCATTGAAGGTTAATAACTCGATTAACCTTGTACCCCTACTAACTAGATTTATGAAATGTCAAGGGAGTCAGAAAAGCATTAAGTTTGAGCTTGAGTATAATTACTTTTAAGTGAAAAAACAAAAACATTACCACAAAATAAGGACTTCCTACACAGCTAAACTCAGACCTTCAAATTTTCTAATGTAATTAGGATCTTGGTCAAATATAAAGGAAACAAATGGACAAAAAATAACATGTAATTAATCAGCACTGAATATCAAATACAAAGACTGCATTTCATAAGGATTAGTTACCTCTAGCTCCAATTGCCCTTGATTTAATGTTACCCATTGGCTTCCAAAATGAATAATTCATGTTCCAGCAAAGCTACTGAGATGATGTGAACAGAATTGTACTAGGATATGGTTTTTTCCTATGATAACACATTTTTCTTTTTTCTTTTTGCTATCAAAAAGAATAGCAAAATAGGTAATAAGAGGAAGGCGTATTTCATACTGAAAGTGTTGTCCACTGCTCGTTTTGAATATTAGCTTTACCATTTCAAGAACACATATGACAGCAGTAATTACCCACGAGGGCACACAAGACTTTGTAGCTTCTTCAGCAGTGACTTCATCTTTCTGTACTCCTAGGTCTTATTACGATGAGTATCTTTAGGTATATTTCCTATAGACATAGTACTTCAGACTCTCTCTCATTACATGCAAACATTGACCCTAACAGCAATGCCTCAAGGACAGAAAAGTAAAATCAATGAATAGTTGTAGAAAGGCTTACCTGAATGCTGGCTGTGGAGCGATTCTTGCGGGTTGTGGTAGTAGCCATGGTGGTGGTGGTTTCCATGACAGTTGTAGACATTTCTGGTGGCATGGCGGTTGTTTGCGTTGTCCCCAAGATGGACGGGACTTCTCCCACCAGCCGGACACTTCCATTGATTTTAATATTGGGGTTGTTTTCAGCTGCCATGTTCAGTACTTTTAAGCCATCATAATAAAGCCCAGAGAGCTGGCCTTGGAAGAGGCGTCCTTTGTCCTTTCCGCCAATGGCTATTTGTGCCTGGGTGTTGAAGATGGTTAACTGCCGGCCTAGTGGGTTGGGTAGAGGAAACATCATTATTCCCATACATTTCCTCTCTTTGCCTTGCCTGATCTGAATGAAGCAGTCTTAAAAATAGGCTTCCTTGAGTAATGGGAGGGGAGGAAATTAGATAATAAACGTTCAATGTAGATATTGGCAAGTAACATTTCTCTATGTTTATCTCTTCCAATGTCTAGCGGAATATCCTAGGTAATCTGAATAATCAAGTCTCTATTTCTTTATTGTGAGGAAAGAGAACCTTGGTTCAATGAAGAATAGTACTGTAGTTTCCTCGGTCAAGTAGTTGTGTACAACAGAAAGAACCTCTAAGTCAGGTGAGGAAAATAAAATCATAAATTCCTATTGCATTGATTTATAGCCTACAAAATAACATAACAATTACCAAAAGAAATTATATATGGCAAACAAAAACTTTATGAGGTGCTTAGAATACTGAATTAAAAAACTAGGTCTAATAATTACATTGAATTAACTGAAATTAAATTATATTACAATGAAGAGATTTAAATTCATTGTATACTTGTAAAACTATACATTTAGTCACCAAACATCTTATTCCCTGAGAAGCTTCATAGTACATACTGTTCTATCTATACTTAATGTTTAATTAATATCTTAAGAAATCAATTCTTATCTCTATTAATATTGGAGTAAGAAGATTATGGTCATACAACTAGATCTCTCTCCAAAATATGGAAAATAAGCAAGCACTGATAATGTTCTTGTAGTTGGGAATAAAAAGTTATTATTCCAAATCAAGGTATTTTAAAAGAAGGAACGAATAGTAATAAAAGGAAGCAATGTATAAAAGTCCTTAAAATAAAATTGAGATGTGTTAATGGGTTGAAGACTGTCAGCAGCTCACCTTACTTGGACTTCCCATTTGGGAATCCATTTATGCTTCTGTGAATAGAAAGCTCTCAGAATGAAATCATGGCAGGATAGAGTTTAGAATAGTGCAATTCCGCTTATCTTCCTCCCAACTACTTCTAGATCTTTCCAGAAAAAAAAATGCTGTTTAAGCCTTCCATGCTATCGTTTTTCCATATTATTTCCTTCTGCTTTTCTATATAGAGAATGGGGCAAACTGACTAATAGAATTAAATATATCTTTTTAAATTTCTCTCCACTTTACTCAGTGATCAAACAGTGCTCCACTCATTCTTAATCTAATCCTCTGAAATAATTTATCTATAAATGACTGAAAACAATGTTCTATTATTCTTGCCTGCTTAATAAAAGGGAGTATATTTTTTAAAGGTTTGATGTAGTTTTGCTCCACAATCTCTAATATGAATAGAGGCAAAATGTGATTTTTGGTCCCTTAACTTCTACTGCCATTACATGGTCTTTATGTCTACATGATGATTAGCTATCTTTGAATTCCTGGTGTGTGATGTTTAATACTGCCTCAATATTAATGGACAAAATGGAAAAGGCGAAGAAAGGAAAATACATCTGTTCAGAGAGAACTCTTTATACAAAAGTCAATTCCATTCATTGGGCAACTCTCAAGGGCATATCAGTCAAGTATGATTTATAAATAATAAGATTTGGGAACCTTTGAGCACTGTAGAATGAGGAATTGGCCAGAGCATTTTTTTTTACAGTGAAAAGGATCTACACTCTATAAGAATATCTGGAGCATGACAATGAAATCTCCTGGCCTTAATGATAACAGAATTGCCCAGATCCTAAGGGTGCCATCAAAATAGATCTAATAGATTTTCATTATCTTCCCACACATGTCTTCAGTGCCCTGTGCATGTGCATCCTTGCTTGTCCTTGGGCCTCTTGTTTCTCACACAACATGCAACACAAAGTTCGAAGTACAATAACACTGGAGAGCATATCTTTTCTGTTTGTTTGTTTATTTATTTATTATGTTGACAACAGCTTTTTCTGAGAGCCCTAAGCTTACTACCCTAAGAACTGCCATGATGGAAGGAGAGAATAAATATGCCCTCACCTTTCACATTGTCATTTGGGGCAGCTTACGTCGATAAATAAGAACAAGCTGCAAAATAGGAGGTATCTGGAACTAAAATTCAGTGCCTTACATCAGATAGTCCCCGTACCAAGCTAGAACTTTCACTCATACAACTGTCGGCCAACCATAATATTTATTCATCCCTTTTTTTTTTTGTATGTAGTCCAGTACTGGTGACCAGTTAATGCCTCTTACTGGTTAGACTAATAGAACATTGTATTATTTAGAATTTTTCTGATAGTACAATACTTCATACCTATGATGGTTCTCATCTATTTCCTTTATGATATTATTCTACCTAGGCTTAAAAATAAGAAGAGGGTCAGAGAAAACTGAGCTGCAAAGCTGAATTATTCTGGCTAGAAATCATGGCTCCCTTTTATTCCAGCTGCCATATTTTACTCCCTAAAGTAACTTTTGTTTGTTCAAGGCTGACCCACATGTGGAGAAAGGAAAGATGCTTCCTGGGCTATAACATGAAGCCACTGCTCCACTTCTGGCTATTGTTGCTTTCTCAGAAACCTCTGACTCATCAGTTCTTGAGAATAAGACACTGGTTGGGTCAGACAGGAAAGAAGATGTCTGTATTCCAATTTGCCACCATGCCACAGCAAATATTTGAATTTATGTTTGCTTCTCTCTTTCATAGGCTACTTCTGGCTAGATATGCCTTTATTCTACTTCAAGACGCTTTCTTAGCTCTCTGTACCTTGGATTAGGTGGCCATCGCTAAAGAATTAGTGGGACAATCTCTGTCTCCTGCCATCTTTTCCTCTGACCACATTCATCGCTCTCAACTAAGCAGGCGTAAGTGAACAAGCAAGAAACCACCATCACTACCCTCTCCTCGTAAAGGATATGAGGACTGATGAGAAAGTGTCATCTTTCTTATTCTGAGAAAATTTCCTCAAAATCAATGTCAGTTTCATTATTGTCGGTGATTATGAACAATTGTGTTCGTGTGTGTGTCTGTGTGATCATATCTATAACCTAATCTGAGAATTGTTCTAGGATTAATAATAAAAAATTGGTTATAATGCCAATAAAGAATTTATAGAAAGCTACTTTTTGTTTTATTTTGGGTGCTTATCTTCTTGGAAGTCATTAATTGTTACCTCACTTGGACATCAAGTTCACAATATTGCTAAAATGAACTCTTTGCATTTCTCCAGTCAGTGTTGCACAAAGACTAATTAATTAAACCTCAGAACACCCTCGGGAATGAAGCAGTATTATTTATCCTCTACTCTGATGGGAAATCTGAGATATAAAGAAGTTAAGTGGATTGTCTGAGGTCAGGAAGTCAATCAATAGTAGACAGAGCCAAAAGACAGACCTGGAAAGGCCGTGCTCCAGATCTCTTTCCCAGAGACAGCGATCACTCTAAAGAGGCATTCCAAGTACTTCCTAATATATCTGTCTAATCATCCTTCTGTCTTTACCCTCTTTTTCACATTGTCTTTACCAGGCTTTTTGGTATATATTTTCTACTTCTTTGGAAGAAAAAGTTAGCTAGACAGAGGAAGGGGTAAAGCAATAGAATAATGAGATGTTACTCACCCAAATTACACACAAAAAAGTAATTTCAGTTACCATAATGTATAAGGATAAAACTGTTCAGTTTGCAAATATTACCTTTCAATATTATGTGCATATATATAAACATATACATATTTCCGTAAGAACATATAATGCCTTTCTCCATCCCACCTGAACCACCCCTGTCCCCTGTCCCCACACTTCAATTTGCTGTGTTTGAAAGTATTCTTTTAGAAGAAAACCAACTGATAACAATGCTGCTGTAAGAAAACTAAAAGCCTACTAATAATTTTGTAATGGTTTATACAAATGAAAATGCCTGGCATGCTATTAAACTTAGACTTCAAAAGGCAATGAAGTAAAATAAAATATTATTAACATAAAATTAAATAAAAAAAAAAACAAAAAAGTTCTCTCAGGCACATGAGACTCAGACATGCATCTAATTTTCATTTCCTTTTTAAAAAGTGAGGCAATCATCGTATTTAAATGTTAAAGGGACTTTATGAGCTGGTGATTACTAGACAAAATTATTTGCTTTTTAGAGTTATTCTTAATTTATTTTTAATTAGACCACATATATTAAAACAGGGCAAACAGTTATGACTCAGTGAGGATTTTTCATGTTTAAAGGTGTGAATGTTTTCACCCTTTAAAACTACAGTAGCCCTTTGTTTAAGGTGTATACTAATATACCCAATTACTTTTTATGTATAACTCACTCAAATCTCTATTTTAAAAACTCACGTAAGGTCTTGAGGCAAGAGAAACTTATACTAGCTTAGGAAAAAAACAGAATAAATAGCTTCCTAAAGAGAGAAACTTTTCTTTATTGAAAGACAATAGTCTTTCACAACCAATAGAAGCCACACAAAAAAATTCTAAATTCACGTATAACCGCTGCTCTCTTTTATTAGACAAATAGCTGTTTTCTTCCGCAGATCAGAAACTGCTACATTGCCTCTCATGAGCCTTTCCTTTTCCAACTCATTGTCCTAACCACTTATACTTTTATTGTTGCATAAACATCAAATACATAAGGGTTTCACACAACCAAAGTAAAAAATAAGCTTGCTCTTGTGTTTAGTTTTAGAGAACAACTAGACACAATTTACCGCTTATAAAATACTTTTGCCTCTGTAGATTTGGTTCTAAAGGCAAAATTCATCTTTCTCTTTCTCTTTTTTTTTTGTTAATAATCAAATGTTAAAAAAAAGATATTGCTCCCCTATAACATTTGCTTTAAGTAGTTTAGGTTACATGAGTCTATGATTTTTGTTTTTGTTAGCCATGCTACAGAGAGTAAAGCCAAAACAGCCTCAAGATGTAAGTTTAGAAAGCACTTTTGAAATTTCTTTAGAAAGCATTGGTAGAAGAGGTTATTTAAAATAAATTAAATTAACAAATGATGTCATGCAGTAGTTAAATTGCCATAATACATTTTTTTTTTTTCTTTTTAGAGGTCCCTGGAATTTTTTGTTTGTGGTTGTCACGTTGATAGCAAACGAGATGTTAGTCCCTTTAACTATGTTTTAATGGCAATGTATTACAATGTATTATAGCATGATTTATCAACATATGGCAGGTGGAAGCTGACACAAATTATAATGAAAATTAAAACAGTCATTTATGCAGCAGGCGATTATCATTTAAGGAACATTTATTTGCAGGCTTTAAAAATGAGGGTTTAGAATTCAAATGAATTTAAAATGAAAGTTTTAACGACGGTTACCTTTTTCCTGTAGCCACTCCTCTACGGGCCGGTTATATTTGAAGGGGATTTTCTGTTTTACCATTTGGAAGCGTTCATTATCAGTGTTGCCTTTAAAGTTTAAAAAACAGCTTAAAGAACAATCTGAAAAGTCAATAAGTCATTAAAAGAAAACATTCCTGTTTTTTTTTTCTTTTTTGGTTTGTTTTATGAAGTTTTTAGTGATAGATGTCAATTTATCTACTATTAGTAGAGGTGGAGTTGAAGTCACTCTGTCCTCTGTAGACTGACAGGTTGGACATCAGGTTAGTCTTAGCTATGCAGTGCTCCAGCATGTGTTGGGAATGTGGCATGGGACAGGAATCAGTAAGAGGTTTGGACATTTATAGAAATGGGTGTACCTTCACTCTTTTCTGTCTCACCCCAGCTACATCTTAATTGGGCCAAGGGGTGAGGACACAAAGATTTCCCTGAACTACGAGAACTTCACCTGCCAGATCAACTTTGTTATGTGGGAGGGACCATCATTGCTTTAGCCACTCTGCTGTATCCTACTGGAAGCCTGGGCCATGTATTCCTTTTCTACTCTCAAGGGTCTGTAGTTGCTCTGCTTTCTGGCAGAGGAAAGCCAAGGAAGACAATTTAAGCCTTGATGGCCAAGGGAGACTCCTTACTCCATAAAGGAGGCCCTAGCATCTCATCAACTGTGTAAAATAGAAGATTACAAATGTCTCCTTTTGTCTCATATTTGTATATATCTCTATATACAAACAGTTAAAATATAGTGATATAGCTTTTATAGACTTTTGAGCACCTATGCTTTATTATTACTAATAGATACAGGTTTTTATATGGTTACCTTTCTCTTTTTCTCTTTCTCTCTTATCCTCCTATAAGAGGTCTTTCCTGAATAAGTACCTATTCATAAAGCCTATTAGGGACACTTCTTCCAAGCATGAAATATCTAATTAGTTTCAAACCTCAACCATAATGTATTTAACTGCTGGTATACCTTCTTCTTCATTTCATAACTGTTACCACCGCCAGGTGGTTTCCATAATTAGAACAGACCCAGGGAGTGGTATTGTGGAAATACACCCTTAGTGAATATACCCTCAAATCATCAAATAAAGAAACTATGCTTTGGGAACTGTTCTATCTCGTCAACCAACCTCACAGTTACCAGGCAGACACTAGTGAATTCTAATTCCTGACTTTTGACTTGGAGCCCTATATTAGAACTTAGCGAATCCCACTCTAACATACCAGCATTAAAAGTAAAATCAAAATCTCCAAACAGGTGGCTTGGAAACCATTTACAAAAAGTGTCTAAAAGCCAGAAAAAAAATATTAGACTTAAAATCCTTAGACCAAGCGTATAGAAGCTCTCACCATGGAGTTTTAATCTTAGGGCCACCTCCACAGAGAAGTTACTACTGGCAGATCCCACATGTGAGGAAACACGTACCTGCCTTCGTCAGGGGCAGGAGAAGTAAAGAGTGGCGATATTCGGACATGTCTGCAAGGTTCCCCATTCATTTCACCTATGAATAACTTATTCTGAGAAGCTGACTCATTATTCTCACTACCCAGGAATAAAACAGCAGGAACAACAACAACAAAAAATCATAAAAGAGACAACTATGGATCTGTTTCCAGCCAACATTATGGGAGCCTGACTGGCTGCCACAGAGCATAAACACATTGACACATCAAAGGGTCAAGTACAGTGAATGGAGAGAACAATCAACCTTGTTGGATTAGAGTGTCTAATTTAAATTTCTGCTCAAGGTATTATTTTCACACACACACCCCCAAATTAAGGGTGCAGGCTAGGAGAAAAGAAGTAGAAAGGCAATTTAATTTCTTGGTATTTCAACAGGCCCGTGTTGAAACAAGTTAGTTGTACCTGTTTCCAGCTACCGATTAGAGACAGATTATTATATGATACTCCCTGGTAAGGTACTCAGAAGTCTATTAATTCACAATAAAGGTGGGTAAATTCTCACGTGTTTTTTATGGAAAGAGAATGCTTTTTTGAAAAGAATATATGTCTATAACTCTTAATCCTAACCTAAAGCAGACAGGTATCCCGAGGGATGTCATCCACCTTTATATGCTCTGTCCCCTCTCAACTTTTAGTTGTGGCGGAATAGTGTAGTGAGAAATTTCAAATGGGTTGTGCCAGATCCACCTTGAGTATATCTCATTACTTCGGGTTTCCTCTATCTGTCATTGTGGGTTAGAACATTAAACATGTTACTTAGCTTCATGCTGGTGACTGTTCAATGGATTGCTGAAGTCAAAAGCAAATATAAAGCTAAATATTCTTAGTAACATGCAGGGAGAATTCTTATGTAACCAAACTTCCAAATTATCAGGGTTCTAGATGTACCAAATTAATGCATTAAAAAACTTCATTAATTTACTTTCTCCAAATACATAGAATTTGGATCTTCCTAATCATCTTTTTCCTACCACCCACTCTCTTTTAAACATAAAAGTCCAAAGCAGATCATTTTGGAATACTGTATAGGCTAGAAAAAAAAGGGAAACTATGTTGAACAATGAAGAAATGATATGTTGGGAGGACAGCATAGCCACAATTCAACATTGCACCCTTCAAAGAGTGAAAGAGAGAGAGAGAGAGTCATTCTTCTCCACCTCAGCTTTAAAGACATTTAGAAAAGAGTTTTAAGTTTCCCACACCAGATTGATAGTATCTGTCACTAGGAGAGCGAGCTTGCATACTGTTAAATGCCCTGAAAGATGGAAGGTCATTTGGAAAACCAAATTGGTTTAAATTGCCACATTAACATTGTTCTTAGTCTCTTTTCATGTTCTTGTTGGTTTTTATTCTAATTTATCTCAAACATTAGAGAGAACTGTTTTAGAAACATGTGCATAAGAATGAGTTCATTTGCCCCGAGCCCCATTTGCTAGACTGATTGAAGAGCAAATAACCTTCTAAATATAAGACTCCATACACAGGGACTACTCTGCAAGCTGAGGAAGCCTCATCAAATTCATATACATTCGTATCAAATCCTTAATAACATTCAGTTGTACATTCCATATAGCAACCAGTATGAAAATTTAAACAAAGAGTGAAATCAATTCTTCAACAGAAAGTGATGCTATCCTCCAGAGAGGATGGCCTTATGAATAGTAATGTCATAATGTCATTAAGAAGAGGCACATGTGCATTACTAATTAGACAAAAACCAATGTAATGAGTTCAGTTCTCAATCACATTGAGAAATCTTGAAGTTGCACAGAGATCTTCAAATAGGTACTTCTTAAATTACTTATAAGGATCTGACATTCACCTCAATGGGATTGAATTTTAGGAAAAAAAATTAGCCACATATTATTCTACTTAAAATATATGTGTCTGTATACCCCTATCCAATTTTTATCAGCTATTGATATTTTTATACCATTGGTGTCTATTGTTATTTGCATTTATATTGTTGATTCTTTTGTCAAGTATTTCAACTCCTGGAGACTCATACCACATGCACTGTTGAATCAGAAAATTATGAAGAGCAGATTATTATGAGATGAGATTAAGGTCCAACTGGTTCATACACAAGGCTCCCATAGTTATATAGAAATACTTCATGGTTCCTACACTGGGTGAACCCATTTGGGATAAAAGGAAAAGAAAACAGAGGAAGATAAGACCAAGAAATCAAATTGATCCTTGAATAGTTCTTAATATGTCAGTTTCTACTTATGGTCCCAAAGAAAATTTGAAATTTGTTGGCAGTCTCAAAGAACTGAAATTTTTCTGATTGAAAAACTGAAAGAGAGAAAACTTATGTATAGCACAGAAAATAATAGCATTTTACACACTATTTGTCCAAATATAGGTCTTATTTATTAGACATTATACTAATTTTCTTAAAACCACAATAAATACAGCATAGGAGCTAATACCTTGGGCTTTAGAGGCAAACTTGGCTTTGAGTTCTAACTTTATCCATTTACTAGCTGTGTGACCCTGCACAAGTCACTTAGCCTCACTTTTCCCCATTTCCCCAATTCCTATAGGACTTGGAATAGGATAAGAAATAGAGCATGTGTAAAACCTGGGATGTGAAAAGTAGTCAATTTATTTAAACTATTATCGTTAATATGCTTCAACTCTTTATTCATGGTATAAAGAAAGCACAGGGGTTGCATGATGTGCTTCCACCCTCTCAGAATTTACCCGGCCCCCATATTCCATTTGGTCTCACAAAAGCTGTCATCTAAAGATCAACTGATCGCAAAAAAAAATAAAACATCCTAAATATCTCCTAAATCTTATAGCTGTTGCTTTTTATATTTCTGTGCCTTCTGAAATATACTCAGCGAATCCCATTTCCAAAAGTGGGTTTCTAAACCCACTGAAAGTAAAAGAGCAATTCAGGCATTGACAAATATGATTTTTAGGTCTAGCCCGGGTAATGATGACATACTGCTGCTAAGATGAGGAAGAGTGGCTTAAAGGTTCTGGCAATTTGCAACCAGGCTGACAAGAAAATGCTTTCTTGCAGGTAGACTATTAATACCGTCTGAAATACTGTCAAGCACGTGGCCATGCTAAAAGGAATATAGTAATGACATTCATCTGTACAAAATTAATGCCAGAGGTATTTCTGCATTTTGCTTTGAGTCCAGAAATAAAAGATGGAAAGTTTTCTTTATTGTTTTGTTGACACTAAAAAAAAAAAATGAGAGTGTTGGTCTAATGAACAGTCAAAGAATAAATATTATATACTGGAGCCAGAGGCAAAAGAAAATCGATGTGGGTAGGCTTAAGTAGTAGGAATTTTCAGAGGTTCTTACAATGTCTCTCTCCCCAAAGAACACTCTGTGAGTTTCAAAGCAAATATAAGACACTAAAGAAAAGGGACTGGGGAAACTCTCTGAGCTCAGCTCTGGTCTTGTTCCTGGCGCTGACCCAGACAAACTCTCTTAAGAGTCGGAAAAAGTGGTATTATGTTACCCAAAGGGCATCTAGAATGTTTGGCCACTTTTAAGTGATGGATGGAACTCAACAATGAACTAATATTTTATATTTATAAAGTGCCTTTAGACCAAGGAGCTCAAAATGCAATTATGAACATCATTTCATTAATCCTCACAACATACCTTAGAGGCTGAAAAAAAAAAAAAACAACCAACGCTATTTATATGTTGTGAGCCTTGATCCTTTTGTATGCCAAGGTAAAGGAATTAATCTCTTGGAGCAGAAAACTGATCGTCTAGGGGAAGAAAATTAATAGACCCAGAGTACATTATTAAGTAAGAGAGCTTCTCCAGACTCACTTAAGGGGTTCCATGAGCCAGGGAGAACCATCTTTCCAAAGTGATAAGGTGTTTGCCCTTGGAAAGCAATGTGAATCAGCCAGCCACCTGCAGACTTGGCTGATGAAGCTCACTGCCTCTTGTCTTTCTAGATATGTTCAGAAATAGAAACTATACATAGACAGACATATCATCATTTACTTCCTATATCAAAGTCACAATATCAATCGACCGAGTGAAGACGGCTCGGATGTGAGTGAAAACAGCACTGGCTGTGACATCCAACAGACTCTGGATGCATCTTATCTTAGAATTTACCATTTCCGTGAACTTAGACAATTACTTAATCCAGATTCCTCTGTTTCTTCATCTGTTCAAAAAAAAAAAAAAAGATAAAGATAATAATGCTTATATTGCCAGATTTTATACAAATTAAGCATTATAATCCAGGCAAGAATTTAGCTCTAGGAGTAACAGGAGGCCAGGAATGGGGAGCCTTCAGTTAATTTTAATTCTCAGGCTCTTTCCTTACACATGTCTAAGGCTCAAAAATGGAAGCTCTTTCTCCCAATAAACAGTAAAGAGAAGTGTGTGTGTGTGTGTGTGTGTGTGTGTGTGTGTGTGTGTGTATGTGTGTACAGAAAGGATGAGGAGAATCCCAGCCTGGAGAACCTTCCAGAACCTGTCCAGTGTTGATGTCTCTGTTGAACTCTGGCCTCTGTCTATGTTCTTTCACTGATATGCCTATATGCAGTCAGTCCTCATCTCTGAGTCCTGGAAGGCTAAGAAATCAGACTGGGAACCATGCTAGAGATGTAACCATGGTGCTCTATGTCCAGCTAATCAAGTAAATATGTCTTTATTCCTGGACCTGTGTCAAGACTAGCTGAAGTGAGATTGTGTGCCAATGTATTAACATTAAAGTTCTCTTTCATATGCTAAATTGAAATCAAAGTGCCGTGTCTGTTGAAGTGTTTATTATACTAAAGACCAGGAGCCCTGATGCAGCAGTTAGAACATAGATCACCAATCCCCAATCTTTCCCTGTATTTTGAAGCTTTCCTCAACTCTCTTTCTAAAGCTCTTTGCTCTTGAAATTTCTCTGCACTTATCCGCTTCCATCAAGGATACTTTCACTCCCAGAAAGATTTTAAAAATAACCCAAAACCGAGGTCCAGCTGACTGCAATATTTTTATTTGCTTTTAGAGTTCAAGAGAATATTTCTAACTAATATCTAATGTAACTTTCTTCAGTATGATAATAGGTTTATCTAGCATCGATTAAGAGCCACTTTAAAAAATGGCATGCAATAAATTAACAAAACATAACGTGACCGTAGAATGAGCTTTCCTTTCTCTAATGTAGTCGCTATATTTGTTCTATAATTATTTCAAAATACGCCCTGAAATTAGTCCCGTTAACTTTGACTGTCCAGATTTTGTCTAGTTCCTTTCTCGTAACCACGTTACTTATCTTTGTCTTTGAACCTTAGCTTCTTCATATACAAAATGAGGATTGTAATAACAACTGCAACATCAGGTTGTGATGTTTCACTGAGAAGTAGTGCACGGAAAGCAGTTTGCACAGTGTTTGGCACAAATTAAGTCTCACTATCTGATTTACTACCATTGTTGTAACAATATCTGATTCAGAAGGGTTAAATTTAAAAAGAAGGCGAACTTAACAAGCATGGCTTCACTACACAATTTTTAGCGTCAAATCTCTTCAAATTTCCCTTTCAACGCAGAGCCTTGATGTTCCGCCTTCAGCAGTTCGGCATACGATGCCTTCAAGATCCCCCCAAGTGCCCTTCTTCTTCTCGTCACTGTTTTCTTGTTGCCAAAGCCACAGTGTTCCTTGAGGGCTCCCTCTTCCCCACGACCTGGCATCCTCTGTACGATCTCCTTTTTCTCTTTAGACGGGTTGGTCTCTCTCATCCTCTCTCTAGCTACTTTGCTGTCCCCACTCTTCATTCTCTTTTTCTGTACTTCTTCTCCTGCAGAAGATACCAAACTCAACATTTCTAAAGCCAGAATACTAAAATGTTTGTTCAAAAAATGTTGTTCATTTAAAACATACACGTGTGGTGTCCCTATACAGCTCAGAGGCTAGGTAAGAGGTTTGGGAGGACAATTTCAATGGGAAAAAAACCTAAAAACATTTTCATCTTGATGCACAAGAAAGTCACAACAATATCATCTCTGATGCCTTAATAAATGTATGCTCCAGGACTCTTGTTTTAATGTTATGAAATCTCTGGTGTTCATAAATTATAGGTCTTTCACACAAGCCCTGTACCTCATGTCTACCCTTGACCTGGTTAATATACTGGTTTGCAACTATTGTACAAATAACCATATCACAGCACAGTCACACAGTCACATATTAAGCTTTCCAACTAAAAGTCAAGACAGTTTTCGATTAAATTGCTTCCCAGAAAGTTTGGGCCATCTTGTATTCATGCAATACATTTTATGAACTTCAAAGCAGTCCTTTAATTACATTTTATTAAGTTTATTCTTTTTTGTTTTATAACAGCATTCCGACCTGATAAGAAAATGTTTAACTCTAGCTCTTTTGTTTCTTGTGGAAAATACAGTTCTCAGCTTTGTATTATCTGAAAATTTGATAAGCATATCTTTTGTGCATTCATTCCAAACCCTGAAAAATTGTAAAGAATAGGAGGATTATGTGGTGGTTTTAAGAATTTAACAAGCTTGATCAGGTGGTGGCACAGTGGGTAGAGCGTCGGACTGGGATGCGGATGACCCAGGTTCGAGACCCTGAGGTCGCTAGCTTGAACACAGGCTCAACTGGTTTGAGCAAGGCTCACCAGCTTGGTCCCGAGGTTGCTGGCTGGAGCAAGGTGTTAATCGGTCTGCTGAAGGCCCACATGAGAAAGTAATCAATGAACAACTAAGGTGCTGCAATGAAAAACTGATCATTGATGCTTCTCATCTCTCTCTATTACTGTCTGTCTGTCCCTGTCTATCCCTCTCTCTCTCGTACTGTCTCTGTAAAAAAAAAAAAAAAAGAAGTTAACAAATTCTTTGAAAACTGCTTTCTGTAAGCATGGTTCTCAATACTAAATGTGGGCTGGGCTTAGTGACTCAATTCTAAGTAACAGGATGTGGTAGAAGTGACAGTGTGTGACGGTAGAGACTAGATCATAAAAAGCCCTGTGACTTCCTCTGTTTCTTTTCTCTCTCCCCTTTTCTCTCTCTTTCTCACATCAACTCACTCTGGCAAGCTAGTGTTATAGCATAAGGATACTTAAAAAGCCTTATAGAAAGACCCACAAGTGAAGGAACTAAGGCCACCAGATTCCTCCAGGCCTAGATGAGCTGTGTGACAACAGAAGCTCAAGCTGATATCATGACTTCAACTCATCAGACACCTTGATACAGAACCACTCAAGTAAGCTGTTAGACTTACAGAAACTGTGATAATAAATGTTTGTTGTTTTAAAGCCACAAGGTTTGGGGTAACTTGTTACACATCAAAAGATACAGAGTAACTCCAAGTTTTACCCAAGCATTTCATTTCATCCAGAAGTAGACCTGCTTAAGATGCTTGTCATAGCTCTCCTTACTTTATATACTCTTTCAGGAAAATAAAGAGATGCTATATTTATAACATTCTTATTTGCACTAATGTTATCTAGGGAATTCAGACTAGTTTAATAAGAGTTATGTCAATGAACCCATGCTAGTCCCTGGCCATCATCAGAATCTTTGTTAAATTTGATATTTAAAAATTATTTTTTAATTTCAGTTTATATTCAACATGATTTTGTATTAGTTTCAGGTAGTTAGATGTATACTATCTGTCAAATGAAAAACTTGAGAGAATTTTTATAAATCAGTCTGAAGTTTAAGATATCAATCCTTTACACAATATAAAATTTAGGATACTTTTCCAAACAAATTTTCCATTCTAATTGACTCCCAACATTATTTTTGAGTGAATATTAACAGGGGCTTAGAGTTCAGATTCATTAAGCATCCTAAGCAGTTTTTCTTATCTAATACCCAGAAATTTGAGCTCCTTTGCAGAAAGTTGATTGCCATTTCCTCACCTGTTAGGAGGACTGAAATTTTCTGTTTACTGTACTTTGTTGGCTCAAGACTTTAAAGTCTAAAGTAAAATCTCCTGTCTAGAGAACCTACTGATTACAGATGAAGATGTGGGTTGAGGGAGAGGTGAGAAGAGTGGGAATCGGGATAACACTGAAGCCCCTCTTTGGCAAAGTGTGTGTGTGTGTGTGTGTGTGTGTGTGTGTTTTATAATTAAAAAGCAGTTTATGGGCACAGAGTTCATTGGAACTTAACATTTCACAGTGAGAGGCGTTTACAATTTTATGTTGAGGAGACTTCAAAGATGATGCAAGAAACTTCCCTTATTTTAACACTTCTTAAACTTCCACTTAGGACATTATTAGAAATAAGACTCAGCATAGGTAAGTATTAGCAAGTGTAGATCTTGAGGGTCACCCCCCTAACCCCAAAAATGTATTAGTTAAAGAATTGTCTACTATACCCCTACTTGTTTGGTTATGTGGCATTTCCAAGGCTTTTCATAAAATAAACCAGTTGGCAGCCATGAATCATTTAGTGCAAGATTCAAAGGTCAGGCTCACACTGCTGCAATATGGTACAAGAACCAAAATTTTCCCAGTGAAGAAGTAACTTAAGTAACTTCAGGGAATACAGCCCTTTTAGTATATCTTGAATTCATACAATGCCTTGTTAACTCTACTTAGCAAATTAATTCAAACTGATTTGTTTGTGAGAACGGCATGGCCTCAAATCAGGCTGCGAATAAAGAAAAATGATAAGCAGCAATGTACTGAGTTTAGAGGAACACGTCTACGGGAATGTATAGACCAGCATGGGGCTGTTTTTATAACCTGTCTTGTTTTTTTTTTTAAAAAAATAAATAAATAAAAGAAATAAGAGGAAGAACATAACCTGTAAAAATAAACACTTGATAACACATTTTATAAGCAACACTGATATAAACAAACAAAAGCAGATAAAGTATTTAAAAGCATCAGAAGGGAATAAAATATATTTAAAATTTTAAATAGGCATTTAATTTTTTGAAAAGTTATTTAAGGCAAAATAGTAAGACATGCTTAGAAAAGATAGAAATGAAAAGGTACCCGTGTGATACGGCAGGAAGAGCCAAGATTAATTCTAAAATGTCATATACTTAAAAAGAAAAAAAGAAAAGAAAAGGACAATTCCTCAGTGAAACTCACTAGCTTACAACCTCAGGTTGAGGCCTAGATTTAAAATGGAGAGGTAGAAAATTTAAGAGGGAACGTGAATTACAGCAGCCAGAGCCTTTCCCAAGTTCTCGGCCAATGTGCTAATTTGACGAATAGCTATACCCCCATTCTAAGTCCTGCGCTCCTTTGCAATAGGACTTTGTCCCTCCTCTGATCACAGCTTGTCTATTTCTCTACCTCTTGATTCTGGGTTGGCTCTGAGACTGACCCTGTTGGGCAAGGGAGTATCAGCAAATGAGATGTGAGAAGACTGAACAGCCTAGGCGTGTGGATGTTTGCCCTCTCGCGATGCTGAAGCCTGAAACAGGCCCAGGAAGAAGCTCAGGCTGGCTCCTGGAAGGCGACAGACACAGAAGAGAAACCCCAGCCATCCAAGCTCAACCAGCTCAAACCAATCAACCTCCCCAGGTGTGGGAGGTCGTCAGAATTACCCAGATCCATCTAAGCCAGGCTGCAACAGGAGAAAACACCCACATGATGTGTGGACAGGTGAGCCAGTAAATAGGGTTTTGGAGTGGTTTGTTCTACACCAGATATTAAATGACAACCATGATGAATGGGGAAGGTAAGACTGGGTAAACAAAGCACTCTCTTGCGTGCTGGTTTGGTCAAGGCCCGCAAAGGAGGAAAGTGCTCAGCTGCCATCTGTGGAGTAAAGGAGCTTGTGGTGGGTGAAGGCCTTAAGTCCTGGAACGGCGACAGGGAGATGAGGGTCCCTGGGACCTAACTTAACCCTCTTCTTCATTCTAAAGAGAGAATATCAAACCCTCGGGAAGGAATGCAGTAGTAACAGTGCTCTGAAGACAGGAAGGCAAGGTCAAGGCTGAGGGAGTTGGGGCAGGGCAGGAAAACTACAGAAGGATTCATACTTCTCTGTTTTAGACTGAGATTATATTCTGGGTATATTCATACCCAGTTTTAGACTTAGATTAGGAAAAGGGAGGGAGAGTGGCAGGGATGGTCTCTACAGGTAGTAAGGAACAGAGCTAATAAGGGGCTGAGATGCTGGTTATCTGACCCTTCCTTCCATCACTATTCAAATGAGAGATGGACAGAAGGTTGGTAAGAAGAGCTGACTGGACTTGTTGGTAAGATATTGTGGAACCCTCACTCCACCAGCGGATTTTTTTTCTTTTCTTCCTTCTTTTTTTTTATTTTAACATTCAATATTATTTTGTATCAGTTTAGGTGTACAGCATAGTGATTAAACAATCATATACTTTATAAAGTGTCCCCCTGATATTTCCATTATCCACTGGGTACTATATACATAGTTACTACTGACTGTATTCCCTCTGCTGTATTTTACATCCCCGTGGCTGTTCTGTAACTGCCAATCTGTACTTCTGAGTCCCTCCACCTTTTCACCCAGCCCCCAGCCCCAGCCAAAGAGAAGAAATCAAACAGATCTATTCTCTTGGTGGAAGAAAGACAAACTTTATCATCTGCAATATTTCACATTTTACTAGTCAGATTAGTTATCCCTGTGTCGAAATTTTCAAACCAACCAGGGAAGTAGACCAGATGACCTTATATTTTCACCATTCTAATTGCCAGGTTACTTTGAATTTCACCCTTACAGAAACCCACTTTCATCTTTTCAATAATGATCCAAGAGATTTTTTTTTTTTTTTTTTTTCTGTATTTTTCTGAAGCTGGAAACGGGGAGAGACAGTCAGACAGACTCCCGCATGCGCCCGACCGGGATCCACCCGGCACGCCCACCAGGGGCAACGCTCTGCCCACCAGGGGGCAATGCTCTGCCCCTCCGGGGCGTCACTCTGCCGCGACCAGAGCCACTCTAGCGCCCGGGGCAGAGGCCAAGGAGCCATCCCCAGCGCCCGGGCCATCTTTGCTCCAATGGAGCCTTGGCTGCGGGAGGGGAAGAGAGAAACAGAGAGGAAGGGGGGGGTAGAGAAGCAAATGGGCGCTTCTCCTATGTGTCCTGGCCGGGAATCGAACCCGGGTCCCCCGCACGACAGGCCGACACTCTACCGCTGAGCCAACTGGCCAGGGCCTGATCCAAGAGATTTTTAAAAAGATTTTTAAGTGACTCAATTTGCCTACTCAAGATCATGCTATCTCTATTGATGCACCATTGCTATCTTGTCAAAAAAAAAGAAAAAGGGGGGGAGGGGAGGAGGGAGAGAGGGAGGGGGAGGGGGAGGGGCACAAAGAAAACTAGATAGAAGGTGACGGAGGACAATCTGACTTTGGGTGATGGATATGCAACATAATTGAATGACAAGATAACCTGGACATGTTTTCTTTGAATATATGTACCCTGATTTATTGATGTCACCCCATTAAAATTAATAAAAATTTATTTATAAAAAGAAAAGAAAAGAAAAAAAAGAAACAAAAAAAACTTAGAACCTTAGTAAGCATACAGTATAATTAGGACAAGGAATGTGTCTAGTCAGAGGAAAGCATTTTTTTGCTTTTAGGTTTTCATTTGTGATTATCAGGGATAGTAGCTTAAATAATCACATCAGAATCCTTACAAATGTTAAGACTTCTAAACAGGAATTAAAATTTCCCATCAAACCAAAAGGCAAGGGCTCTGTCCAAAGTTTTATTTCTTAATATATAATTTTATTAACCAATGTAACCCCAATAAATTTATTTTAAAAATAACTGAAAAAGGAGAGCCTAGACATAGTGAGTCGTTAAAAAAAAAGTGTAGATTTCCTGCTCACTTATCCTCTTTTGATGACTGTTCTAATTGAATAATGGTCTGATTCTTATTATTTAGTTTTTAGTACAGGGACTTACAAGAGATGGATGCTTAGAATACTTTTAAAGAAGCATTTGAATGGTTTCTGGTAACAAAGTAATATAGATACCAGGGTTGCTTCTGTCCCTAAAACCCTAGAGGTTGGCTGTGTTGACCGTGATTTCATCTGATATTACAGTTCCAGGAGGCAGTGAGGTTTGAAGGTATACCAATTATTGCTCCGACTCTTGAGCCCTCTAGTCAACAGCGTGCTTGTTCACGTAGCTGCAGTGGAGACAGTGGCATAAATCAAGAAATCAAAGCCAGAAGAGCGAAAAACAAAGAGCACTTGTATTGATTGTCCCATTTAACCAGAAAAAATGAAAGCCACTGTAACCTGACAGAATGATGCAGCTATACAATTATGCAGCCGCCCGAATGAGCGGGATTCACGGGCTAAAAAGGTCATCACTGTTTTTGCCACAGTGTTTGTCAAAGGCCTGTATAGCTACTACTGCATTTCAGCCAGACCGCTAGGGAGGTGGACTTGGAAATGTGTTGTGGATAAATTGCATACAACTACTGAGAATTAAAAAAACTACTGAGAATGGAAAGAAGATTAGAGAATTGTTGTGAAGGTCTGGGATCACGTTTGGTTAGAACTCTGAGTCAACATCATGGCAGAACACTTTACTCAGTTCAACTGACTTATTTCAAGAATAGATCTATTAAGAGTATACCAAAATTCCCTTTATGGATCCACTTAAAGATCAAAATTCTCCACGGTCACAGAGGAGAAAGTTACAAAATGAAGCAAGACTATTAGATTTCACTTGGTTTATCTCCTCTAGGAGATCTTAATTGCTCCCCAAGAAAAATATATTCTTTCCCATATATTACCTCCTTTTTTACTTCTCTGGGAGGTCCTACTCTATCCTTACCACACAGAAAACTTAGTAAAAGATCCAGCTATTCATTTGAAAGCCTGAAAGCATCAGATTCTATTTCTGTTAATACTTCACTTATATAAATTCCTATTTTATTTCCAACACCATCTCACGACAGTTTTATATAGGTTTTAAAATGAAATCTTTCTAAAACCTTGCCTTTTCTGAGAGTCTAGATTTACTTTTACTTTTCATTTACATTTATGTTAGATTTATATTTAGTTTTGTATTTTTTGGAAACTTTCATGATGCCTAAGTGTCCTCCTTCTTCCCTTTTATCATTTTGTCTAAGCACACTGAGACATCTATCCTTTGAAACCAATGGAGGGTCACTTCAGCAATGGAAAAGTATTTTTAAAAAATCTGATTTGTTTCAACGAAGAAGAATTTTCCAGTAAAACCTTACAAGTTATTCATAATAAAACATTTGATAACTTTCTGTTGCATTTAAAACAAACTTAAAAGTATATTTAATGCTTGTAAAGGCTGCTCTTTACCTTGGTGTATATTGTTATTGTGTGTATGCAGACAGTAAAATCAGAGGAAGTCTCCAGTAATCTCACTACAGCTGTACTATTTTTTTTTTTTTTTTTTTTTTTTTTTTTTTGCATTTTTCTGAAGCTGGAAACAGGGAGAGACAGTCAGACAGACTCCCGCATGCGCCCGACCGGGATCCACCCGGCACGCCCACCAGGGGGCGATGCTCTGCCCACCAGGGGGTGATGCTCTGCCCATCCTGGGCGTCGCCATGTTGCGACCCTCCTGGGTGTCGCCATGTTGCGACCAGAGCCACTCTAGCGCCTGGGGCAGAGGCCACAGAGCCATCCCCAGCGCCCGGGCCATCTTTGCTCCAATGGAGCCTTGGCTGCGGGAGGGGAAGAGAGAGACAGAGAGGAAGGCGCGGCGGAGGGGTGGAGAAGCAAATGGGCGCTTCTCCTATGTGCTCTGGCCGGGAATCGAACCCGGGTCCTCCACACGCTAGGCCGACGCTCTACCGCTGAGCCAACCGGCCAGGGCCAACAGCTAGCTGTACTATTTAATATTCATTGGCAACCACTGTACAGGCACCTTTGTCTCAAAAAAGGGGGATTAACAAAACTGTGACCACGGTGCTTGAGCTATAGGAAGTCAAGTGTTTTCTATTCTGGGAGAGAGAACTTTGACTTTTGATTGATAATTTTATTATAACCAAAATTAATACCAGTAAAATGTGAAAGAACCCTCATTTTTGTATAAATAAAGTCTAGTCTGCCTTAATTTATTTATTTATTTTTTTATTTTTATTTTTTCCTGTATTTTTCTGAAGCTGGAACGGGGAGAGACAGTCAGACAGACTCCCGCATGCGCCCGACCGGGATCCATCCGGCACGCCCACCAGGGGACGATGCTCTGCCCCTCCCGGGCATCACTCTGTTGCGACCAGAGCCACTCTAGCACCTGAGGCAGAGGCTGAGGAGCCATCCCCAGCACCCGGGCCATCTTTACTCCAGTGGAGCCTCGGCTGCGGGAGGGGAAGAGAGACAGAGAGGAAGGAGAGGGGGAGGGGTGGAGAAGCAGATGGGCGCCTCTCCTATGTGCCCTGGCCGGGAATCGAACCCAGGACTTCTGCACGCCAGGCTGACGCTCCACCACTGAGCCAACCAGCCAGGGCCAATTTATTTTTTAAATACTTATTTTAAACTTGTGAATGCTTGTGTGTATATGTACACCAGTAAACAGTTATAACCTGGTTCTCGTTCCTTTAGTCACTTCCCCAATTCACTAAAATGTTAAAATTTTTAAAATTCAACAGCAGGGTGAGGAGGACTCATTTTTAAGGAGAGTCCACCCTCATAATGGCAGATCAATGGCAGGAATGGACCAGAAGCTCAAGCAGGAAGTGCTCATCCACAGGTAAAGGACAGCCAATGCTGAGAAAATAAAGAGCTTGTTCTCCGGGGCTTAGATGGACTTAGCAGGAAGCAAGTAGAAGGAAATATAAATGCAAGAAATCAGTTGGCACCTGTATGCAGAAGGGCTGATAACAGGGTAGGGGAGCAGAAACGGGGCTAATAAAAACCCATGAATTGAAAAGAAAAGTATGTTAACTTTGCTAAAGAGAGAGGAGAAAAGTGTATTTGGATCACTGCAACTTTTAGTTTTTAAGTGGATGTAACAGAACTAAAGAAATAATAATGCTTTCTGTTTGCTACTTTCAAATCTTGCTCTAAAAGCAATGTATGGCATAACATGAATGAAGATGAAATTGAATCTGTGTCTTTGGTGTTCAGTTAGAAAAGCAGGGTATGGTTAGTTTTTTGTTTGTTTGTTTAAGAATAGGTAAACGGATTGCCTGTCCCATTTTTGTATTTCTTTATTCTGAATTAACCTCAACAGTGGGTCTAGACAGGTCTACTTAGCAGTACTATTTCCAGTGTCTCTGGGATTTCACTCACCCACTTAGAGATTATCTTTCTCCCTTTATTCTAAGCAGAGATGAAACAATCCATAAAATAAAGCTGATGGATCAGTGAAAACAAAGCTATAGGCTTCAAAATATGTATAATCTAGATCAAGGGACTCCTGACTACAACCAAGGAACACACCTGACTCATCACAGTTTCTTTTTTATAAATCATCTTATGAGAACACAGCCCTGCACATTCATTTATGTATTGTGTGTGACTTTTTTTTTTGCAGATTTAAATAATTGCAACAAAGACCGTATAGCTTTAAAAGCTTCTAATATTTAGAAAAAGACTTTCTTAAATAAAGTTTTCAGGGTCTCCACATTTATATTCAAATCCAAGTTGATCCTATCACCTATTAGTTGTCTGAGACTGGAGAGGGTATCACTTAACCTCTCCAAGACTCAGTTTTCTCATCTCTAAATTGGGAACAATAACGGAATCCATTTTTCTAGGACGCTGTGAGAAATACTCAACGTGGTAATCCATGAGCCTGGCACAAAATAAGTACTATATCAGTGTAACCTATTACTATTATTCCCCTAAAATCCTTTATGCAAGAATATGCTGTAATAGCTTCATCCCTTTCTACAAGATAAATATACAGCTCTCAGACACTTGAGGGCATTTGGAATGAAGATTTCACCATATTTCTATAATGTGATTAAAATGAACACAAATTCTAGTTTAATTAAACATTGAGACTGGCAATTGTGCATCGGGCAGAAGCACATTTCTAGTAAATGTTTAATAATGTGATTACAGCGTGTGCTGCATGCACTGGGGTATGGGAAACAATAGTAAATTTGCATGTGAATTTAGAGCTGTCAACCAAATGAATTTGAGCTCTACATACACAATGCAAACTGGAGTGCTCCTGGGAAACGGATGGAAAGTGGGGTAGCACAAAAGGATAGGAGTGTAGGAACTTATAAACCTATATAGAATCCTAGCACTGACACTTTGTGGCCCTGTGACTGCAACATGGGTGTTCCAACTCCTTGAGCCTTGGTTTATTTAACCTGTAAAAGAGGTAGATTAATATTCTTTTCCCTTAAAACCATTGGGAAGATGACAGTAAGTGAAATAACGCACGAACAATAGTTTAGGGTTGTGTATGCCTAGTTAGGGTAGCAGAGTTTGTTACCATTGTCCTATAGAACCCAGGGTCACAGCCCCCAAGTTCAAGCTCTAAAGGCACTTATGTGTGCCCTTGAACCCAGATCTCACCTGAGATCATATATCCATAACTAATATGGATTCACACATAAAGTAGATTTTGAATAAATATTTGTTGAAGGGTGAATGAATATATGTATAAGGAGATTGCTCCATTCAAAGTTACCCCGCTGATTGGTATAGGAGATTAGTAACATTTTTAAAATATAAAAAGCAACACCAGTTAGTAAAAATATTTCTAAAGAGTTTCTGCCTTTTGAAAGTACAATATAATTACTTTTTTTCTGGCCCATTATCAATTGATTTCTATCAGTTGTTTTGATACAACCCTTAGCTTTTGGCTTGAATTGTTATTTTCCACTCATGTACCTAGTCACTAAGTGATTTTATGCAGCACTGTTTATCAACCATGGGCATTTGGCAAGTCCCTCCAGCCAGGCCCACACAGAGCTTCAGGGACTTACTGTAAGGCTGTAAAAGTACCACGTGAAAAAGAACTCCATTTCATGGAGCAAACTGCACACACCCCTGGGCATCCAATCCAGTGCACATGAACTCCATGAAGATTAGCAGTGCCTCTTTGTCCTTGACTCCTTCTCTCCTTCCTCCTCTAACCCTCCTTCCCCCTTCTTCAGCCTGCTGGGGTATTGACAGGGACTTTAGAGGAGTGGAAGGTCTTTATCTCTTTGAGAAGAGCTGCAATATGATTACAATCGATTGAGTGATTTACAGTTTGGAGCGCCTTTCATTACCCTCTGTGCTTTATAGAATTATAAATGATGTAGTGTATAAGAATATATATTATTATTATTGGCTACTTTTGTGTATCACCTTTCTCTAAGAAACTAAATATTCTTTCTTTTTTTTTTTTAGATTTTAAATAATGAGAGGGACCCTGCATCCTTGTACAAAACTTAAATTGAAGAGATTGAAAATTGAAAACTTTTCCCATAAATAAAGTTATGCTCTTGTATGAGCATTAGGATATTCGATGTTCATATAATTCTGGGGCAGAGGGACAATGGCATAGGATAATTGCACTTTATGTTGGAATAATAATTCTAGATTTTCATAAATAAAAACAAATTCTGCATGCCAGAATTTTTATTTACTACCTAAACTAGAGATTCTTTGTAATTCACTCAGTCTAGCTTTGAAATTATGCAATATTTAATGATTATTTTAATTTGGAAGAATTTGTATAATTACATATGCCTTACATAGAGTGAGATATCACTAGTATTTTTATGTTACAGTTTCTCAAATGAATATAAATTAAAAACCACATAAAAGGTGAGCACACTGTATTTCTAATCTTGAAAACATTATTCCATGAATTTGGTTTAATATAAATATACTTATTATTCATAAAAATTAGGAAACATATTTCCTTAAATAATACCTAGAAGTAACTTTGAAATGTGGAAAATACTTAACGTACAGTTAAATAAATATGTATTGTGTGCCTTTAAATTCATTAAAGTTCACCTTCCCCTCTAAATACTACTAAAGATGAGAAAAACAAATTATGTCCCAAGACTAAGTTGTTTATCTTGTAAAGCCCTATAGAAGTTTCCATAAAAATTATTATTTGCTTAATAACCCTCTACATCAAAACCACTGCTCTCTTCACAAATCAATTCCAGATAAATAATTTAGTTACTATAATTTCTACTATATTATCTGATATACATCTTTATCATTATAACAAATTCTTTTTTTGTGTTATTTAATTATTTTATAAATGATCTTGAACTTAATGTCTAAGGGACATGTGTTTATATGTTTTCTTTCTCTTTCCCAAATGTTCTTCTCTTTCAAAGTATGTCTCTCTCTCTCTCTCTGTCTCCCTAACGCGCGCGCGCACACACACACACACACACACATAAACAAAAACACTAATCCTATGTTGACCCTTAGAAATATGGGAGGATTAGAGGCACCAACTGCCACACAACCCAAAAGCCATGTATAAGTTTTGACTCAGCTACTGATAGCCTACTTTTGACCAAAAGGTCTTACTGATAACATACACTCAATTAATACATATTTTGTATGCTTTATATATATAATATACATATTCTTACAATAAAATTAGCTCAAGTAAAGAAAATACTAAAATATCATAGGGAAAAGAAAGTACATTTACAGTAATTATTGCAAGAAATAAAAATAAATGTGTATAAGTAGACCCACACAGTTCAAGCCTATGTTGTTCAAGGTCAGTAGTATAGTCTTGTCTTTTTTCTTCTGGGTATTTATGTTTAATTTTAGCATTAGTCAGAAATCTTGAAATTTTTGCCTTGAACTACTTATCAGCTTCTAGGAGACACTGACAGGGAGAGAAAGGCTCTAGATTTTATAGCAATGAATGTATAGGCGGGCCCTCACTTATGATGGTTTGAATGAAGACTTTCGACTTCATGGTGGTGTGAAAGCAATACACTCAACAGAAACTGTACTTTGAACTCTGAATTTAAATGTTTTCCCAGACTAGTGATATGCAATAGATACTCGCTGATGACACTGGGCATTGGCAGAGAGCCTCAGCTCCCAGTCAGCCCCAAGATCAAGAGGGTAATGACCAATACTCTATAGTGTACTCACTGTGTTGAATTATTATGCTCAACTTCAGGCTAATGTTAGAGTTATGAGCACGTTTAAGGTAGGCTGGACTAAACTATGATGTTTGGTAGATAAAGTATATTAAATACATTTTCAACTTATAGTATTTTCAACCTAATGGTGGATTTATTAGGATGTAACTCCATTGTAAGTTAAGTGGCATCTGTATTTAACTTGTAACTTGTACAAAGCTGTTTACCTTGTGCCTGGAAATTCACAGAAGGCAAAAGATTGCCTGGTTAAAAAAATAGAAGAAAATAATACTAAGCACCATCTCATCACTCTTCCATTCCTCAAGCAAGAATATTAAAATGTAAAACAGAATTCCATCTAATATAGCTCTTCCCTTCTGCTTAGATATAGTGCTAGCAGGTAAAATGGGATCACTTAGAGAAAAAAGCTGCCAAAGTCCCCAAAGGCCTAACTGATGGCGCGGAGGAAGGCAGATGTCATAAATGCTCAGGGAAGTGCTGACTTCTAAATTGGCAGAAATTAGAGATTTAACTTGAGAGAAAAATTCTAAATTGTCCAGGTTTGAGATAAGACCAAAAGAACCCCATGGAAGGAGCAGAATGCAATTAAAACCTGGGGCTGTGAAGCCTGGTGGTCTTGGTTTAGAACATCACCAGCACTGCCACTCATTCTGTGAGCCAGGCAACTACCTAAGATCCCTGCAACTGTTCCCAATCTGTAATATGAGAATGAAACTAACATTGGCCTCAAAGGTTAAATCAGGGCTTAAGAAGGTGGATGTGAAAGCCTTGGCTTCCTGGTTCATTGGTAGAGTGTCATCCCAGCGTGTGGAAGTCCCTGGTTTGATTCCTGCTCAGGGCACACAGGAGAAGTGATCATCTGCTTCTCTATCCTTCCTCCTCTCCCTTCTTTCTGTCTATCTTTCTCTTACCATCCTGTAGCCATGGCTCAAATGAGCAAGTTGGCCACAGACACTGAGGATGACTCTATATCCTTGTCTCAGGTGCTAAAATAGCTTGTTTGCTGAGCAATGGAGCAGCGGCCCCAGATTGGCACAGCATAGCCGAGTAGGGAGCTTGCCAGGTGGATCCTGGTTGGGGCACATGCAGGAGTCTGTCTCTGCCTCCCTGTCTCTCACTTGATAAAAAAAAAAGAAGATGGACATGAAGCAGGGTATATGTAATAAATGCCCAACAGTAGGCAGCCACCATCATCTGGATGAACTGGCAGAGCGAAGGTAGTGGCATCTGCCATTTTTGACATTACTGAGACAACCACCCTCAGTATCGAGTGAAGTTATTATCCCAGTGATCATGTAAGGTCAAAATACATTTTTTTTTATTTATTCATTTTTAGAGAGGAGAGAGAGAGGGAGAGAGAGGAGAGAGAGACAGAGAGAGAAGGGGGAAGGAGCTGGAAGCATCAACTCCCATATGTGCCTTGACCAGGCAAGCCCAGGGTTTTGAACCGGCAACCTCAGCATTTCCAGGTCGATGCTTTATCCACTGCGCCACCACAGGTCAGGCTCAAAATACATTTGATGAGTTCAGAAGGTAGATGAGAGAAAAGACCCATTATTTTATTAATAATGTAAATGCAAGTTTACATTATGCAAAACAGGTAAAAGGAAATAAAAGATACTATATTCTTGTTCTAGCTGTCCAGTATAAGCTACCAGCCAGCACCTTCATAGCACCAATCTGAGAATTGAATGAAAAAATATATTTGCATCCCTCAGTGCCTTGCTCATAACAACTTCACAGTAAAAATAAGCCTTCGGTGCCTCGGTCAAACCAGCCACATTGCAAGTATGGCTACCTGTGGTTAAAAGCTACTGTATTGAATAGCATAGTCTGCGAGACAAATAAAAGACACGGTTAGCACTCTAAATATCAGGGATTCTCAAAAGCAGCTGCATATAAAATCACGATGGGATTTTAGAGAATATTAATTCCTGGAGTACTGGTCCTCCTATTTTCCTGTGTACACAAATCACTGGGTATCTTGTTAAAATGCAGATCTTGATTCAGGGGGTCTTAGGTGGGGCAAAGAGTCTGCATTTTTAAGAAGCTCCAGGTTGCTGCTGCTAATCCAAGGACCACAACCCAGACCATTTAAATGAGATGATTTGGGACTAAGGCCTGAGCACACACAGTTTATAAAAACTTACCAGGAGAATCTCATATGCAGCCAAGTTAAAAAAACACTGCTACGTACACATACACATACTCAATTGAAAAGATTTTAAAAACACTTCTTTTTTTCCCCAACCAAAGACCAACTTCCATGTTGGAAGTCCCTTGGAAATAGAAACTCGCCTACTTGTGAATCCTACTTTATTCCTGAACAATTGGAAAGAATGAACATTTAGCAGTGCAAATATTTGGGATGCAACTGGACTGACTGATTAATGGACAGGTTTTGCGACAGAATGTTGAAAGAACTTAATTATATAAGATGGTTTTAAAAAGTGTTCCTAGCAATGGTCAGACAATGCATTAAGTAAGCTTCTCCCCATTCGTCATTATATCTCTGCAGTGCTGGGAGCCACGCAACAATGGCTTCTCTTCTCGGTTGTGTTTGTACTTCCTATTCCTGTTGCAAAACTTCATTACCTATGCGCCTTCTCCCATTGAACAGAAGGTAACGCGAGTCCTGAACGATGAATGAGCAGGTAGATGGGCCTTGTTTTAATGTGTGCTTCAAATCTGGCAAGGCTTCAAAGGCTTGCAGCCAAAGAAGGAAAGAAAAGGAAAGAAAAGCTTCTGGCTAGGAATTAACGGAAAACCCAAGGCCTGAGAGCTGTCAGCCTCAAGTCAAATACATAGACTCGTTTTTAACCCTTCGAAGTCTCAATAACCTAGGATGAGATGTGGACAAAAAATGTCTTTCTTATACCCATGTATACTGTCTAAACCGTGAAAGGTCATTCAGCATTTAAAATTAAACTCCTTGGAAATTTTCTCTAACTCAATCATTCTCAAATGGAGACGATTTTGTCCCTCAAAGGACATCTGGTATTGGAGAGATGCTACTTGTGTGCAGCTGGTGGAATCAGGGATGCTGTTAAACGGCCCACAGTGCACAGGGCAGCCTGATACAGCAAAGGATTATCTAGTTCAAAATGCCAATACTGCCAAGGTTGAGAAACCCTAGTAACTAAACTAGCCCATCAGGGATTTCAAGTTGAGAATATTTTTGATGGAAAAGCAAAAACAAAACAAAAACCTAAAATCCTAGAGTCAGTCAATAAAAGCATGACTCCGAGGAATGAAAAAATTTGCAGGAAATTTGAGGTAGTACCACCTGAGGATCAGAACAGGAATCTTGGCTCTACCCCTTAAGCTGTGTGATACTGGGTAAGTTATTTAGCCTTTTACAGCCTCAATGATGTAACCTTAAAATGGGTATAGTGGTCATAATAATATCAAATCCGGTTCCCTTATAGGGTAGAGTGAGACTCAAATACAATAATGCATATAAGGCATTTTCAGCACAGGTAAGCATTATAACACTGTTCTTACTTACAACCCTTATAAAGACAAGGTTTTGTAGAATTTGACACATTCAAATATAAAGGAGTTTTTTTGTTTGTTTGTTTTGGTTTTGTATTTTTCTGAAGTTGGAAACGGGGAGAGACAGTCAGACAGACTCCCGCATGCGCCCGACCAGGATCCACCCAGCACGCCCACCAGGGGGCGATACTCTGCCCATCTGGAGTATTGCTCTGTTGCAACCAGAGCCATTCTAACTCCTGAGGCAGAGGCCATAGAGCCATCCTCAGTGCCCGGGCAAACTTTGCTCCAATGGAGCCTTGGCTGCGGCAGGGGAGGAGAGAGACAGAGAGGAAGGAGAGGGGAAGGGGTGGAGAAGCAGATGGGCGCTTCTCCTGTGTGCTCTGCCTGGGAATCAAACCCGGGACTCCTGCATGCCAGGCCGATGCTCTACCACTGAGCCAACCAGCCAGGGCCAAGAGGGAGTTTTCTTATGTAGGGTCCTAGAAGAGGAGCCACTTCTACATCCTTTTCACGTTCTCAGTTGGGTAGTCGAACAGGATTTAAGCTTAGATTACCAGTGGGCACTTTATTGACTCAGGATGGGAGTTTCAGTTAAGAGCACTTGGTATGCAGTATCAAGAAGAAATGCACAAACAGACAACTGAGACCCAGCTCTCCTCAGCACCACCTGCCATGAGAACTTGGGAAGCTGTTCGGTTCATCGGTCTTCCCTTTCCAGGAAGCCTGGCTCTGACTTGAGAAGCCCCTTTCTGCACAGTGCTCAGGGTTCTAATAGCTCTGAGGATATAATTCGGCCACCCACTCAGAGCAGAGAAAGGATCTTTAGCAATCCCAGGAAGCCCAGCCTCCCGGGGGCCCTACAGCTGGGTCTAAAATTAGTTTTTCATTCTGAACGCACCTCTCTCCTCCCCTCCCTTGTTCCCACCACTGCATCGTGTCAAGACAGAAATCAGAGGCCTTATGAAGAACATTTGTCAGTGTCTAGATGCCAGCTTTGGGCTGGCGCTTCTTTTATTTTCCTGTCCTGTTCCTTGGCCTTTCTATTTCCAGGTTCAAAGAGAGAAGGTGCTTTTGAGTACTGTCTCCCAGAATTAAGTGATATAAGGTTCCAGCGGCTATAAACCTATTTTCATTTAGGAGTCTTCCTTATTCACAAAAAAGCGTGTTTGCTTCATGCCCTGTGTCCTGCTGGTTTCTAAATATATGAAGCTTCAAATGAAGCGATAAAACTATCCCCTAATTTTTGTGAGTAGTATATTTCACAGAGGGATGTTTCAGTAGAGCCACATAAAATCCTATACATGCCCATGAGAACATTCTGGAGTTGGTGCATTCATCCTGAAACACAGGGACTTGTTGAAAGGAAACAATGGCCTGATGGCTTGTTTTCAGAATGAGCTAACTTTTGTGAATATTCTATGGGAGCCACTCCATATTTCTTTACAGTTTAAACATTAGCAATTATCAAATAACACAACTGAACTCATTGTGATGTTTTTTTTATTTTATATTTATTACTACCAATAAATCAATAAATATCTTGGAAAAATGAGAAGGGAACACGTCCATAGAAACTGTATCAGGGTGGCTTTGTTCTTTGATGCCCAGATACAGGGAGGTATGTTGCTTTTATGGTTTAATATGGATTAGTTAAGCACTGCCAGATTGCTCTAATGACGCTTTGCATTTTGTTAAACGGACACTTTCAGTCTCACAGGGAAGCAGGCAGCAGAGAAAGGAAGGTATCCCAAGCTCAAAAGTGAGCTACTCCTAGGAAGTCTTGGAAGAGCAGAGTGTGAAACTAGAATATTGAACTTTCCAATTCTGCCTTCCAAGCTAGGCAACAAAGTAAGGTGAGAGTTTCTTTAAATACTCATCATTCTTTCGATTGCTTCACGGAAGCACATCACCATTGTTCTCATGAGGGTAGCTTGAACTCATTACAGATGAGTTTTTCAGCACAGCTTAAAAGAACTTCTCTTTTTAAAGGAGGGTTTTCAACTCCACATCTCACAATAACCATCTCTGTGTGGTTATTGATATTCACCTTTGTAAACGTGACACATTTAATAAAGGAATAAAACCTAAAATGACACAACAAAAGATTGATGCCCCTTCCTATCTATGTACTTTTCAAAATATCCGATTTGCTGTCAGAGCAACAGTGGAAACGGTGCCCGGTGGAGAACAGGAGAATCTGGTCTTAGTTCTATGCCTTGTTCACTTGTGACATTAGGGAAGACCAGCATCTTCCCAGGCCCTCTCTTTCAATTTGATACATAGAAAAAGAATATGTACTATACTCAATTTAGTAGTCAAAATGAAGTAATCTTTATGAGTGAATATGTAATAGTAAAAAAAAAAAATGCTACCCAAATGTTTGGTAATCTTCACAGCTAACATTTATTGAGCATTGATTTAATTGACCCAGAATTTTTTTGAGCTTTTTACATGCCTTTGACTCGCTTAGTGTTTAGTATTACTGTATTTTGAATGACAGGTGGAAAGAGGCATGAATGATTTCCGTGCTGAGGGCGTGTCAAGGTATATTCATCCAGCCTATATTAGAGTCACAGCTAATGACACCAGCATGCCAACTCCAGCCAGTTGCCTCCAAAGCCCATACTTGAAACTACTATACTGTATCATGTCTTATAATAATAACACTTATTATTAAAAAGCAACAGTTATCCATAGTTACCAGTAATAACAGTTTTCAGTGGGAAGCAATGTCATTAAAGCAGGGTTTTCTCTGTTTCAAAAACATAGGAAGCAACCCATAATTTGGAACTAAAGGTGCAAAGAGGTAGGCACATAATAAGGGTCACTGGTTTTCTTACATATCTATGGTTTTTAAATGACCATTAAAGAGCCTTTTCATTGCTGGCAGCAACCTCATAGATTCCATGTTAGCTCAGGGCAAGTGGTTAATATCAATTTAGAAACCTTTGAAATGCTTAATAAAAAAAATAACAAATCTTCCAGCAGCCCTAGCAGCACCAAAGATAATATGCATGAAGAGAGACTGATTTTTCCTATGAGCAAATAAACAGCTTTTAAGATCTCAAGCTAGTCTGACTTCCCCGCAACCCTCTCCCCCTCCCCCTGCCGGAGTTCAAGCAAGAAGCATTTAACAATCAGGTCTATTGGTATCTAGTGCATTTGGATGATGATAAAAATTCATAGTAGTTGTTAACACCTCTGGCTCTCTTCAAAGGCTCAGAGATAAATGCATAAGGTCATTTTTGTGAGTTAATTTAAGGAGTGCTAAGAGTATGACAAGAGACTCTCAGCAAAAGCAGAGCTGGAAATTGTATGGAGACGGAGTGGGTAGAGAAAGGACTAGGCAGGGCTTCCTCCTTCAATATCTTGGGAGTCTTGTGTGCTATATGTGGATGTTGACATAATTCTTAACCCAGGCATAAGAAGATAGGTTATTCGGGGAAAACCCCAGAAGCACAGTTACTTCTGATTGGTTTTTAAAGAATATTAATGCTGAGTTAGGCATGAAAACATAATCACAGCCTTCCAGTCATTCAGAATTCTTGGTCTGCAGTGATTATTAGCTGAACAGCTTTTAAACTTCTGGAAATGTGCTCCTGGCTTTCTCTTCTCTGTGCCCACTTCACAATAAAGAGAGTGAGAGGATAAAAGTGGGAAAGCTATGGGGAGTGTAAGAGATTGACAGTGAGACATAGCATCATGCCCACATGAATGAAAAGTTCAGTATTCTGAGCTATTCTCTTGTATCCACCAGGTGATAATACAATCGTGAAGTGAAGGCCGTTAGCCAAAGTATTTTCCTTTCCATTCCTGAAACATTTAAAATCAGGGTTCATGGTTCTTTTCCTGGGAGAAGTAAGAAATGGGAGGAAAAACTAAGGGATTATTTAAATGATCTCCTTTAAAGAAGGCAGCCTTCCGTCCCATTGCCCTTGAGTTGGCCATCTGGCTCTGGAAGTTTGTTGGCAAGTGCTCCTTGACTATAAAATTTAAATGGATGGTTAACCTCTCTCCCTCCCACACCAGAATGCTTGCCATTAAAACACCTACTAGGACCAATCTCTGAATAACAATGCAGTCTTAGTGTAAGTAAAAAAATAAAATAAAAAAGAACAGAACGAATTGGCAATGTCAACCAAATCAATGAAATCACACCCTTAGTTTTTCTGTTATCCTGATTTATTGCTCATCCATTCAAGTTTAGTGAGCTTCCTTTCAAAGTCTTTCTGCTATCTCTGGCCAAGTGTACCTTCAACCACATCAACTAAATGGTACCACAAAGTCCAGACCTCAAATTGATTATTCTGTGAAGATCAGCAATAGCTCATGATAGAGATGGTGCCCCTTCCTTCCACTGCCTATCATTTGCAGTGACCTGGAAACCATGCAGCAATTGTCTTTGGTATGAGCCAGTCAGGCAGTATTAGTCACGTTGACAAAACGTGTTCAGTGCATAGTTAGTAAGTCTCCAGAAGTTCCCTACCCTGGACCAAGTCCTAAAGAAATAACTTCTCTTCTCAAACAAAAACATAGAAAGGTACGCCTCATGACTGAGTGATGATCATGAGAAAATTACCATTTAGAGGTAAGAATTGGAGAGCATAAAAGAGCAGGGCTATTGAGAGTAAGACCTGTACCTGTGGGGTAATGCTCATTCACTGGCCAGTTGTCCACCTGAAGCGTGGCATTGCCACCATTCCTGGTAAAGCGCACCACGTGGTATTTTCCATCATTTACAGGGGTTCTCTCTTCTTTGATGGAGATGTCAACTGTGCCAATATTGAAGACAACTCCTATTTTCCCTTGTTCCTGTAATAGAGAAACACAAAAGAAATAGTTATCACCAACCACAAGGTTTCCTCCCTTTAAAGTTGATCTGCCAAATAACAATAAATGCGCCGGTACCCAGAGGCAGACATTGGCACAAAGCAAATAACAGTACCATACATTTCTCCATGGGCTTTCATCCTTAACATAAAAACCAACAGTACAAGCTGCCCAAATAGGTCTCATAGACTGCACTGTGCAGGTTACATCATTTGATGGCCCTTCGCGGATATTAAAGCTGGAACCACAGAACTACGTAACAACTGTGTAGTAACACAGCAAAATTCACTTCTGTGCAGTGACTCAGGCCTGTTTTCTAGGAGAAGCTAATAAAACATTAGGTCCTAGAGCACCTCACAATTCATCTTTAAGATTAAAGAGTACAGATAAGCCTGCTTGCACATTTCAGGTAATCAAATTCAATGGGAGGTATACGGAATCATCAGGAGTCAATGGCAGAGAAGTTAGCATTATGGACCAACTCCTGATAATACCATTCTAGATCTAAAACACATAGAAAATGTGTGTCCTCTGTACAGCCCAGTGAAACTGAGCTGGGGTTTTCAGAATCAGATGGCTGTCACCCTTCCTACACTTGTAGCTCTACTCCTTGGGTTAATCGAAAGAGAAATGTAATATGCAGTGCTATAGGTTTATGTTACACAGCAGAAGAGACCTCTGTGGCCACAAAAGATTTCTGTGAGGGAAAACACAAAGAATTCTAGAAAACCAACACTATGGCAATGAAGGTGATAAGAATAGTGCTGGAGATGGTGGTGGGGAAGGAGGAGGTGATACCATCTACCTCCTAAGAAGTGAAACACTGAAGCATAGTAATAATGCTAGTAAAACTCTTACTCTTCCCCTCTAATAATTGGTTATAACTAAGAGTTGGAGGTAGTATTCCAATGAGACTTTCATGTTATGAAAGTAACCTTATGATATAGTCAGTCTTTGTCAACCTCTTACAAATGTATCACAGCATGTAGGGTACCAGGAGGAATAGGCAAAGGAGTAGTCTGATTTACTGGGTAAGCAATACTTTGGACATCAAAAGGTAATACAATTTAGTTGTAGTTCTGGTGTTCTACAAGACCGAGTTATAACATTTGTTCACAAAGTCTGATATCCTCTGTTTCTCAATCCAAGAAGTAGTAGAAGAAGTACAAGGAGGAGGAAGGGGAAAAGGTGGGAGAGGAAAAGGAGAAGGGTGAGGAAGAGGAGGAAGGAAGGTGGAGGCGAAGAAGAAAGAGCAGAGTATGGAAAGAGAAGTCCAGAATCCATTTCAATTAAAATGTAGGAAAGATTTAACTCAATCTCAGATTTAGTAATTTGGTTCATTTACTCATTCATTCAGTACATAAATATAAGGATATTAAAGCACTTACTGTGTTTAAAATCAACAAACTAAGACTTCTGGTGAGAAGTTAGGCACTGGTCTCCATCTAGTTTGGTATGCTTCACTTATTTTTTTTTTCAAAAGACAGGTTTTTCTCAACTTGTCAATTTTCCTTTACTATTTGAATGCATGCTGTGCCCAACAAAAGAGTGGACAAATATCCAGGAGTCTTGATCTTAGAAAGTAGCAATCTAGGCTGATCAACAAAGGCTGCTCTCAGTATGCGGGGATGCTGAGCTGCAGGGCGGATGTCACTGCTTCCTTTGTGTTCTTTAGCATGCAGTGTAACATGACGCCTGCAATTCCCATGTTCTGTTTCCTAGGAAAGGTAATTCAGGTGCCTTCCAACATGACTACATGCACTTATGATTTCTTACACCCCTGTGTACTATGACAGTGTGTTCTCTGTTTTGTTCTGTTTTATTTCCACCTCTACACTTTCAGCACTAAACAAAGTACCTAGAATTAAAATATGACATATAGATAGATGTACCTGATGACAGGGTTTTTTTTTGCATATTTCACACCCATAATTAATAATATTATGACCCATTTTATTCTTATACCTTTATTCTCTAGGAATTCAGAAATGAGAATATGACTTTTTTTTAATGTAAACAATTGGCATTTATTTTTAAGGGTGTGTGTGTGTGTGTGTGTGTGTGTGTGTGTGTATGTGTTGGTACCTAGTCATCCTCATCCCTAAATAAGCAAAGCTATAGTAACCTGGGTAAGCATTTGTTTAGAAAACTGAAAGGAGGACCAGGGGAGTTAAGAAACCATCACTGCAGATACCATTACTCCTCTGCACACCCAAGTGTGGGCTGTTCACTGCACCGCTGTTTTTCAGTGAGAAGCCATTGTGTTGTTCCTGGATGTGTGAAAGGGACTGCTGGTGATTCAACTCCCCTACAAATCACTGATTAATCCTGGATGGAGAACAGTTTTAGGGGGAAAGAGGAGACCATTATACCAGCCTTCTGCCACTTTTTAGCCACAGCAGTGGCAAAGTACAGTTTTGGCTCAGTGAGTTGGCTGATCAGTGAGATATACTCTTGGGTAGATTCTCTGCAAGATCCATAATAGTTTCAGGAAAATAAAAGATTCAATCTCTGCCAGAACAAATATTTGGTCCTTATCTGAGGCTCCACACATTTGCCACCATAATCACTGTTTCAGAGAGGTCTTCCTAATCCTGCAAGCACATAGCTCTGTCAGGGGAGACCCTTACCTGGATGTGGCACTGTGTTTCCTGCAGTGGTAAATGTGGCTGTGGTAGACCTCAGATGTGGTCTCTTTACTCGCATAAAATGTCATTAGTGCAACCTCCTTATCATTTGTCACGGGACCACAGTGGCATCAGAATCTGTGTCTAACTGCTTTGTCTCAGTTCCTTATAAGCCTTGTAGCAAATACCCATATAGTTGCCCACGTTTGAATCGATGACACTCAGCTGTTATGAAAATAAACTCTCGTGGTCCATGTATCCAGAAAAGAGAAGATATAAGACAGAAAAAAAACATTGGCTGTACAGTTAGCCCTGACTGACTTTGGGCAGGCTCCTTAACTTTTCTGACCCATTTCTTGGTAATATATATATTATGGGTATAGGATTTGCATACTTCATAGGGCTGTTGTAAGACTGAAATGGTAAGGTGGATATGAGAGCACTTTACAAATAACAAAATATTATAGAAATATTAGGGATAAATGAAATCAGGAGAAGAAACCATCCAATCATTTGACCACAGACAGCATTGATTAGTGTAGAAATTAACTAATTCAACAGAACAAACATGGCTCTTAGTACAGCATCGTTCAAACAGTACCTATGGCTCTGAAAGCCATATGACATTGGGCAGGTTATTTAACATCTGATTTTCCTGCTATAAAAGGGATGTGTGGACAAGGGAAAGGCTACCTTTGGAGCCTGTTGTGAAGATTTTAGAAGAACACATAGGTGTGAACCACCCAGCAGGTGGCTATGCATACTTTGGGGCCTCAGTAAAGGCCAGTCATTATTCCTCTTTCTTTCCCTCATCAGTGCAGTTGAAAGTAGTGGCATGTGCTGAAGAGCTGTTGGTTGGGCCACATGGTCAACAAGAAATACAACAGAAATAAATGCAGACTTTAGCAAATGGAACAGTACAAAACAACACTGGTGAGGCTGATTTCCTGTCACAAGTTGGTGGTTGCTCTCTCCTCACATTCCCTGATGCCTTTTATAAACCTCTCCCAGAGAAGCAAGGTGTAGCTGCTGAAACAGCATGGCTATAAACATTAATAATGTCATACCCATCACTATTAAAGTTGCTACCCAGTCAATCACTTCAATCTATGTTTTCCTTCAATATTAAAAACAAAGACAAGTGGTGAATCAGAAGACATTACCAAAAAATTCTCAAGTGCATTCAGAAAATAGACAAACAAAACAAAAGAAACAAACTGAACAGTACAGCAAATAGCTGTCTTTAAATAGCTAGGAAGTCATTCTTCATCAAAAAGGACTGTTTGTGAGCCTACCTGGTTTCCCAAATTAGCCAGGTTCCAGTTTTCTGATTCTCTTATCAGCTACATTATGTAGCTAGTGCTGTGGAGGTGACCCAGAAAATGGGTACTACCAACACTGGGGTCACATTTCAGCAGCAAAATTACACAAGGGCAAGAAAAACCCTCAGGAATCAAGATCTCCCCGAAGACCACTGCTTCATTCATTCCTGAACGCCCTCCAGGGAAGCAGATGGCACCACCTGCTCGTTCAGAATGTTGCAGCTGACAGAAACGGAGTTGGGACTCTCAAATGTATGGCAGGGGCATGTATAAAGGAAGCAATTCCCGACAGCTTAACCCCCAGGCTTTACACAGAACCTGCGAGTTCAGTGTGAGGCAGTAACAGGGGGAGAATGATATGGACAAGATCCCTCTTGGGTCCAGACATAGCCAGGGCTGCCACACCCATTTCAGAGTCTGAGTCCTAAAAAATAAAGTTACCAGCGGCACTGCTTACCACATTTTTCTGGTCCTCCCATTATGGGCTCATAGTAAGAGAGAACCCCTGGGCCCCTTTGTAATGTGTGGGGCCAAGAGACCAGTGTTGATCTATCCATGAGGTGTCACTCATGAGCCACTCACTTCATCGCTGGTATGAGACCCACCGATTTCTCCCATTTTCTCTCCATCTCTCCACCCAGCAATTCCTGGTAGTGTCTTCTTTGTCAGCCCGGCTCACTGAGTGAGGATGGCATTGAGCCAACTAGCAATAGACATAGAACGTGACTGAGAAACAGTATGTTTGCCTGATGCCACCAAATACTTTAAGCTGTTGCTGCAGCGTAACCCAGACACCTTGATGGACAAAGCCGGTACTTGGCAAATAATGCTTAATAGAATAATTTTCTAATTCTTATGATTACCCTTCAGATTTTATAGGTTAAATATGGAGAGTGGATGAATTGGGAGTTCATCAACTAACAGGACACACGTTTAAGACACATATATGACTATAAATCCTATGGATTTTCCACCATGTTACATTTTGGTCACATGTATTAGATGTTGTAATTGGAGTTATCTATATGAAATGGCATATATATTACATTGTATATGCTTTATGTCTGCCTAACCTGTCCATTTAACCTTAGTTGTGGGTCTCTCCAATATAGGAGTTCTAGCAGGTGCAGAGTAAATATTTGTTAAATGAATCAATAAATAATGAATTAGAATGTGTGATTGTGGTAGAAAATATGCGCTATATTTTTATGTCATGGCGGGCAAAATAGGATTTGAATACTATAATATAAAGTAGAGAATCAGTCATCTATAATCAGCTGTTTTTGAAGTAAATGTTAGGCAAACATATGGTCTCCTTGTGCTTTATATATGAAATCAGTAAAATACAAAAAGATGACATACCATTTACTTGATTCATCAGATAATTCCAGCTAAGGGAGAATTTTGTTGAAGTCCTTTACACTACATTAGAACACACTAGGGCTCTTTTTGTGACTACTGCCTTTCAGTGAAAACCATTGGTCCATTCTTTCAATGTTACGGTCTCCTTGTTTCAGCCCCAGGAAGATCGTCCGCTAATAAGCACTGAGTGTGCACGCTGGGTGTGCAGAGCCATGCACTATTGAAGAATTCAAGAGATATAAGAGATGGATGTTTCTCCCGCAAAAAGTCTGAGAGAGAGAACAAGCCCCTCAGGACCCACCAGACTGACAAGGTTCCAGCTGTGGGGCTTGGAGAGGCTTTGGGCTTTCACTATCATCCCATGGCATTGACCCAGTCTCCTTTTCTCGAAGAGCTTAAGTGTGGCTGTGACAGGAAGGGTGGGGAGCAGAAGGAGAAACTGTCTGTGCTGGGTTCCAGAAGCTGTTAAGATTTAGAATCAGAAGACCTGAGCCCAGTCAAAGCTCTGCATCTTGTTGTCCAAGTGATCTTGAACAGGCCCCTCCACTGTCTGAATCTCAAGCTATCTGAATGAAAAATGAGAACAACAATACAAAGACAACAACAATAATGCCTGTGTTCAATGTATTTAAGAGAAATCAACAAAAAATGGTACTTAAGAAGATGAAGTGTTCTAAACAGAAGATATAACAATGATGACAATGGCAGGTGAAATTGGTGATAGTAGTGAATCCGCTGGGGGGATAATTGGGTGAGAAACTGGGTGAGATGATGAGCAATTCAGAGGCCCTTGCACACGACCTACAGATTACTATTCTATTTAAAATGACTGTCTCTCTCATTCAAGATCACCAACTCCAGAATCTATACAGTTTGTCCCTAGAAAATTCACGTTAAATGGCTTGGAAACTAATTCTGTTTTCCTAAATCTGCGCAGATCTCCATGACCTTTGCACCGGCCCAGCAAAACTGCAACCACCTCTCCCCGGGTGCAGCTGTGCTTCAGTGTTTTGCTGATGTCTGGATGCTCGAAGTCAATCAATTAAAGCGGATTAGATCCACAGTCTGAAATACTAACAGAGGGCCAAGAGAGATAAGACTGATAAATAGCTCCAGACAGCTTCATCTCTAACTACAAGCAAAGGGAAAAAAAAAGAAAAGGAGAAAGAGAGGGAAAAAGCAGGGATGACAGCTTAGGACAACAGAAACTCTGACCTGAAGGAGGGAATCAAGGAAGGACAAGACAAAGGATACAAGTAAATAAGATGCAAGTCAGAGCCAGAGCCCTAAGGGTCACTGTCACAAACTGGCATCTTCAGTCATCATGTCCTTCAAGTCCACTCTAAACATTCACTTCTCTTCCCAGACCCCAGTGTCACACTGCCTTGTTCAGTAGTTTCGTCGGACAATAGAGCAAAAATTGAAGTTCATTCTTGTAGGAGCCCCAATGTGAGGCTGAGACTTGGAAAAATCTCCTGGCAGGATTTGGGTGACAGCTGCCAGGGCAGTGGCGACTAAAACCCAGGGCAGACCAAACATCTCCCATTAATGCCTTGCTCTCACCCCAGATCTCTACCATCGCTGTGAGAAAACCACCCAGTGGGCCTAACAGAGAGACCTTCAGCCCTGTGCTAATGGTAAGAACATTATAATCCTCACAATTAGGAAGTGCATTTTAAATCATCTAAAATTTTTCATGACCCTCTTACTTACATGCTTACAAAGTGTGGACCTGGGACCACCAGCAACAGCATCACCTGGGAAGGTGTTAGAAACGCAAATTATTGGATCTAATGTCAGACCCCTTGGATCAGAATCTCTAGATTGAGGCCCAGCAATCTCCATGCTTACAAGCCCTCCAGGTGTTTGCCGGGACTATTTCCTTATATTAATAACTTGATTCTACTGGGGTAGTAATTTCAACTGGAGGTAATCTTGTGCCCAAAGACATTTGGTAATGTCTGGAGACATTTTTGGTTGTCATAATTTGGGGTGGGGTGCTACTGGCATCTAGTGGGTACACACCAGGCCAGGAATGCTACTAAATATTCGACAATATACAACAAAGACATATCTAGCCTGTGATATCAATAGTACCATTATTAAGAAACTTTTCACAAGGACAGTCCAAAATATCAGTCATTCAACAAATATCCATAAAGAATGTAATGCGTGATAGAAACCATTTTACAAATATTTACCTGTATGTTTTAGATTATTCCCCACAATCTTCCTTCTATAATATGCATATGCATATGCATACATACAACACATACACACAATACACAGGTGTACACCAATGCATGCCTGTTTGTACACATACGTCCATTATTCTATGTTTCATCTAAAACTGTGGTCTAGTCCTTAAAGAACAGGATAAGCAGTGAGCATGTGTGGATCAACTCTAGACACTCTTCCTACTCTATGTTGTGCTCAAGGGCCCATTTTACAGATATAAACTTGGAAATGCAAGCTCACACAGCCAGAAAGTGGTAGGTCTAAAATATATGTCCTTTGTTATTTTCCCTGTCTGGTTTGGTAACCCCCTTCTTTTAGTGATTGCTGCTAACCCCTAAGTAAGTCAGGCCCCAGTACTTCTCCCCTTGGACAATGAAATAAGCTGATAGTTCCAACTCCAATTTAGTCCCTTGATCTTTCTCTGCAGACTAATCAGTTTCTACAAAGATGTCTGTTCAGTTCTGAGCCGGCTGCAAAGGAGAAACTCCCTCTCTTAAAGCTCGACAGTCCAGCCCGAGGATGCATGGCAGGCCCCCCATGGAAGGCAGACCTGTAAACAGCAAACACCCTTTCGAGACCTTCTCTGTCGTTGCAGTGAAACATGTAGTGACTCCTCCAAGTGCTTTACTAGTTACTTCCTTTTCAAGTGACAGATTGAGTTAACATTATGGTTTCAAGGTGAATGAACCAATGTGAACCTCAACTAAAAATTTTTGGTTCAATAAGTAAAGCCTTCTCAGTCACTTCCATAGATGAATTCCCAGACTAACCATTATACCATTTTCTAGTTAAAAAAAAAAAAAAAAGATTTAGTATGATATATACTTTTCAGAATTGAGAGATATAGGGCTTGGGATGATCAGAAATCCTGATGACGCTCACTACATTTTGTTACACTACCTTCGCATAATGGGTATGCAAAAATTGGAGACAGATTGGTTTGAAGCAGGGGTCAGAAAACTGCAAGCCAAACCTGGCTATTGCCTATATACGGAAATAAAGTTTTATTGGGACACAGCTGTGCTCAGTCATTTACATACTGTCTTTGTCTGCTTTTGCATTATAACAGCAATGCTGAGTAGTTGAGACAGAAATCATGTGGCCAGTGAGTTCAGCCCATGAGAGAAAAAGTTCTCTGAACCCTGTTATAGAACCCTGCATAATTTATGGCTAGTTATGATTTCTTTTTTCAATTTTTTTTTTTTTTTTTTTTTGCATTTTTCTGAAGCTGGAAACAGGGAGAGACAGTCAGACAGACTCCCGCATGCGCCCAACCGGGATCCACCCGGCACGCCCACCAGGGGCGACGCTCTGTCCACCAGGGGGCGATGCTCTGCCCATCCTGGGTGTCGCCATGTTGCGACCCTCCTGGGTGTCGCCATGTCGCGACCAGAGCCACTCTAGCGCCCGGGGCAGAGGCCACAGAGCCATCCCCAGCGCCCGGGCCATCTTTGCTCCAATGGAGCCTTGGCTGCAGGAGGGGAAGAGAGAGACAGAGAGGAAGGCGCGGCGGAGGGGTGGAGAAGCAAATGGGTGCTTCTCCTATGTGCCCTGGCCGGGAATCGAACCCGGGTCCTCCGCACGCTAGGCCGACGCTCTACCGCTGAGCCAACCAGCCAGGGCTCTTTTTTCAATTTTTGACCAAAAGTTTACATTAACGCATTCAGAACAACTCAAATATAAGTGGGAAGGTCAAAGGGCAAGGAGCCTATACCTGCTCAAGGTGAAGGGAGCACACTTCTACTATGCTAAGACAAAATACAAAAGAAATCACCAAATGTAGGCATGCACTAATCCATCTCAGATTCCATTAAGGGTGGTTTAGATACTAAAATCAATTCAACATAACACTGTTTGAAGGTGAGCAGCTGCAGATACAGAGAAATAAATTAGAGGCTTCTGGCAAAAGATGATTGTAGCTAGGAGTAGTCTGGTAATGGAGGAGATGGAGCGAAGTTGTAAAGTTATTAAAATTATAATGATATGACATTTCTTTCTGAAAATTTGTTTAGTTCTGTGGAGTGAATCATGTACATGTTAAAGGCTTGGGACTCTAAAAGCCAGCACATATCACTTGGATGCCAGGACTGCCGTTTATTACATTAGATGGAATGAGAGAAGAGAATAGCATCGCGACCCAATGAATATCTCCGTCTCCAGGGCCCCAATGCATCTGCACGGCACTTGAGTCCCCTGAGTGAAAAATGGTGATTAACTGAGCTGTCTTGGTTTACCTGCGAGGAGATTCTACTGTGTCATCATCTTAGGACGAACGCACTGAAATGGGGCTCATTTTTCCTTTCCTAGTTATCGTAAACAAAATGGCCAGCAGACTCCAATATATCAGCAGGGGCTGTCTGCATGCATGGATGCTGAGGTGTGTGCCCTGGAGATAGTGTTGCAGCTGGTTATTTTCTTCAGATGATATTTTATGGTCCTCTTCTTTGTCTACTATCATTACTGTAACATCCTCTCTTGGATTATATCAGCATTTGTAATTCAAAAGGTGGATTCAGAGATGGGGGGAAAGTTAATTTTTTTTTTTTTTTTGTATGTTTCTGAAGCTGGAAACAGGGAGGCAGTCAGACAGACTCCCGCATGCGCCTGACCGGGATCCACCGGCATGCCCACCAGGGGGCGATGCTCTGCCCATTTGGCGTGTCGTTCTGTTGTGACCAGAGCCAGTCTAGTGCCTGGGGCAGAGGCCACAGAGCCATCCCCAGTGCCCGGGCCATCTTTGCTTCAATGGAGCCTCTGCTGCGGAGGGGAAGAGAGAGAGAGAGGAAGGAGAGGGGGAGGGGTGGAGAAGCAGATGGGTGCTTCTCCTGTGTGCCCTGGTCAGGAATCGAACCCGGGACTTCCGCACACCAGGCTGATGCTCTACCACTGAGCCAACTGGCCAGGGCCGGAAAGTTAAATTTAAACCACTGCAGCACATAAGGGGAAAGGCAGGTCTGCTGGCCTCCAGACCAGCGTCAAAGCCACCGTAGGGGAGGATAATCTGGACACCCGAGCAGATGTGTGAAAAGAAGAATGCTTCCCTGGGCCTGGGTGAGTTTAGTAAGTAACCCAAGTGGGAGACTTAAAAACATGTCACAGGGAGCTGACTTGTGCCTTCGGAAAGGCCTCCGACATACCAGCATTGAGAATTACTTCAAAGCAGCACGCTCTCTTGATAGAATAATTGGATAACACATCTCCTTCTCTTACTTGAACTTACTATCCACAGCAAATTATAAAGTGAGTGAGTTTCAGCCAAATGGGGACAATACCTCTGAGAAACTAGGAAGTCACCAGCCCTCTATGATAGGGTGTGCACTGTGAGTTATCCGGGGGCTGGCCACAGCTTTACAGACTCAGTTATCCATGGAGTTTATTACAAATCCACACACGATATGAAGAAGTAGTCACATTGTGGCATTTAAAGGGCACAGGTGTTCCTTCTCTCTGTTCCTTATGAATACACTATAATTTTATTATTAGTATCAAGATGCCAGAAGACTTTATCCAAAGCTTATAAAATACAATGTTAGAGTTTTGTGTGTATGAACGAAACCTTAAAACGTAACATACCCAAAGCTAGTTTCTATGACCCTCTCCTTTATTTTTTAAGTAAAGTGATGATGGCTTAAGGGAATCTGGACTCCTCTCTGTCTGTCACAAGGTATCTATAGTCAAGTTCTCATGTAGCCCTTGGACGGTCCCTGTATTGTCAGTAGGAACCCTGAGATTTCATTTCCACTGAGGGCCTCCAGGAATGTGAATCAATCACATACCTAACATAGAATAGGTTGTAGGTTCCAGAGTGAATCAAACATCGGGATGATCTACAATCAACATGAGCTCCAGGGAATGTAACTGATTGGTCATTAGGGCATCATTGATCTAGGAATGACCAAAGGACAGGACAGACCTCCTAGGCTTGGTTCAGCCCAAAGCTGAATGAGGTACTCTATTCTTTGTCATGAAAAGACTTTCGCTTGCTAGAGAGAGTCCAAATTTCCAGCCACTGTGCATAGATGTATAGAGCTGAATACAACTCTACAGGCATGTCTTCCTAGAGCCATCTTGATCTAGATCTATACTACATTTATCCCATAATCTCTCCAGTATTTATTCAACAAGAAAATAAGTTGTTTGGGTTGATGCATTTGAGTAGGTAGGGATGAATGGGGGGAGTTTAGAGAGTTGAGAGAAAATGAAATACAATCTGTAAAAGGGAAAAAGAGGAAGCACTTGGAAAAACTTCTTTTCTACTATCAACCAGCTGGTCTGCTTTCTGAAAGATCTCTAATTTTGCCAAGACAAAAACCTTTGAATATTAAGGTAGCTTTCCAGGATTCAGTGTATACAAACAGAAAGAAAACATTTTTAAGTTTTATAAACATGCTAAATCTTAGAGAATATGTTCCTTCTTGCCCCAAGGACCCTCCCTAAACCCCATGGCAAATGTTTCCTTGCTGATGGCACAGTTACATTTATGGGATTTGGAAAAGTATAGACTCAAAATAAATAGAAGTCAAATCCCTTATTTCCAAAGTGTGCCCTCCCGCTAACTCCCCAGCGTTCTGCTTTAGGCATCTCTCAGCAACGATTTGCGCTGCACTTGCAGCTGATCCTGGCCCAGAGGTTCAGAGGCCAGCAGGGAAGACAGCATCCAAGCGACGTTAGAGCAACCATGTTTCAGCAGTGAGCAGTTATCTTTCTGTTGCTAACTAGTCATACAGAAGCCCAGTAATACATGTGAGTCATACAGAAGCCCAGTAATACATGCGAGTCACACATAAGCCCAGTAATACATGCGAGTCATTTAAGGTAGTGATTAAGGTCAGAAAAAAAGAAAAGGAGAGGAAAAGAAGTAATAGGGATCAAGACAAGGGGTGAGACCAGTGCAACGAAACGCATCTGCCACGCCTCAACTGAAAGAATACAGAAAAAGCAATTCCCCAGACTTTCAAACATAGATGTACAGGGTGGGCCAAAAGTAGGTCTACACATTGTTCATATGGAAAATAATATGATAATTAATGAATGATACAAGAATAAACTGTGGTTTGTGTACTCACAGCTGTAGACCCACTTTTGCCCTACCTTGTATTCCTTGCCACTCATACTGACCTCAAGGAACTTTCTGTAGGCAAATACCTAAAGGCCAATACCTTAGAAACCTGGCTGCATGCAGAGATACCCCCTTCATTAGACAGCTGGATGCATTTCAAATTAAATGGCCGAAAGATGACTGCTGGTGAACTATAACCCCTCTGCTCACCAGACGGCCAGGCCTATCCAGGGAATACACAGAAACAAGGCTCAGGCCATCGAAACCCAAGTGTGGATTACACACAGGTCTCATTTCCACCTGTGGTGAAGAGCAGAGTGAGGACTGGGAGTTGCACAACCACCCCAGAGTGCACAGTTCACAAATGTACTAAATCTGGGGGCCACACTACTCAGAAGGGCAGTAAAAACTGTTTTTGGTTTGGTTTCTGCTCATAATGTCCCCCAGTCGTACTTATCAGCTGCATTGCATAATGCAGAGGTTCACATTCAGAAACTACAGGTTAGATCAGGCCCTCAGATGTGTATTATTTTATTTTTTGGGGGGGGATGGTAACTTATAGTTAGTTTTGAATGTAGATTTGTTTTCAGCATTTAAAAATCACAGAAGGACTCTTGTGAATAGTTAGATTTCTAAGTTCTTTTGAAAATGGTAAGACTTATCAACACTGGAATATGGTTTGAGAAGACAAAGGTCAGAGTTGGGGAAAAACGCACAGGCTCTCTCATCCATCAGTCTCCACCACTCATGAGTGTCTATGACAGCGGTCGGGAACCTATGGCTCGTGAGCTAGATGTGGCTCTTTTGATGGCTGCATCTGGCTTAAAGACAAATCTTTAATAAAAAAAACAATAATGTTAAAAATATAAAACATTCTCATGTATTACAATCCAATTCATTTCCTACCACTCATGTTCATGGTTGCGGGTGGCTGGAGCCAATCACAGCTGTCCTCTGGGACAACACCAAATTTTTATTGGATAGTGCATAACGTACACGGGTCGTTGTACGGCTCTCACGGAATTACAGTTTAAAATATGTGGCATTCATGGCCCTCTCAGCCAAAAAAGTTCCCAACCCCTCGTCTATGAGATGCAAAGGCTCAATGTTGTTGCCCGTTATCAAGTTTTCCCTGCTGTTGTTTTTATAGTAGGGTAAAGAGAAAATGGAAATACTTCTGTGACCATATGCCTAGCAACTTCTTTGAACCTCAATAAAAGATATATCATGAGGACCATGGGATTCAAGAAAAACAAGGGGTAAAAAACGCACAACTTTCTTATACCCCATTCCATTTTAATCACTTGTATTATCAGCCTGCCCCTTGCAGAATGTTCTGTTTTTTAACCCCCTAATGTACTATAAAAATCATAGGCTTTTTATTAAGACAGGTCAGGCTTTGATTCTCTCTCTCTCTCTTTTTTTTAAGTTGCAATAATCACACAGGAAATTTGTTACTCACAAATCCTTTTGGCGTGACTAGGTACAGCTTAAGGGGACCCCATGGGCGTGTTCCTCTCGGCTGCCTTTGGTCAGAGCTCAGAGCGGCAGCTTGGAGACGGTACACATCAACATTGGAGTCTGGGCGATTACTGCAGCAGGGGCCCTTCAGCTTTAGTACCTTTTTCTGGCCAAGGCTTTCCTTTTTTTTATTAATTTTAATGGGGTGACATTGATAAATCAGGGTACATATGTTCAGAGAAAACATCTCCAGGTTATTTTGACATTTGATTTTATTGCATACCTCTCACCCAAAGTCAAATTGTCTTCCATCACCTTCTATCTGGTTTTCTTTGTGCCCCTACCCTCCCCAAACCCTCCTTCCTCCCCCGCCCCCCGTAACCATCACACTCTTGTCCATGTCTCTGAGTCTCATTTTTATGTCCCATGTATGTATGGAATCATATAGCTCTTAGTTTTTTCTGATTTATTTATTTCACTCAGTATAATGTTATCAAGGTCCACCCATGTTGTTGTAAATGATCCGATGTCATTATTTCTTATGGCTGAGTAGTATTCCACAGTATATATGTACCACAGCTTTTTAATCCACTTGTCCTCTGATACTTGGGCTGTTTCCAGATCTTCGCTATTGTGAATAATGTGGCCATAAACATGGGGGTGCATTTCTCCTTTTGGAACAGTGCTATGGTGTTCTTAGGCTATGTTCCTAAAAGTGGGATAGCTGGGTCTAAAGGCAGTTCGATTTTTAATTTTTTGAGGAATCTCCATACTGTTTCCCACAGTGGCTGCACCAGTTTGCATTCCCAACAGCAGTGCAGGAGGGTTCCCTTTTCTCCACATCCTCGCCAGCACTTATTCTGTGTTGTTTGTTGATGAGCGCCATTCTGACTGGTGTGAGGTGATATCTCATTGTGGTTTTAATTTGCATTTCTCTAATGATTAGTGATATTGACATTTTTTCATATGCTTATTGGCCATCTGTATGTCTTCTTTGGAGAAGTGTCTATTCATTTCTTTAGCTCATTTTTTGATTGGATTGTTTGTCTTCCTGATGTTGAGTTTTACAAGTTCTTTATAAATTTTTGTTATTAACCCTTTATCAGATGTATTGTCGAATATGTTCTCTCACTGTGTAGTTTGTCTTTTATTCTGTTCTTATTGTCTTTAGCTGTGCAAAAGCTTCTTAGTTTGATATAGTCCCATTTGTTTATCCTGTCTTTTATTTCACTTGCCCAGGGAGATAAATCGGCAAATATATTGCTGTGAGAGATGTCGGAGAGCTTACTGCCTATGTTTTCTTCTAAGATGCTTATGGTTTCACACCTTACATTTAAGTCTTTTATCCATTTTGAGTTTATTTTTGTGAATGGTGTAAGTTGGTAGTCCAATTTCATTATTTTGCAGGTAGCTGTCCAATTTTCCCAACATAATTTTTAAAGAGACTGTCTTTACTCTATTGTATGCTCTTACCTCCTTTGTCAAATATCAGTTGTCCATAAAGGTGTAGGTTTATTTCTGGGTTCTCCGTTTTGTTCTATTGATCTATATGCCTGTTCTTATGCCAGTACCAGGCTGTTTTGAGTACAATGGCCTTGTAGTATAACTTGATATTGGGAAGTGTGATACCTCCCACTTTATTCTTCCTTTTCAAGATTGCTGAGGCTATTTGTGTTCTTTTTTGGTTCCATATAAAATTTTGGAATATGTGTTCTATATCTTTGAGGTATGTCATTGGTATTTTAATTTATAAATTGCTTTGGATAATATAGACATTTTAATGATGTTCATTCTTCCTAACCATGAGCACAGTATATGCTTCCACTTGTTTGTATCTTCCTTGATTTCTTTTATCAATGTTTTATAATTTTCTGAGTACAAGTCTTTAATCCTTGGTTAAATTTACTCCTAGGTACTTTATTTTTTTGGTTGCAATACTGAAAGGGATTGTTTTCTTAATTTCTCTTTCTGACTGTTCATTGTTGGTGTATAAAAATGCCTCTGATTTCTGAGTATTAATTTTATATCCACCTTGCTGAATTCATTTATCAAGTCCAGTAGTTTTTTGACTGAGACTTTAGGGTTTTCTATATACAATATCATATCATCTGCAAATAATGATAGTTTTACTTCTTTTCCAATTTGGATGCCTTTTATTTCTTCTTCTTGTCTGATTGCTGTGGCTAGGACTTCCAGAACTATGTTGAATAAGAGTGGTGAAAGGGGGCACCCCTGCCTTGTTCCTGATCTTAAGGGGATTGTTTTTAATTTTTGCCCATTGAGTATGATGTTGGCTATGGGTTTGTCATAGATGTCCTTTATCATGTTGATGTATGTTCCCGGTATTCCAATTTTGCTGAGAGTTTTGATCATGAATGATTGCTGGATTTTATCTAATACTTTTTCTGTATTAATTGAAATTATCATGTGGTTTTTCTCCTTCCTTTTGTTTATATGATGAATCATATTGATTGATTTGCAAATATTGTACCAGCCTTGCCTCCCCAAAATAAATCCCACTTGATCATGGTGTATGATTTTTTTCATATATTGCTGGATCCTGTTTGCTAATATTTTGTTGAGGATTTTAGCATCTATATTCATCAGGGATATTGGCCTATAATTTTCTTTCTTTGTGTCATCTTTGCCTGGTTTTGGAATCAGAATTATGTTAACCTCATAAAAGGAGCTTGGAAGTCTTCCTTCATCTTGAAAATTTTGAAATAGCTTGAGAAGGGTAGGAGTTAGTTCTTTGAATTCACTGGTGAAGCCATCAGGCCCAGGACTTTTCTTTGTTGGGAGTATTTTGATAACTGTTTTGATTTCATTTTTGTAATCGGTCTGTTTAGGTTTTCTGATTCTCCCAGATTGATTTTGGAAGATTGTATGTTTCAAGGAATTTGTCCATTTCATCTAGGTTGTCTAGTTTTTTGGCATATAGTTCTTCAAAATATTTTCTTACAATACTTTGTATTTCTGTTGTACCAGTTGTTATTTCTCCACTCTCATTTCTAATTTTATTTATTTGAGTCCTGTCTCTATTTTTCTTGGTGAGTCTAGTTAAAGGTTCACAATCTTGTTTACCTTTTCAAAGAACCAGCTCCTCATTTCAGTGATCCTCTGTATTGTTTCTTTATGTCATTTATTTCCACCCTGATCTTTATTATTTCTTTTCTTCTACTACATCTGGGCTTTACCTGCTGTCCTTTTTCTAGTTCTTTTAGATGCAGGGTTAAGTCATTTATTTGAGCTTTTTCTAGCTTCTTAAAGTATGCCTGTAGTGTTATGAACTTCCCTCTCAGTACTACTTTTGCTGTGTCCATAAATTTTGAGTTGTTTTATGCTCATTATCATTTGTTTCTAGGAATTTTTTTATTTCTTCTTTGATCTCATTGTTAATTCATTCATTATTTAACAACCTGCTATTTAGTTTTCATGTGTTTGAGAATTTTTTAGTTTTTTTGTTGTGGTTGATTTCTAGCTTCATGCCATTGTGATCAGAGAAAGTGCTTGATATGATTTCAATGTTCTTAAATTTGTTGAGACCACTTTTATTCCCTAACACATGGTCTAGTTTAGAGAATGTACCATGAGCAATTGAAAAGAATGTATATTCTACTGCTTTAGGGTGAAAGGTTCTGAAGATATCTATTAAATCCAGTTGATCTAGTGTGTAGTTTAAGTCTGCTGTTTCTTTGTTGATTTTCTTTCTTGAGGATCTAACTAGTGATGTTAGTGGGTTATTGATATCCCCTACTATTATAGTATTGCTGTTGATCTCGCCATTTAAATCCATCAAAGTCTGCTTTATATATTTAGGTGCTCCTATATTAGAAACTTATAATGGTTATATCTTCCTGTTGGATTGCTCCCTTTATCCTTATTTAGTGGCCTTCTTTATCTCTTACTATAGCCTTTGTTTTAAAGTCCATTTTGTTTGATATAAGTATTGCTACCCCAGCTTTTTTTTCATTTCCATTTGCATGAAATACTTTTTTTCAAACCTTTTACTTCAGTCTATGTGCATCTCTTGTTTTAAGGTGTGTCTCCTGTAGACATTATATGCAGGGATCCTGTTTTCTTATCCATGCAGCTACCCTTTGTTTTTTGATTGATCATTTAATCCATTTACATTTAAGGTTATTACTGATATATACTTGTTTATTGCCATTTCATTCTTTAAAGCTGCATTCCTCTTTTGCTATATTCTTCTCCCACTTTGATCTCTTTACAATAGGCCCCTTAACATTTCCTGCAGCATTGGTTGGGTTGTAATGAGTTCCTTGAGTTGTTTTGTTGTTGTTGTTGTTTTTGTCTTGGAAGCTTTTTATTTCTCCTTCAATTTTATTTTTATTTTTATTTATTTATTTTTTCTGAAGTTGGAAACGAGGAGGCAGTCAGACAGACTCCTGCATGCGCCCAACCAGGATCCACCCGGCATGCCCACCAGGGGGCGATGCTCTGCCCATCTGGGGCATTGCTCTGTTGCAACCAGGGCCATTCTAGCGCCTGAGGCAGAGGCCATGGAGCCATCCCCAGTGCCCGGACCAACCTTGCTCCAATGGAGAATTGGCTGCAGGAGGAGAAGAGAGAGACAGAGATAAAGGAGAGAGAGAGAAACATATGGGCACTTCTCCTGTGTTCCCTGGCCTGGAATTGAACCCAGGACTCCTGCACGCCAGGCCCACGCTCTACCACTGAGCCAGGGCCAACCGGCCAGGGCCATTTCTCCTTCAATTTTAAATGATAGCCTTGCTGGATAAAGTAGTCTTGGTTGTAGGTTCTTGTTCTGCATTACTTTGAATATTTCTTGCCATTCCCTTCTGGCCTCAAGTGTTTCTGTTGAGAAGTCAGATGTCATCCTTATGGGGGCTCCTTTGTATGTGATAGCCTTCTTTTTCTAGCAGCTTTTAATATTTTCTCTTTATCACTTAGCTTTAATATTTTAATTATGATGTGTCTTGGTGTAGATTTCTTTGGGTTTCTTTTTAATGGAGTTCTCTGTGCTTCTTGAACTTGTGAGAGTTTTTCCTGCATTAATTTAGGGAATTTTTCACTATTATATGATTGAACAAAGTCTCTATCCCTTGTTCTTTCTCTTCTTCATGAACCCCTATAATGCTGATGTTATTTCTCTTCATGTTGTCACAGAGCTCTCTTAGAGTTTCCTCAGACTTTTTGAGTCTCTTTTATTTTTTCTGCTCTGCTTCCATGCCTTTTTTCAACTTGTCCTTCAACTCACTGATTTGATCTTCAGCTTCATCCATCCTGTTTTTAATGCCTTCCATTGTGGTCTTCATTTCTGATATTGTATTTGTCATCTCCGACTTTTTCTTTTTTAATATTTTAATATCCTTTTTTATACTTGCTATTTCTTTATTTAGGTGTTCATAATGACCATCCTTTGTTGTTCTAAGATCCCTAAGCATCCTAACAATCATTATTATAAACTCAGCATCCGGCAGTTTGGTTATTTCCATATCACTCAGTTCCTTTTCTGGAGATTTTTCTTGTGGTTTCATTTGGATTGCACTTCTCTGTTTTTTCATTATGTCTGTGTGTTTGGGTGTGTTGTTTGTAGAGCTGGTTGAGTCTAGGCTTGGTGCTGTCTGCCTCCAATTTTCAGTTGTGTTATTTCTAGATCTTCTTAGGTTGGCATTAGCTGTTATTTGTTATCCACTGTTGGATTTTCTGGCTTTGGATCTTAATACCATCATTTACTATGTATTCTTGACCAAAAAGTTTAAATACTCTAAGCCTCAATTTTATCATCTTTAATGTTGGGAAAAAATTACCTACCACAAGAGCTTATTATAAAGATAAAACAAATTATGCAGGAACCTAGTACATAACAAAAGATAGTCAAGGAATTTTAGCCCTCTTTATCCTTGAAGGGCTGGGCTATACCTACACATCTAAAGCACCTGCCAAATTGTAATAACTTAACTGCTGCTTCAGAGAGGTGACTCAGCACAGGGTTTTAATGCACTTCCCATAGTCTCAGGCTCAATACCAAAATCTATCACTGTTAGGCAACCTCCAATGGTCCAATTTAAATAATATAGACTTCCTCTGAACTTTGCAGTGTGGTAGCTACCTTCAGCTTGACTTAGAAACCCACCAATAGGAATTGTACATTTAGCCAATAAACAATAAGATTTAAAAATGCTGGCAAACATAGTGATAATAAAATGCATCATTGAAAGTTGCATAAGAGTAGACCATTCAGTACAGAAAGGTACATATAAATTTTATGCAAACATACTTTTACTTCTGTGAGCTCATATATTTATATGGCTGTAACCATCAAAAAAATTTAATGAAGGCTACTGCTCTAGAACTACCATTTAATTTTGAGCAAACCATGATATTGAAACAAATTATTTTAGTTATATAACACACTTGCCAAATAAATCAAAAATGTTTATTGCAATATAACAGCTAGAAAAACAGAATTGCTACTCTACCATAATGTTGAGGTTTAAGTGGGTAATAAATCATAGCCCTCTCCATTCTGAATTCCAAGACAATTGAGAAATGGACACAGGCTAAATAAAGGACCTTCAGACTTCATTGCTTGTGGAGCTGAACTGGGGAATGGGTCTGGGATGAGAGGTGGACCTGGCTACATATCAGGTTTCCTACTCTTGTTTCTAGTCATATTCCCTTTCCCACTGCTCCCTACAAAGATAAAACTAGCCTGGGTATTCCCAATATAGGAAAAAGAACCCACTGAATGGAATTAAGACAGAGAAGTAGTCTTATTGAACATATACAGGTCCTTCATCTGATTCCACCAACTACATAAGGATTTGGAGAGAAGGCACAAGATGTGTCACCCCAGTATTTTCTTTCGAAGAATAGCAGTTGCTTCACGGTATAATATAGATGGGGGAGCCCTCCCTTTTCTAACATATCAGAATCCTAAATAAACCCTCTCCAGGCAGCCATACCAATACAGGTGGATGCTTAAAAGGAACTAGAGAACCAATCCTCAGCATCTAAGGAGGCCTTGTTATGTGGAGTTTGGTAGACATTTGGGAATTTCAACATGTTTGCTTTATGGTCATGTTGAAGCTTCCTTTCTTTAACCAGTTAACTACCACTGTTTCCACTGACTGTTGAACTCTTAGCAGCATGCAGCTGTTGGATCCAGATGTCTGGGAGTTTTAGACACCGGGATGCCAGAAAAAATATTAGAAAGAAAAATGTTAAATATCACTTACAAGCCTAGAAATTACGATTTTAATTGGTAAGGTTTTCAGCAGGCCCATGAAACTTTCCTTACATCATGAACTTCTGCCTCCTTCTTAAGAGGCCCGGAGGTCTGCTTTTCTGCTGTTTACATCAGGCCCCAGCCTGGATTTTCTAGCACAGCCCAGCTATGCTATCAGCCCCACCTTCCAAGGGATGTATATAATCACTATATTCACTGTGATGGCCTAGGCAATGGTGATAGCCACCGCCTCCAATAAAGCTGAAATCTACCTGTCATTTTGGAGACACTAGTTTTTCGGGCGGAACTGCCTGTCTGCTGTCTTGGCCAAGCGATACAACCTGCAATTTAGTTAACAAACTGAATGAGCCTTCACAGAAATCAATGCCTTTAACAGGCCTTCTCCATTCACTGGAGTTTTCTTCCTGTCTTACATATCACACGTCTCCAGCAAAGTGGCACTGGTGGGAGGTGGTCCCAGTGGAGTTGAAAAGACTCCAAAAAAAAAAAAAAAAAAAAAAAAAAGAAAAGGAAATGTTCTGAATTTTCAAGTGGAATCTGCCCTAGAAATATAAAACCCAGAAAAACCATTACTTGGTACCAGGAACTCTATTATTGCCAGCAAATTTCAAACTCTTCAGCCCAGAATCTCAGATCTTCCACTATCAGGAACCAACATTTTGTTCCTAGCATTCTTACCAACTTTCTATACTTCTGCCCCATCTAAAATTATTGACTAGTCTAGCCATTCCTTCAGCAAGGACATATTGAGGACTTACTGTGTACAATATATTGTGTTAGGCATTGATTCCAAAATGAACAGAAACATCTGCCTTTCAAATACTCCTTGTGCTGATGCTCAGTACCAAGAATGCAGTAGCAGGTGGCAACTATCAAGAAGAATGGAAACCGAAATGAATGTCAAGGGCCTATTATAAGGAAGAAGAGAATAAAGGGAATCCACCTCAGGCTTTCAGGTAACCAATTGATAGGATGATCTGAAAATGTATGCAACTCTAACATAACTTTTATGATCTACTTAAGGACAAAAAATAAAAAGTGGAAAGAGATTAATTAGAGTAATATGAAAAAGCTTAACAATGGAAAGCTTTCAATTTAATGCTCAACGTGAATAGAATGTAGATAGCACAATTTGAATGCTATCATGTCAACCAAACCAAAGAGATGCAAGGCAAGATCACTGAACTTGGGTTTGGAATCCAGGGAACCTGAGTTTGACCCTGGACTGTTACACAGGAATCAAGTTACATATGAGTATTTGTCCTCCCTGAGTATTAGCTTTCTTATCTTAAAAATGGCAATAAAAAGACGCATCCCATGTTCTACAGAGAGTAGTTATGAGAACTAATGGAGACAGTATACATAAAAGTGCCTGGTAAATTGCAATGTACAATGCACATATCAAAAGATCATTAGGTGCTCTACATTAACTGTTGATTTGATTTTAAATGCATATGGCTTTTCCTTCCTCTAGTTTTTACTTTGATAATTTTTAAAAGGCTGTCTTTCACCCTCTTTAAAACCTTCAGAGAAGCAGGAAATGCTTCACTTCATACTTATCTATTTCTTTTATCAGAGAAAATCAAAGTGCTCCTCAGAAATCATCTCATTAATCTCTTGGAGGGAGGTAAGTAAGGGGACACATATTTTACACAGTTGTATATGAATCTCAGTTTCACAAATAGAAAAGCCAAAGATAAACTTGCTGAACTCACCCCGTGAGTCAAAAATAGAATGAAAAAAGACCCAGGAGTCTTATTATCCAGTTATCAGCTCTCCCCATCACTTGTGTCCAAGAGCCTTGTCCTCCCACGAGACATCTAAGTCTAGTTCTGAAATAAGTAATACTTTATCTAAATGTTTTATCCTCTGTTTTGTCATCAACATAACAACAAAAATCTGCCAAAAAGGATCTTTATGAAGCTAAAATAAGGAAAATACATATATAATATTGGTGAAAGAAAACTACTCAATTATCTGTAACATATCAGATAAGAAATAAAAGCTATTTTCTTTTGTTTTATAGAGTGAAAAAAAATGGTTTATCTCTCAAGCGTAGCAGGTTCCAAAATATGGGGAATTGAGTTTGATTTTGAAAAAAAAACCACCTTAGATTAATTATTACTAATGCATCTCAGAAGTAATTATTCCATTAACCAATAAGCATTTCCTGAGAACATACTACATGCAAAGAATTGTGCTAGATCTTAAAGATATAAAGATGGATAGAAAACAGTGTAGGTTTTCAATAACTTTACAGTTGAGTGATGAGACAAGACATGAACCAAAAATCTGTTAAAATGTAGAAAGTGGTAAAGGCAGTAACACAAACAAAATTCAACAAGATTTTTTGGAAATCATTATTCAGCTAAGGAGAGCAAAGAAGGCTTCATGAAAGAGGTGACTCACAGACTAGGTTGTGAAGGACATTTAGGATTTCAACAAATAAAAGGAGGGAAAACAAAGCTGATGAAATGACATTTTAAGCAATGGGACAAGCATGGCCAAAAGCCAAGATAAAGAGAAACATGAAGTTTGATCAGTGGATGAGCTTGGCCAGAGCATAGTGTACATACTAGGGAGAAATGGATTTTGCTGGATAGAAAGGTAGGTTGAGGCCATGTCATAACATGGCTTTGAATATTGTATTAAGGAATACACACCCTCTTCAAGTCGGTATTGAAAAGTCATTGAGTAAAATGACAAAAGAAATATTTTAGCTGCATTTGATCATGCTGTGAACAGATGGAGAAGAGGTAGAGGAAGGAAAATTTAACAGGTAAAATGGGGATGAGGTAACAGATGGCAGGAAACCCAGAAGATCCAAAGTGCAGAAGGCCAAGGACATAGATAGACTCTGTTTTGGAGAAGGTACAAACCAATTTTTCCTCTGAGACAGAAAGGAAAAAAAGAACAGTCATAGCTGTACTGTGATGCAGTGAGATCAGCTTAATTTGATAGATTAAAAAAAATCTATACAATCATTTGTTAGAGACATTGTAAAAGAGATTTTTTTTTAAACATTGAGTTGGGACTAAACTGGGACCTTTATAGCCCCTTATAAATCTATGCTAGGAGATGTACTAATCTGCTCATCATTTTAAAAATGAAAAAAGATAGATGTTCACACAAGTAACAGATCAGGCAACATATTCAGAGGAGGAATTATAAAATGGCCGGTGAAATTGACTCATAAAGCATTTTGTTCAGTTGGCCAACTCTTCTAGGTAAAGGGTGAATATTTCTGTTCACACACACACACACACACACACACACACACACACAAAAGCCTTCTAATCTAAATATTTACTACCTGTTGGACCTTTTATGGGCATTTGACTTTGTGACTTCTGGGCTTTAGAAAATCAGAGGCAATATAAACAGCTAGCACAATAAGAATAGTCACACCAAACTAATCTCATTTTCTTGAGAATACATTGACCAAATGGGAAGACCAGAAAAAAAAAACACGAAGAGAGTGCAAAAATCAAAACAAAACATCACACATGGTCTCTAATGATGTCTCTGACATCACAATGAAGAATAATGAGTAATTCTTACACATTATAAGGATTTATAGATGGCCCATTAAACAGTGGCCAGATCTTGCAGGACTGACTGCAGGACTAAGTCCTTAACAACTACCTGGTCAACATTTTTATCAATGACTTGGATAAAGAGAGAGAAGTCATGTTTACAAGTTCACACCTGTCTTATGTGTGGGAGAGATATACTGAATGTCAGAATGCAAATGCTCAGAAAGACTGAGATAACAGAGAATAAAACACAATAAAAGCTAACTAACATACATATAGATTGATTCACATTTTAAAAATTATAGCCTGACCTGTGGTAGCACAGTGGATAAAGTGTTGACCTAGAATGCTGAGGTCACTGGTTCAAAACCCTGCTCTTTCCTGGTCAAGACACTTATGAGAGTTGATGCTTCCTGCTCCTCCCCCCTCCCTTCTCTTTCTCTCTTTCTTTCTCTCTCTCTCCTCCTCTCTCTAAAATAAATAAAAATAAAATCTTAAAGAAAAGAAAATATTTTTTTAAAAAATGACATAGATATAACATTGGAATGATTCGGTCAAAATGAATTTCAGGAAGAAGAGATGAAGGTATTAGATGACCAAGAGCTCAGTAAGAGCAAGATGCGGGGTGTACTTTCTATTTAAAAATACACTTTTAGGTAAGCTCTTAAATGGATAGAAGAGTGTTGCTACTGGAAATAGCAATGATCTATCTCCCTGTGCTCACCAGGAGTAGGCAGAGGCAGAGCATTCTGCTGTCTAATACATACTCTGCTTCAGTTATCAATAGACTTTAATGACAGTCTATAGCAACATGACAAGAGTGGAGAGATTTGGGGAAATACTTTCATGCTATTTAAGGAATGAGGATGGAAACTAGAAAAGCCAAGACTTTATGAGGGAAAGAGCCAGCTGTCCTCACGAGGCTCCCTCCCATGGAGAAGGCAGTGCACACTCACTCAGCTTTGTGTCTGAGTTTAGACTTCTGAGGAGTGGGAAGAATGTAGAAAGAGACAAACTTCAAATGAAAATAAGATTTTCTCCACCATTAGAATGGTCCTGCAATAAAGCAGGCTGCCTTGAAAATTCATGGGAAAATTTAAGCAGCCCACTAAAAATGCATCTGTCAGGATGGCTGGGGAAAGAATTTCCTGCATTTGGAGGGAGGTTCAACTAGATGACTTCTGATAACCATCAAAAAAAGTATAAACGTTGTTATCAAGTATAACCAATTAGGTAATTACGGTTGGTCAAATTGTTCCATTTCTTCACTTCCTGGAATATTGTATAACTTTGCAGTATCTTCCTATTGTGGGAAGAAACTATTTCCCCACCCCCATGACTACAGTATTTCAACAGGACCTTTTTGGCCAACAGAATGGAAGTGGATGGAATGCGAGCAGAGGTTTTAAAGAAGCGTCTACAGTTTGAGTTGCCCTTTTGTGCTTTACAATGTACCATCAAAAAGAGTATGCCCCAGGTAGCCAATGACCCTTTACCCTGAGCCCCAGAATAAAAGCACAGAGGGCAGACCAGATCCTAATTTCAGCCTGGAGCTGATCTTAGCTCAACTGCAGCCCAAAGAGCACTCATGTTGAGCCCCACTGAGATAAGACAAACTTCAGTCAACCTCTAGTCCTATGAAACATGGGGGTAAATACCTGACATCATAAAGCCACTAAATTTTGGTGTGGTTTAGTTATGCAACATTATTAAACAATGACTAAATACTCAGCTTTAGAAAACAAAAGGCTCAGAAACATCTTATGATTGACACTAACTTTGAAGTTGTGATCCAAATGCAAGGAAATGGCCAGAGAGCTTTCTTTTTCCTCCACATATATTGAAGGGGAAAATGCCAAGTTAGATCTCTCCTCTGTTCATAATTTAAACCTCCAAACTTGCAAAATTTTGGTATTATAATCCATTCTATACAGTCACTAATAATTTAGAAGGAAGGTTGGCTGTCTGTTCAGCTTTCATTAGTCACTATTGGAACCACTTCTCTTACCTTAAAGCCAATGGGAGAGTCTTTTGGATTGTCATGAGTGTAGAAGACTTCCTTCTATTTGAGACAATCAGTCTACTCTGCTTCTGGTGAATCAATGGTCAGAATTATTCCCGTTTCCTCTACATCATGATCATGTGACTTTTTACTCTATCTTTAACATGAATGGACCCTGACAAGTAGAACATAAATCACGGAGAAACTTCCTATGTTAGAAGTGAAGCCGAGCTGGAGCTTTTAAAGAGTTTAAAGAGTGTGTGGGGGTTGTTGTTTTTTTGTTGTTTGTTTTTTTTTTTCAGGAAATTCAATTTCCTAGCAAGGCCAAAATTTGTTTTGTTTATAGGAGTTAAAATATATGAAAATAATTTTGGTACTACATTAAGTACTTTGCAAAGATCTATTGGTAATCAATATAAAAAGAAAAAGGCCACATTGTGAAATCTAAGCAAAAGGAGAGTAGCAGTATGAAGACCATAAGCAACACATGGTCTGGCCATTATGAGGTTCAATATATTTTTCTCGGTAATAGTCAAGTTAGTGTGGACATTAGGAATGGAAAGACTAAGCATTGATAGTTTGGGAAAAATATTAACTCTCAATGCTGATATGCATGTTCTTTGCTTGAATCCAAAATGATGCATCAACTACATTAGTATCATAGAATTTCTGAAAATAGCCATATAGAAGTATCCACATTCACTTAAAATGACATATAAGCGATGCTTCACAACAATTTGCAGAATATTCCTATATCAGTAAAAGGAAAGAATTCGATATCCCACACCTGGAAAAATTACTAGTCATTTAAAGGTCCAAGGAAATATCAATTCACTACTTCACAAAATTAACTTGGACTCCTTGGCTTATGTTAATTTTTCCTCTGTTATTTTTTTTTTCTCATTGCATCTGTTATATAAATTATTGCTATTTGCTTTCTATTCCAAAGAATTACACTGTAGGGACAAAAGCAGTAACCTCAATAGAATCCCGATATGGATAACTGAGCCACTCCACATGCCCAGTTACTGCGTTCACTAACGCCTTTCCTTCGGAAGTCTCTGAAGCACCTGACTCATTCATCTTTCCCCGAGGAGAGGGAGGAAGAAGGATTCATTTTCTGAAGTGGAAGCCAGAAGGTAGCAGCCTCTATTCAAGGTCATATCCAAAAGTACAACACCTGATTTTCTGGCTATAACTGCTCTTTCCTTAGCTACTAATAACAACCTACTAATAACAACAAAAATCATTACGTCAGCTACTTTTGGTTACCCAAACTGTTCTGAGCAGAAAGCAACTTTGCAATGTGATACAAGAAGTTGGTCTTTACTTTATTTATCTCCTACGGCAGAAATAACTTCCTACCCTGCTCAAGACTGTCATTCCCATCTGTGTCCTTTCCTTGTCTGCATTTCTCCCCTCTGTCCTTTCCCTGAATTCACCAATCATGATAAAGTTTTAATGACAGTTAAACATTTAATTCAGACATTGATTTAAACTACTTCGTGAAATAGCCAGAGAGACATTAGGACTCAACCATGACTATTTAAAAAGGTCTCTCTTCTAAAGATGTCATAATTCCTAACCTGTGCAACACTTCCTTAAATTTTCTCTAGATGAAATATCTCTAAATGCTTAACAAACATTTTTCTTCATTGCTATCTTTTTGGGCGTGTGCACACGTATCCCCAGCTGCGGGTTAGGTCATTGGGGAGAATATGCCGATGGGGTACATGTATGTGAAAGAGGCCCGTGACATAGAGCCACATTACAGAGCAATGAAAGGCTGGGGGATGGGTGAGTTACCACCTTGCTTGCTGCTTCCCTGACAGTCCAGTTCTGTCCAAATAACTTTGCATTAATGCACCTAGCAGAGACATTTCACATTTCCTCCTTAAGATCATCCTGACAGCTCAGCAGCTGTTCCATGCTATTTTTACCGTGGTGGCCTGGGTAAGCCACAGTGCCTCCTCTAGTCCTCTGCCAAGCAGCCGTGCTGCCTGCTACTCAGTGCCCAAATCCGCTCCCCAACCCAAACTCTGCCATGCTGTCCGTTTCCCACTTACCTGGCGCAACAGTGATTTTAAGCGTCATCAGTATGAGGTCCCTTGAGGAAACCTAGCTGGTAGTGGTGACTGAGTATATAAAAAATATATAGCAGTGGTACAAGTATGTTTTTATTCTAAGATTAATTATTAAAAATATACAAATATTTACATATCTATATCTTTAATCATTTTCAATTCTGGAATAAAAAGTGCCACAGAGCAGGAAAAACATGGGTATTAAATTGTTGAAGACCTAGATTTTGAGTTCTCATTCTTCTCTTTTCTAGCTAGAGACTTCTTTGAGTGTTAGTTTCCCCATCTGTAAAATGGGTCTTTGCTTCATCTGAAGAAATCAAGAGACTTGAACGAGATCACAAAACAAGTAGGAATACACAAACAAGCAGGACTTGAATCTGAGATTTCATAAATCTTAGGTTCTTCCTCTATTGGAAGACTGCCTCATCGAGGTAAACAAAAAGGAGAGAGAAGGCACATGAGGTTTGATTTACACATGAGCCCACAAGTCTTTCAGGCTTGTGGCATGTTAGAAGCCACTGACTAGGAAAGAGGTGAGTGACAGACATTTGCCCAGAGGCAACTGCACTCAAAACACAAGAGATGGCACCTGACACAGGTGTAAAGGCATGGGTATGTATACTATGGAAGTAAATTATCTATATCCCCTATCAGTCCCTTAGAATATCATAATTCCAACAAAATAACCTTCATAAATTGGCCCTGGGGTCAGGCATTCCATACAGACACAGAAGAGCTGATCAGTCCTGGTCTTGCTTTCTCCATCTCCCACCTGCTTGCCCCAGGATCCTTTTCTCTGGAAATATCCAGGACATCTCAATGATCGGCGCTGTCTTCAGTACCATTGCCTCTCTACTACACTGCTTGGTGACTTTACACTCAGCCTTTGCCTACCCTTGCTGCTCCACATCCACTGTAGCTCCCACCCCCCCTCCAAGGTTTAGTGGACGTGTGCTAAGCACCTTCACAGTCCAAAGGGGCTCCAGACCTGAATGTAGCATGGTTGCAATGCTCTGATTATGAAGGATAATAACAATAATTATGATATCAACACTTTCTTAACACTTCATCTCTGTGAGGCAATGTTCTACGTGCTTTCAATGAGTATGCATTTGAGCCTCATGTCAACTCTGTGAGGTAGAGGTGTCATTATCACTCCTGTTTCACAGAGGGTGGAACCTTCCCGAATCCTACAGCCTCTCAATGGAGGAAACGGAATTCTCTACCCAGGCTGCCTGCCTGCACTTCAATGCCTGCACTGTCAGGACTGGTATACCACCCACTGCATATATCAAATCAAGAAACTCAGTGAGCTATCACTTAAAAAGGAATCAATAAGCTATACAGTCTTCCTTATATGTGCTGTGTCCTGGTCATCCACCTGATAATAAACAGTTTAGTTGAATCATTTATCATTTCTGAGCAGTGAAATGAACAGGACAGATCAGAGGTCCTCAAATGCCTTTGTTAAATTGGCCATCGACATCTTCCACGGAGGAATTTGGTCCCTGGGGTGTTACAGGATCTGCTTCATGGGTTCCTCTTGTCTCCCTCTGCATCGACGGTCAGAGGACACTGGGTACCATGCTCCTGGGCATTTTATACTCTGTGTAATCTGAACAGGGTTAATGCTTCCCTTAGGGAATATTCTTATTTCTAGATCAAGTGCCACATCTGTGATGCTTCAGTTCTCTGGATGTAAAATCAAAAGATAATCTCAGAGAAGGCACTTGGCTCTCTGCCTTTCTATCCTCGGTTAAGTTCCTGAAAGACCAAGGACTTAGGCTTCACTTTGTCAAAAGCCAATGCACACACTCCACATGACACAAAAATTATCCCAGCTGATGGTGGTCATGACAGCAAAGTGGCACTGGTTGGGGCAAGAAAATGCAAGGGCCACCTGTCACAGAGATCAAATCACTGATTTCCCATACACCTCAGCATAGTAGCAATGATACATTTGCTGATCATAGCATCAATGCACAGAAATTCTCAAAAAGTACAGTTACAACTTGGTGTTATGGGCTGAATTATGTCTCCTCAAAAGATATATTGATGTTCTCACCATCAGTATCTGTGAATATGACCTTATTAGGAAATAGGGTATTTGCATATGTAATCAAATTAAGATGAAGTCATTACGGTGTTCTTTAATACAATATGACAGGTGTCCATATCAGAGGGGCATGCCATGTGACAAGAGAGACACACAAGTAGAGTGCCATGTGATGAAAGAAGAAGCGGTAACCAGAGTGATGACACTGCATGCCAAGGAACACCAACAGTCAATTGTGCTCACCAAAAGTTAAGGAGAGGTAAGAAACTTTTCTAGCTGGAGCCTTTAAAAGGAATATGGCACTGCCTTGATTTTGGACTTCTAATCTCTAGACATAGGAGATAATAAATATCTGTTGTCTTAAGTCATCTAGTTTGTGATTCTTTGTGTGACATCCCAAGGAAATTAATATGTCTTTAGTAAACCCCATCCCCATTCTTGTTTTTTGGTGAAGGGAACATGCTTCATTAGATTAATGTTCTTTGATTAGGGTTATAAGTATCAAGGGAAGTCCAAGTTCTTTGTTTTTACTTGGTGTGTGTGTGTGTGTGTGTGTGTGTGTGTGTGTGTGTGTGAAAGAGAGAGAGATACATTTCTTAGCATATCGGAAGTGACACTGGATAGAGTGCAAGATGCTGAAATGTTCATATGTCAGTTTCCTGGAGTATTTCACATCCAGTAGTGGCCCGAGTTGGCCCAGGTGACTTCATAGTACTGGGTAGCCCAAACTCAATCAGTAGAGGTTAAAAACACAGCCAGTTTTTTTTATCCAAGAGTGGGAGAATACGTTAGGTTTGATCTTTCCATGGAGACAACAGAAACATCAGATGGCAGAAAGCAGCACAGTGCTGGTGCCATCCATCTTTTGCTGATGTTGTTTTTCTCTTATCTCAAAAGACCGTCTCATTATCTGTCTCATTAAAAATATTCCTTTGTGGCTTTCCTAACAAATTTTGTCAAATGCTTAAGTCCAAAATAATGAATAGCAGGGATAGGGTATTTCCCATATTTCCTGAAATATCTATTAACTACTTTGATAAATATTTACTGAGCACCTATTCTATGTGATACATTAAGCAGCTAGATGTTATTTAGATGCATAGATGAGGAAGATACAGTCCTATTTCTCAGGGAGTAAGTATGCCTACAGGAAGTGCGTAGAAATAATCAATAAAACATGTACAATAATAATTGGAACCAAGAAAGAGTAATACAAGTGCCACGGGGCCCACCTGATAGTGAGGTCATACTGAGTTCAGACCTATCACGGAATAGCTCATAGAGAAGTGTGTATTTGGTGGGGAAAAGAAATGGCTAAGATTTTATCCAACCGGGAACATACAAGTATACTGGTAAAACAAAGCATGGTTTAACTCCTGCCCCCACAAGCCATCCTTATCAAGGGGGCTCCCCTGCAATGCAAACCTAGGTTTCCAGATGGAGGTACAGATGACATTAGAATAGAAAGGGCTTTAGACTCAGAGAGACCTACCTCTGAATCCCAACACTGCTGCTTACTAATGTTTCACTTCAACAAATCTTCTGAATGTTCTATGTTTCAGTTTTGCTACATGCAAATAGATAGGAACAAGATCTACTCCAGAGGATCATTTTATATATGTTGAGGTAACATGAGTAAAATATCCAGTTTAGTGCTTGGCACATAGTAAGAGTTTAATGGTAGTGTTATGTGTGTGTACAGTTTTGAAATAAGTCTATGGCTTTGTAAAGAAGCCAAAGGAAGATTACTATAGGTTTTTCAACTTACTAGCTGTGATAAGTCTTGAAAAATTGGTTAATTTCTCTAAATCTTGGTTCCATCAGTACTTAGTTCTCATCTGAGGGTTAAGTGAGATTATCTATATGCAGTCATCCCTCAGTATCTGCAGGAATTGGGGGACTGGTTCCAAGATGGCCATCTATAACCAAGTCCACAGATGCTCAAGTCCTTTACGTAAGATGGCATAGTATTTGCATGTAACCTACGTATATCCTTTTGTATACTTTAAATCATCTCTAGATTACTTACAATACCTAATATAATGTTTTGTTAATGGCTGTTATAGTGTATGTTTAAGGAATAATAAAGAATAAACAAGTCTGTACATGTCCACTACAGATGCAACCATCAAACCACTGTAGGCTTAACTACAGTGTACATGTCAGCAACAATGTAACATTTCTTCAAACATTTTGAAGTACAGTTGGTTGAATCCGTAGATGCAAAACCCATGAAGCTGGTGGGTGGATTATAATATACTTAACAGTGTGACTAAAACATGCAGTGGATTGAATAAGTTTATTATTTTTATTGTTGTTTAACAAAAGTCTTAGGCAAAGATAGGAAAATAGTGATATAATTTTATTTTTTATTATGATGTGGGTTTTGTAAAAAGTGGTTGCTATTGTCAGTGATACATGTCAGTGAACAACCATGTATCTCATGTCCCCACCTTCCCTTCCCTCCTGGGGTTCCCCTGTTTACGCTGCTGTGACCACTCTGGCCTCCTTGTTTCCATCTTTGGAACTTTCCGCTCCCTCTGTCCTGAATTCCCTTCTTCCAGGTCTGTTATCACTGGTTTATCTCATTCCTCAGATTTCAAGTGAGATGCGTCTTCCTTTCAACCACCAAAAATGTACCCTGCCCTTGTTCTGATCCTTTCTATTCTAGCACTTACTGACATTGGCAACTGACTTAAAGTTTACCTATTTGAGTAGCATCTGCCTCTTCCCACTAGAATATGCCATCCATAAGGACAAAGACCTTGTCTTGAGCTGCTCCCTTTGGAGCCCTGGCAGAAACACTATAGGCATTCAGTAAATAAAGGACCAAGGGAATAGATGACCTTAGCATACACAAGGAGATCTTTTTACTTAGTACAATGTTAAAAAAAATTGGTGCTCTTTCCTTGGCAAAAGCTAGGTTGGTATAAAAACTTCTAATCCTGAAAGAGTTTTATATCAGGGAGAACATTTATGCAGTGCTACTATGCAAAGCAAGCACCAAAACAGAGTTATTCCCTTTCAATTCATGCATCTCCAGGTCTAAACGCATCTATACAAGGTCAGATTAGGAACCACAGTAGCAAGCGATAGAAGGATTGAGAACGTTGAACATTAAGCGATATTTACAAGCGGAGAGATAGAGATTCTTTTGCCTCTGGTCTAAATTTCTTATTTATGGGAGGAATATTTTCCTGCAAAATGGCTTGGGGCTTAGAAAAAAATCAGTGGATGCCACATAAAATAAAGAAATAAGGGAGCAGGAGTCCCAGAACATTGGGAATTGTGACAATTCCCTCAGCCTTACCTGGCTAAGATGCTAACCAGCATCTCCGTGAAGAGAAATGAAGTGATATTAGCAACACACACACACATCACGTGTAATTTGGTATGCAAATATCCACCCAATCCCCATGTCACACTCACAACTAACTCAGTTCCAGGTAGAAGAAACTCTTTTTTATTTTTAACTCGAATCAGGTGGACCAAAATGAAAAGAACAGTCAAAACCCTCAAATCCAGTGTGAGCCAAACCAGTAAGCGGTCTCCCCTGCGAAAGGCTTTGTGAACTAGGATCCCACTGCCCTGTGTGAGTCACACGTTACCAAACCCTCCAGAGCTTTCTTTCCTCTGTTGGCACTCTCAAAAGTGAGCAGGCTCAAAGTCATTCTTCTGCTGAGAGGGAAAAAGAAGTGCAACAATGTTTTTCTTCATGGTTTTGCAGTACAGGCGCCTCTAAGGGAAACCAGCAGCATCCGCTGTGGACCACAATGGCGCCATTTGTCAAATTACTATTCCAGGGAGTTCAATCATGCCCCCACGGACAGAAAAAGTTAATCTTTTCCCAAGGAGCCCCATTTCCACTCAGGAAGCAGCTTATTTGCATTGCAAGAGTAGACTCTGTGTTATAATGTATCCACAGCAGCTGGGTTCATAGGTTAACCACATGGTGTGTTAACAACTATTTCTTTTCATCCTTTTAGAGTTATTTTCATTTCATTCGCTACCCCCTTGCTCTTTAATTATTCTCTGTTTAGGTTTTCTTGCTGCCATCATCACGTTTCTATCAGGGGAAACGGCTGCTACCTTCAAGCCACACACACTGTACCATGCCTTTGAGAATGCTCAGCCACATGTCATCATCAGTCTCATTGCTCTTCTTCCTGATTTAGGTCCCTGGATGTCACCTTCCTTCTGTCCTTGTACACTCCGCCACCCCGCTTACCGCCTACCAGCAGCGTCCATACAATGTCTGACTCCCTCCTGGAATCTGAGACTCACAGTCCCCATGTAGCTCGTGCCTTTAATTAAATTCTAGTCCCCTCCCCCCCTCCCCCGCCAAGATTCTTGGATGTCCTGAAAGGTTCCATATTAATTAACCAGAGCTTTTTAAACTCTCTAAGCTGGAACACTAGGAAAGGAAGGGTGGTAACATTGTGACATATTAGGATTTCTAACAATTGTGTGAGGATGCCCTTGAGGGAGGTGTCTTTCAGAAGCAGCAGAAAGCCAGTCAGATAGAAGGGAAGTTGAGCATTATAGGTGACCATAACAACCCAGCATGGTGGTGCTTTTATTTTTTTAAAAATCATTTTATTGTTTCTCTTTTCTTTCATTGGGGAATTAAATACGATCTCCTGTTGTTCCCCACTTTCTCCCTCACTCTCTTTCTTTAACAAAGGAGGAGAAGTCAAAATGATGCAAACATAAATGAAGTCCCCAGCATAGTTTTGAGCATTCTTTAAAGTTATCTGAGGATATTTTTCTGAGAGAATATAGTAACTATCCCCCACCTTTAAGTGCTCTGGATTTCTATAATTTCCCGTAAATTCCAAACAGGAAACTGGACTGGTACGTGAGAGAACAACTTTCCGATGCAATAAAATTTTTTTAAAAAATGGATAAAACAGTTGTACAATCACTGGCTCTCTAAGAAAAAGGAAATCTTAGTAGATAAAAATGTGTGTGATGGGTGAATTTTTGTAACAACCATTTTTTTTTTCAGTTCCTACAGTGCCGAGAAACCCACTTTTCTATAAAGAGATCTTTCAGTATCTAAATAATTCTTGGAAATGGTACAATTTTCACCTATAACAGTTATTTTCAGGTCTTTTCCACACAATATTCTGGACTTTTAACCTAATTCTTGTCTATGTTCCTGATCATTGTTGCATCCACCGGGTACGAGAACAAACATCAGAGACTTTCAGGAGCTTAGATCGTACTTTATTGGCCAAGTTTAACCTGCGCAAGGGCGAACTCCCAAGATGTCCGGAGACACCATACTCACAAGGAGCTGCAAATGAGAGTTGTGCCTGGCACTTACAACTAGGTCCTTATATATCCTCAGTGAGCAAGCATTATACAGAAGCAGATGTGGCAGTTAGCTATTCGCTAGGGAGGTCGCACTTAGCATAGCAACAGGGGCAGGGTTTAGCTTAGTGACAAATTTCAAACATAAAACTTCTGATAAGGGTTTCTGACCAATAGAATGCAGGATGTTTGTCCTCCTTTGTGCTGATATTCTTAGTTCTCAGCCTCACAGGGGCCCTATCAGCACCTCCCTGTTCCTGCTCCTTCAATAGTTATACTCTGGCAGCCACAGCAAACCTCCCCGAATCTAACAATCATAAGAACCTGCTCTATCTGTTTACCACTAGTGTTCTCAAAGCAGAAGGCTTGGCTCTGCCATGGTGTTCCTGAGCTCAAAGGGCTGTAGAACACAGTTCTCCTCCACCTGCCTAGTACCAGTCCTCACCTGGATGAGTGAGGCCTGGCCTGCAAAGGATCTGGGTTGGGACAAATTCATCCTTTCCGACCCTCCTGCAAAACCCAATCAGAAGAATCTGAAGATTGGTTGAAAATAGATATCATCTAGAGATAATAGATATTTCAAAGACTCACAGAACTGATATATTAGAAAGAAAGTGATACTTCTAAAAATATCACAGGAACTGTATGAGGAAAAACACAGCGTTTAGCTTGTACCTAAATAAAGTTCTCAGAGCCAGTCTTTGGAAGGCAAAACCTCTCTGCATCACAAGCATAAAATTAAAACAAACAAACAAACAAACAAAATAAAACAGTCAGAGAAATTCGGTCCACAATTCTTGATTGATTATACAAGAATAAAATATTATTTCCACTTTTCCATAAGTGTGAGACCTATAACTACTTTTTAAAACCTCTAAATTATCTTCTTATAAAAAAAAAATCACTCTTGGCCCTGGCCAATTGGCTCAGCTATATAGCGTCAGCCTGGTATGTGGAAGTCCTGGGTTCAATCCCAGTCAGAGCACACAGGAGAAGTGCCCATCTGCTTCTCCACCCCTCCCCTTCTCCTTCCTCTCTATCTCTCTCTTCCCCTCCCGCAGCCAAGGTTCTATTGGAGCAAAGTTGGCCTAAGCACTGAGGATGGCTCCAAAGCCTCCACCTAAGGCACTAGAATGGCTCTGGCCGCAATGGAACAATGCCCCAGATGGGCAGAGCATTGCCCCCTAGTGAGCATGCCGGGTGGATTCTGGTTGGGCGCATGCGGGAGTGTCTGACTGCCTCCCCGCTTCTAACTTCGGAAAAATACAAAAAACAAAAACAAAACCAACAACAATAAAAAAAATCACTCTTACCTATATCAAGCATTTGCCTATAAGCTTCCCATTACTTTGTATTCCAAACAAGTCTCAGTGACTTCTTTCTCCTCTATTAATAGAGCTATTAAAAGGAAACCTACATTTCCCCCTTTTAATCTTTTTTTTTTTGGTCTAATATAGTTAAAATCAAACAAAACTCAACTTCTCATAAGTTTTAAATTCTACAGTGGAATTTTAAAATGCCACTATGGAGACTGCACACCTGCAATCACTTCTGACAATGAAAGATGTCACTCCATACTATCCAAAAAAGGAACAGTCTTTTTAGCTTCCATCTCTTGAGTACCGCCTACAGGTCAGCATCCTAGAAGCTCTGTATAGGGTACCTCAGTGATCTTCTGAGGACCTGATGAGTTAGTTATTATTGCTCAAACTTTCAAAATGAAGCAACTGAAGTCCAAGGAAATGAATAGTCACACCTAGTGTCACAGAGACAGTAAGTGGTCAGATCACGGTGTGACCCAGTCCTATCTGACATTTACTGAATAAATGATTGAGTTGATAGAAGATTGAACAAAGGCTGTGCTGACTAAAATGTCCCATCTCACCCTTGGCTACCAGGGAGCCATTGATAATTGATAATATTGTTAGGTGGCACAGTCTGGTAGTCTAAAGGATGTTTTCCCAAAACTGTCACAGAAATTTCGTAACTTAGAAAACCTCATATTTCTGTCACCACCCAAGTGGTCGGAAACTCACCTCAAGAAGAGGTTATGAAAAGTCATGAATTGCCATGTTTGAAAGCTAAAATACCTATTTCTTATAGCTACATGCTTACAGCTTCCAAAGAAAAGGTGCTTTCTAAGTAATCTACGTGTCATTCTTTTCCCTCCCACACATGTACAGGATTCAGCCCAGGCTATCCTTCTTCATTCCCCAGGCTATCTGACAGAATCTTTCTGCATTCCCCAGGCTATCTGATAGAATCCTTCTTCATTCCCCAGGCTATCTGATAGAAAGCTACCTGTAAATTCTAGGTGGTCTGCTAATTGGCCAGTCAGCCCACTAATCTTATCTGTGACTCTACTTTCTATAGCTCCTTTTCTTTCCTTATTTATTAAAAATGTAAAATAATAACCCTTAAACATGATTGGTATAGGACTATTGTCTTACCTGAATCATCTAGAAACCTGGGCAGGAAGGGATATTATTGTCAGGTCTCAAGGTGTTGAGAAAGCTTGGAGGTGGAAAACTCAAGGGAAGTAGCTAGTTCACCAAGAGGCAGCAAAGCATAAAGAAAGAAATCCGAGTGAGGAATTACTTCTGCCCCAAATAAGCAATGCATCAGTGAGAGTAAATGTCATATTTCAATTCTGTTCAACACTGAAATGTTTGCAATCTGCCTATCTGCAGAAAACAGAGTTTCTGAGCTAAAGACATAAGAAAATGTGGGTTCATAAGAGATTTGCTGCATCTCTGTCGTTTTTCTTAAGAAAAGGCAGAACACTTAAAACTACACTGCACATCAGGAAAGTTAAGCATGTGGGCTATTTCAGAGGTAAAAAAAAATGACTATTGAAAATATGAACTCATGAAGGAAGAAATACAGCTGACATTTATAATACTCCTAGAAACTGCCCGGGGCTTCAGGCCCCAGGCTGCCTTACAGATCTAGCTTAGGCAACTATCGTGTTAGCAAAAGGGCTATTTTCAAGAATACTCCCCATATGAAAAGGTCTAGCTGGGAATCATTGCTTTGATACACTGTATACACTTGAACTGATTATGTACTCACTTATACATTTTTTTCCATGTACTATTCATTAAACGACTAAATGCAGAGCACTGCGCTATGTTATAGAGACACAAAAGTGGAATACGGTCTAAATCCTGTCCTGTAAAAGTTATAAAGTATTGAGTCAGACATGTAAACTAGTAAGTAAGTAAAATAACTATTTGTTTCATACCTAGGGAGGGCTAGTATGACACATTGTAATTCACACAAACTTTCTAGTTACATTTCATCTCACCCTCACGTGTAGTATTATCATCTCTATATTTATAGATGACGAAACTGTGTGGTCAGAGAGGCTCAGTTACCAGCTCAAAGTCTATGGAGCTGAAAAGTTGGCAAAACTGGGATTTGAACCCAGAACAGGGTTACCACAAAGCTTGAGCTGTTCATCGCTGTACTCTAGTGTAACACAACTGTGTTGCTTATAGATGCGTGTCTGTAAAACTGGATACATAGCACAGTTGGGAATAAAAGAGCATGTTCAGATCCACCCACAGGGCAAAGGGAATCTTGAGAGACTTCAGGGAGGAGCTATTAAGGATGTGAAGACTAAACTGATTTGAACAGCAGTTTATCCCATGTATTTCTATCTCATTTTGGAAATGGAGTATAAAGTGAAATTAAACCCTGGTATGTACAATGAGTCAGTAGCAAAACTACAAATAGAAACACTTTCTCCTGCCACCCTTTGATCTTCCTGTGTACCTGTGAAGTCACACTGATACTGTGAAAATGGAACTGATATTAACCCTAGAAGAAGCCATGTAGACCACATAATTTCAAATCTCCATGTGAGGGAACAGTATTGTGAGGGTATAACAGGGCTCTTAGGTTGTCTGGAATTTTTAATCCTTATCAGTGGCTCAGCCAACCTCTGCCATGTCACCTGCTCTGCCTCCAATAGGAGTGCAGTCACTGCTGTGGCTCATGGAGCTCCCAAAAGGCAAGCTTCACCTTTAGTAAACGAAGAGCGGTCAGAATGGGAGGTTGGGCATCTAGACGAAAGCACCGCAGGTGAACTCTAGAGTCTCCTGACAGGGCCTCCCGAGAGTATGGACAAAGGACTCACAACAGCGGACAAAGAATAAAAACAAAATACAGTTAATACAACTGGACAGCTCTAGTGTTCTACACTCTAAGGAGAACACTATGATTGCTTTTATGTTGTCTTGTCTAGAACAATAAAATAATGCATTTTAGAGAAAGAAAATTAGAGTTTCTTCCAATCTCATCGAAGGAGTGGAAAGACGTCGGAAATTGTATTTAACGGGTGACAGGCCAATAGTTCAAAATTAAACATTCCAAATGAGACCTGCGGGAGGAAAGGAGCAGGCATTTTCTTCCTGGAAAAAATGCTGTGCTCCAGTCAGTTATACCGTTTCCACTCTGGTGGCAAGATCGCAGGATTTAATCTCGGAAGCAGAAGGCCGTCCATGCTCATCCTCGATCGTGCGCAGCCATCCAATGGAAAGCCACGGTGCCAGCTCACCCTTTTTCACTCAAAGCAAATAAATGAAGTTTCCACAGCTGTCCTGCCTCAAACTGAGTTGACGCACGAAGTTTAATTAGATTGTAAAAACAGAGCATAAACCAGACAATCGATGAAATATAAATGGAATAAAGGCATTTCTATCCTAAAATGTGCTCCTAGAAAATGCGAAGTAAGATGAACTGCGGCAAAGGGGAATAAACATGTGTTCACGTGGTGCTGTGTTCATCTGTTCAGATCTGCTTCTGCAGCAGTGAAAAAAGGCACTTGTATGGTGTGGGGATGGTGAGTTGACGGCATTTCCTTGAGAAAGGTGGGGGGTACTTTGTCTCAAAAACAGCTGGGACAAAAAGAATAGCATTACTGGCCACAGAACAGAGACTAAGAAAATAGATGTCTAAGTGACTTCTGCGTCTCTAATATCACAGTATTTGTCGATATCACTTAACTTCAATTTATTAAATTTTGCCCAAAGTATTCAAAAGTCTTTACTGTTATTGTATAAGAGATTAGATAATAAATACTCAGTTATAATAAAAAAAATTACTATGTAATGATAGACAAGTAATATTTATTGAGCACTCACTGGGACTCATACTCTAACTATATACCCTCGTTCATTTAACTTCTGGCAACTGTATGATACAGGCATAATAATTATCCAAATTCTATGAATAAGAAAACTTAAACATAGAGAGGTTAAAAAATGCCTAAAGGGCCCTGGCCAGTTGGCTCAGTGGTAGAGCGTCGGCCTGGAGTGCAGAAGTCCCGGGTTCGATTCCCGGCCAGAGCACACAGGAGAGGTGCCCATCTGCTTCTCCACCCCCCACCTTCCTCTCTGTCTCTCTCTTCCCCTCCCACAGCCGAGGTTCCATTGGAGCAAAGATGGCCCGGGCTCTGGGGATGGCTCCTTGGCCTCTGCCCTAGGCGCTAGAGTGGCTCTGGTCACGGCAGAGCAACGCCCCGGAGGGGCAGAGCATCACCCCCTGGTGGGCAGAGCGTCTCCCCCTGGTGGGCATGCCGGGTGGATCCCGGTCGGGTGCATGCGGGAGTCTGTCTGACTGTCTCTCCCCGTTTCTAGCTTCAGAAAAACACACACACAAAAAAAATGCCTAAAGTTATGCAGTTAGCAAATGACAGAAAAACCATCCATGAAGCTATTTGCCAATATTTTTGATTTCTTCTTCTTTTTTTAATGTCTATTGTGTTGATTTTAGAAAGAGGAAGGGAGAGAGAGACAAAGACAGGAACATCGATCTGTTCCTGTATGTGCCCTGACTGGAGATAGAACCGGCAACCTCTGTGCTTCAGGATGATGCTCTATTCAACCAAGCTATCTGGCCAGGGCAATGTTTCTGATTTCTGGAAGGACTCTCCAGGTTTTCTTTGGTTCAGGTAAAAGCACTTTCCAGTGTCAAAATAATCACCTCTACCCCTATCATTAATAGATTAGTGTCTCAGTCTGTTAGGACTGCTATAAAAGAAATACCAGAGCATATAAACGACATAAATTAATTTCTCACAGTTCTAAAAGCAAAGAAGTTCAAGATCAAAATACAGACAGATTTGGTGTCTGGTAAGAACCTGTTTCCCAGACAGGTGTTTCTGCTCTAACCCCACAAGGCAGAAGGGGCAAGGACACTAATCCCATTCATGAGGGCTCTACCCTCATGACCTAAAGACCCTAACTCCTAATATTATGACCTTGAGTGTTGAGATTGTAACACATGACACAGATAAAGGTGAAGTGGTTACCAGAAGGAGTGGGATGTAGGGGATGGGGTGAGGGAAGGAAGTAAAGAGAGACAAATATAAATATATAGTAACAGAAAATTATTTGACTTTGGGTGATGGGTATACAACATAACCGACAGTTTAAACGATATAAAAATGTTTACCTGAAACCTATGTACTTTTATTGACCAATGTCGCTCTGTTAAATTTAATTTTTTAAATAAAAATTAAAATTTATTTATTTATTTATTTTTGTATTTTTCCAAAGCTGGAAACGGAGAGGCAGATAGACTCCCTCATGCGCCCAACCGGGATCCACCTGGCATGCCCACCAGGGGGCAATGCTCTGCCCATCTGGGGTGCTGCTCTGCTACAACCAGAGCCATTCTAACACCTGAGGCAGTGGCCATAGAGCCATCCTCAGCGCCCGGGCCAACTTTGTTCCAATGGAGCCCCAGCTGCGGGAGGGGAAGAGAGAGACAGGGAGGAAGGAGAGGGGGAGGGGTGGAGAAACAGACGGGTGCCTCTCCTGTGTGCCCTGGCTGGGAATCGAACCCAGGACTCCTGCACGTCAGGCTGACGCTCTACCACTGAGCCAACTGGCCAGGGCTAAAAAATAATAATAAAAAGATTTTAATGTGAACTTTGAGGGGCATAAACACCGAGTCAATTGCAATAAACATTTTCATTTGTGTGACCCCATATCACATAACTCAGGTGGGAATCACAGTGGTGCCATGTTCTAACTGTGACCTCCATTACATGGACTGTAAGCTAAACCAAAATTGAAAATCGCTTCATGATGCTCTGATATCATTCAGTGGTGCAGTGGAGCATCATGGGGAATGTGGTTGAGGTCCTCAGCCCCAATACAATATTCTAACTCAGTTCCTCTCAACCTATATGCACTGTCCCTAGAGCTCTTGCCAAAATGCAGATTCTGACTGAGTAAGCCAGGGATAGGGCTTGGGATTGTGAATGTGAAACAAGCATTCCAGTGATGCCCAGCCTGCAGGTTCAGAGGATACTTGGACTAGAAAGGTTTGAAACACCTGGATTCGGGCAAGGGTGATGTGATCCCCTCCTTAAGGAGTACACAGTAGCCCTTAGAAAACTGTTAGATTTAGCCTAATTCTATTTTTGTCATGCTGTAAATAATTTAATTGTTTTCCTCATTTGTAAATTGGATTTAATGATCAACTGTTGTTCAGCCTACAAAAATAAAAGCTCATTATTCTCTCTTAAGAGTCCCCCCCCCCCAAAAAAAAAGAGTCTGTCCCTCTAGGTGTAAGCAAAGGAACATAACAATCATACAGATACAACACTCCATGAACTAGCTCAGCAAATTTAATGTCTAATGGTCAATTTTAATACGTAAGGCTAATCCTAGCCTCTATATCTGACAAAGGATTCACAAAGTGTTTACTTTACCTCCCTCTCTCTCAGAGGCTCTTTCTACAGCGTACACAGCTTTCTCCTAGACATAATACCATAAAATGGTTCTTACCTGCTCACAGCTTTTCTCTGTATGGATGTCTATCTCTCTGAAAGTAAGAGCTGCATCTTATTTCAATGTGTAACTAGGAAAGCACTCAGCATTGTTGGGTGCTGAATAGTAATTATGATATTTGCAACTACAGATGTTGACTATATGGTTTTCTTGTACGGAATGTCATGGTAAAGGCTTAATATACATGATTTCATTTAATCCCCAGAATTACCTCAGAATAATTATCGTTCCTGTTACACCGGGGAGGAAACCGCTCTGAACAGTGCCTGTTTTACTGATTTTTCTTGGGTATTTGGATGGAGCCAAATGCTCCTTGGCTCCTGAAATGCTCTTTCCTGCAGGTTTCAGGCTTCTGCGCCTTTCCTTTATGCAGTTACTTCTTTCTTTTTCTTACAGTGCCTTTACTTTCTCTCACCGCCTCCTAAGTATAGACAGACTTTCCCCAAGATTTGAGTGTGATCCTCTGATCTTGTCTCTGTCTACTTTCTATTGCTCTCAGATCCCATGCAGTCTCAAGACTTCAACTGTTTCCTCCATGGGAAATCTTCCAAAATCTTTTTCTTCACCTCCTTCTTAGTCTTGAACTCTAGTCTTACTTGTTCAACTGCCTCCCGGGTATCGCTGCTTGACTGTTTCTCTACCATCTCAGTCATCAGAAAACCCCTCATGGTCTCCCCCCTCGCCAAGCCAGTTCCCTCTAAATTAATGATCTACTTTTGGATATGACATCATCAATTTTCCAATCATTTGGGCATGAAATCTCTCTTCCAATCTCCAATCAGACAACCTATCAGGTGAATTATTGTTGACATAAAAAAATTAACCATCCCTATTGTGGTAGTTTTTTAAAATCTCTCAGTGTCTCAGTTTCCTCCTTCACAAGATGGGGATAATATCTCATAGGGTTCTGTGAGGGTTAAATGTTTCAATACATGTAAACGTGCTTCAAAACAAGACTAGCACAATTAAGTTCTCAATAAATGCAGGTCATTAGTACTTCCCTCCCCCCAAAAAATGTCCTTTTCTATTATGTCTGACTAATAAACTCCTACTCAATCTTCCTCACTCAACTCCAGTGTTCATTTCTCTTTTAAGATTTTGGCGAATATCTCAGCCTTCTGAAACTGCAGCATCTTCTAAATTATCAAGTTATCTGGAAGTGACATCTACCAGTATAAACTAAACAACTATTATAGTTATTTGTTTATATAATTTGTCTTCCCTCTTATCTAGTCTGAGTTCTTTGAAGACCAGAGAGTAGAAGCTTTCAATCAATGTTTATGGAATGCATTAGTCATCTGTCACTCTCATGGACCACTTGATACAAAACATACTAATAACTCGCTATGAGCTGTTTCTTTGGCAAGGGATTTGCTTTATCTAAGACCAGCCTGATAGAGCAGTTTGGAAAGAGTCATGTGAGTAGATGCTAGGGACTCTGGTAATAAAATCCCAACAGTTTGTTATGGAAATTGAATACAATTGGCTTGCCATGGGTATTTAATGTAACGTCTCACTGAAGCAATTAGGTTGCTGAAAATTGCGTTTGCATTCCCCATAATTCAATACTGACCACTGTTAGCAGTGCAAGATGTGACAGGACTGAAAATTAATGTTGCATGCAATCAGTTTAATAAGTGGGGAGGAGAAAACAAGGAGGGAGAAGCAGAGAGAAGGGAACTATATTCAGAGTTAGAGCAGATGTTACTTCCAAAGGTCTAAAAATGACTTCTGCAGAGCTGGCCTCTGGGTAGGAGAATAATTCAGCCAAAACCCCAACACTAAAAATGAGTTTCCATGCCTCATATGGGGAAAAAATTCATGAAGGCCACCTATGGCCATTTCCTCTCTTGTGTCTCTCTTCCTTAAGTTAAGGATTAGTTGGGTTGTGTTTACATTTATAAATAAGTGAACAGTCAGCTCTTCTAAGGCCAGTAACAAAACTTGGGACTGCTGTTCTTAGTGCTTCTATTTGAGGGAATTACTTATTTTAAACACTTAGTGTGTATGTCAGTCTATGTGTGTTCTGTTTCAGTTGAACCATCACAGAGGTGATGGATCCCTTATTTGTCCACTGTTCTCTATCAGATTTCAAGTCTGACATGTCTGGAGAACTTATACTGTTTTCTGAAGTTGTTAACAACAGCAGCAGCAGATATTATTGACAGTAGTCAAAAAATTGGGCACACATTCCTATCAGAAAAGTGAGCATAGGCCTTTTGATCTATTATCTATCTATTATCTATCTATCTATCTATCTATCTATCTATCTATCTATCATTTATCTATCTATCATCATCATCTATCTACCATCTGTCTATGTATCATCTATCCAAGAGAAAGCCTTAAAGATGTCAGCCCGGGCCTTATCCAGTGGCTTAGTGCATAGAATATCAGTATGGATATCCCAGGTTTGATTTTTAGTCAGGCACAGAGGAGCAGTGACCATTTGCCTTTCTCCCCTTCCCTCTCCTTTTTCTCTCCCTCTTCCCCTCCAGTGGCTCTACTGGTTTGAGCATGGCCCTAGGTGCTGAGGATAGATCAGTTGGTCTGAGTGTGTCAGCCTCAGATGCTAAAAATAGCTCAGTACTCAAACGGTGGGGTGCATGTGTGTGTCTGCCTCATGATCTCCTTTTCTCTCACCTAGAAAAAAAAGAGAAAATGTCAGCACTAGGGGAAAAGTGATTTTAACCAAGTCTAGTGCTAGATTAACTGCACTGTAGTATGATGGAGGTATCGCCAGCTGCTGGGTCCCTCAGTATATTTATTTCAGCTCTGATTTAGTGTGTTTCCTGCTAAATTAATATGAAAGGTAGACTCAGAACTGTTTCTAATTCATCTTTGTATGCTGTGAGCTTACCTAATTTTTGGTGGGCAAAAGGTGATCAACATACATAGTTTGAAATATGTATGGGCCTGACCTGTGGTGGTGCAGTGGGTAAAGCATTGACCTGGAACAAAGGTGGCCAGTTCGAAGCCCTGGGCTTGCCTGGTCAAGGCACATATGGGAATTTTTGCTTCCTGATCCTTCTTCCATTCTCTCTCTCTCTCTCTCTCCTTTCTAAAATGAATAAATTAAAGAAAAAATTTTAAAAGAAATTAAAAAAGAAAGAAATATGTATGTTTGAGCATTAAATAGTGAATTAGTTACCAATCAGTCAGTTGGTTAGTTTCTTTTAGAATTTAGGACCCTCTGAGGTTTTAAAAGATCTTTGGGCAATGCCTATTCAACTGGTACGACCCTTGTCGATTAATTGCAAAAAGAGAACTCAGTGCTAAGGCCAGTGTGAGTTATCACTTTCCTACTTGAAGCTGAGAAGTTGTTTGGCTAAACAAGGACAGTATCTGAGCAGCTAGCAACGCACTTTCCGAGTTTACAGCATCCACAGACATGAGAGGCAGCTTGGAGGGAAGCTCTTTCCTGTTGGAGGCAATGCAATTGATTGGAACCAGAGCAAAGTTTCTATATGTAGTAATTAGAAATTGTGCTCAGTGTGAATAACAGCAATACAAAAACAGTGGTACAAACACTGCAAAGATTAATTAATTAATTAATCTTTGAAAATTAATTCTCTCAGATAGAAAAAGTTCAGCATTAGGTACTACTTTAAGGCTGATACAGAATTTTCCACAAAACCACGAGACCCGGATGCTTCCATCTTGATCTTTGTGTTTCACCATTTCTGGCGCATGACTCCCACCAGTAAAGTTACTTTCTGACCCAATATGGATACTGACTTTCCAGCCATCAAATCCAGGCAGCAAGAGTGGCAAAGGGCATGTCCCTTGAACTTAAGCCAGAACCCTTTCAGCAGCTTTTCTTTTTGTGCCATTGAACATGTGTGGAGACATGTCATTTTGTCAAACTTTAAGTTACATGTCCACTTAGCTTCTGAGGAGGTTGGGAAACACGTCCTTATCTGCTTTATTTTAAAGCTGGATGCATTGTCACTGCAAATACAATTGAGGATTGGCTAATAAGAAAATGAGAAAATGGATTTTAGGTGGGAATTGGCAGCTTCTTTCACATGGTTTCATAAATTAAAGCCTGCCCAACTTTCCGTCCCTTGGCTCCATTTGGGTGCCTCTTCTTTCCTATAGACTGTCCAGTCACCAAAAAAAGATCATTGTGCTGCAGAGAAGAAAGATGTCCCTGGAGTTATCTCTTTATGTACTTGGAGCATGTTGCCCAGGTATACCAGGCAGGCTCTGTGAAGTCCGAGAGCACCCATGAAATACTCCCACCCCAGCTGAACCCCTGAGCGCTCACAAACCGGAAAAACCTAAACAGAGACGAGAACAGTTAACAGGGTAAATATGAATAAGACATGCAGAAGGAAAAGAACAGGGATCTAGATGCTCTAGGTGTCTCAGGCTTTTCAATTTACAAGGCATTGGACTTATCATAGTTTCCTTTGAGTTGCTGGAAGCCTCTATATATTTACATCATCTTAAATAATGTCCAAGTTCAGTGCCTGTCTCTTTATTACCATAGCATGTATTTTTTCACATTCTAGCGCAATTTTCCTATATATAAACAAGATGGAAAACCTCCAAATCACCTCAATAATTGATGTCAAAGAAATGATAATACTGTTTATTCACCACTTAGTGTAAGTCCATGTATTATACAGTATATAATCCATGAATACTTTAATTTCATCCTCAGATATTTCCCATTTCAGAGATGAATCAATTGTAATGTTCTAATGTCACACAATTCTTTCTGGAGCTAGGATTCCATTCAGGCAATATGATTACACATCTAAAACTTTAAACCACTGAGCAATAATGCTTTCTATAAGATAAGGAATTTTTCTCATTGCTAAATAGGTGCAATCTTACTTTCTAGTCCTCCTTCAACTTCCAGTGTTCAAATCACTGTTCATATTTTGGTCAGAATTATATCTCTTTAGTAACATGTGTCATTTTGGATAGTTTTTACATGAGTTATATAGATCATAAACAATTTTGTATCTTGCCTGGTTTTTTTTTTTCAAACACTTTATTTATTTATTCTAATTCTAGAGAGGAGAGAGAGAGAGAGAAGGGGGGAGGAGCAGGAAGCATCAACTCCCATATGTACCCTGACCAAGGAAGCCCAGGGTTTTGAACTGGCAACCTCAGCATTCCAACCAGGTCGTCATTCCATCCACTGTGCCACCACAGGTCAGGCTATATCTTGCCTTTCTTACTTTACATGTATACATGCATTTTCTATAATATTTTACTTTCATCTCTTTAGAAACAACAACAAAAACAACAAAGAGCCTGTCCATGTATTTAAATTGTTGGTTTTGCTCTTTCTACACTTTTAAAAAGAAAGAAAAACATATTGTTATTACTAACTGAACCTGCATCCTAAATTTGATTTTCCGAAAGTTGAGCCATTCATTCCATGGTGAAGTGGCCTGGTCTTTCTGCAGGTAGCACTACAGCAACCCAAGAGTTGATTGTGCCCCTTTTAGAAAACCCTATAGTCTAGAAGGGGCTGCATCACACCTCATTGGCAAATGGCTCTCTCCAAAAGAGGAAATCACATCATTTCCAGGTATCAGCAACTTTTAGTCCAGAAATCATAGTATAAAATAAATGGGCACTGTATCCATCTTTAGCTCCAGAAAGGAGCTTTGAGAAATGAGTGAACCAGCTACACAAATTATATAGGTATAAAATGGCCACTTCTTTGCCATGCTTTTTCAGGGAAGTGACATGGCAATAACTATCATGCATATTAGGAAAGAACATGAGCCTGTAGAGAAAACTAAATTTACTCAGATTTTTTAGTAGTTTAAATTACAAAGTCGATCAACACAAATATTTGTGAAGTGCCTACAAATGCAGAATAATATACTGGACAGTGTAAAGGGACTACCAAGAGCATCAAAAATGCTACCTAATAGTCATATTTTAATGAAGGAGCATAGGTTTAACACCTAGTGCTATGCCTAGAGTATAGTACAGTGTGTCCGTAAAGTCACGGTGCACTTTTGACCGGTCACAGGAAAGCAACAAAAGATTGATACAAATGTGAAATCTGCAGCAAATAAAAGGAAAACTCTCCCAGTTTCATACCTATTCAGTGCAGTTCGATGTGGGCTCACGCACAGACTTTTTAGGGCTCCTTAGGTAGCTATCTCGTATAGCCTCTACAGACTCGTCACTGACTGATGGCCTACCAGACGGGGTTTCTCCACCAAACTGCTGGTTTCCTTCAACTGCTTATCCCACTGAGTAATGTTATTCCTATGTGGGGGCCCTCTGTTATAAACGCACTGATATTCACGTTGCACTTTGGTCACGGGCTCAAATTTAGCGATCCACAGAACACACTGAACTTTCCTCTACCATCCACATCTCAACTGGCATGGCCATGGGCTGCTCTGCTGTATACACGGTGTTACATCATCATCTGTGCATGCGCACATGCTGCCACATCATCCTACAGAAACGGGGAGGGTTTTCCTTTTATTTGGTGCAGATTTCACATTTCTATCGTCTTTTGTTGCTTTCCTGTGACCTGTCAAAAGTGCACCATGACGTTACGGACACACTGTATATCTACAATGCTACTTCCTTTCCCATTCTTTTTTCCTTATCCTCTCCCTTAAGGATTGGATCTTTAATTGCAGAAAAAGTATAAATATATGAACTATTAAATACAAACATAAAAATTAAATAGCCATACAAATGATTTTACATGTTAATTACCTGAAGTTTACAAAGTGCTTCATAGTACTTTCTGACATATAATAAACCCTGATAACAATGTTTTTAAGAAGTTGTTGCCCTGGCCGGTTGGCTCAGTGGAAGAGTGTCGGCCTGGCGTGCAGAAGTCCCGGGTTCGATTCCCGGCCAGAGCACACAGGAGAAGCGCCCATCTGCTTCTCCACCCCTCCCCCTCTCTTTCCTCTCTGTCTCTCTCTTCCCCTCCCGCAGCCGAGGCTCCATTGGAACAAAGATGGCCCGGGTGCTGGGGATGGCTCCTTGGCCTCTGCCCCAGGCACTAGAATGGCTCTGGTTGCAACAGAGCGATGCCCTGGAGGGGCAGAGCGTCGCCCCTGGTGGGCGTGCCGGGTGGATCTCGGTCGGGCGCATGCGGGAGTCTGTCTGTCTCTCCCCGTTTCCAGCTTCAGAAAAAAATACAAAAAATACAAAAAAAAAAAAAAGAAGAAAAAAAGAAGTTGTTAAGGTGTGCTGCATATCTTTTTTTTTTTAAATATTGTTTTGATTTTTCCATCCTCTAGGTATCAGGATCTTGACTAACAGTTAGGTCATGTCCACATCATCAACATACTGTATGTCACACTATTTGTCATTTCTGAGTTTAATTTCAAAATTTCTCTACACAGCATGCCCCATGAAGATACCATGTTTGGATTGTTAGATACCATGTTTGGATTGTTCACTTTGCCATTTGCAATGCGAACAAGGTAGCTGATATACAGTATATGTTCAATCAATGTTTGATGACTATATGAATCCATAAAAATTAGTTGAATTCATGTTGTGAAGGGGAAAACCATTACCATTTACTCTACATAATAATAGATGGGGACCGATAAGGGATAATCAGTAAATTATCAGTCTCTAGTTCTACTTCATTAAAGATCTAGTGATACCCCTAACTAGTGTTGTCAGAGTTGATCTTGTTTCATTTTGTTTTATTTTTCTAGTTGCCTATTGTAGAATTTCTCTTCTGCTTCAAAACCTTGTTATAAACATGACCCCTTTGCCTGACCAGGTGGTGGCACAGTGGATAGTGTTGGACTGGGACATGGAGGACCCAGGTTTAAAACCCTGAGGTTTCTAGCTTAAGCTCAGGCTCAACTGGTTTGAGCAAGACTCACCAGCTTGATCCCAACGTTGCTGGCTCAGGCAAGGGGTCACTCGGTCTGCTGTAGCCCCCAGTCAAGGCACATATGAGAAAGCAGTCAATGAACAACTAAGGTGCCACAACAAAGAATTGATGCTTCTCGTCTCTTTCCATTCCTGTCTGTCCCTATCTGTCCCTCTCTTTGTCTCTCTTTCTGTCACAAAAAAATAAATAAGTCAAATAGAAAAAGAAACATTAGCCTTTTCCAGTACATATATAATCAAATCAGTATCTCTATGTAAACATTAATTATTCTATCAATTGATTTCTTCCCAAAATTTCTATCTAATAGGTTTATTTGAATCCTAGTTTTTGAAAGGATCTACATTATTATTTTGTGATTACAGCAAGAAGATCTCAGCTTCTTTTGGTGGGATGGGTCACTTCCAGTTTGGAATGTGGCCAATAGTAGTTTTCCCATTTGGAAATTCTCAGGGCACCCATCATTACTCTTTTAGGTAACCCTTTTGATCCAGTATCATGTGGTGGACATTTTCCCACACAAACCACACTGAATCATAGTGAAGGAGACCTAGGGGTTGAATTATGTGACCAAATATATCAATAGGAAAGATCAAGAACTAGAACCTGGGTATACTGACTTGCAGTTCAACTTCCTTTTCACCATGGTGCATTGCCTCTCTATGAGGAATAAAGTCAATCAAAATCGCTGAAGTGAAAGATCTATTGAAGAGAAAGATCATTGTGAGCTCAATTATGTAGGTGACCATTTGAAAGCATGTGGGTCCTAGAATTAGGTCATAAAATATGAGGGCTAAAGTAGAAATGACTGATCAATAAACACCTTTTATGAATGCAGTTCCTGACATTTTTTTTTCTTTCTTTCTGAAGCTGGAAACGGGGAGAGACAGTCAGACAGACTCCCGCATGCGCCCGACCGGGATCCACCCGGCACGCCCACCAGGGGCGACGCTCTGCCCACCAGGGGGCGATGCTCTGCCCCTCCGGGGCGTCGCTCTGCCGCGACCAGAGCCACTCTAGCGCCTGGGGCAGAGGCCAAGGAGCCATCCCCAGCGCCCGGGCCATCTTTGCTCCAATGGAGCCTTGGCTGCGGGAGGGGAAGAGAGGGACAGAGAGGAAGGAGGGGGGTGGAGGTGGAGAAGCAAATGGGCGCTTCTCCTATGTGCCCTGGCCGGGAATCAAACCCGGGTCCCCCGCACTCCAGGCCGACGCTCTACCGCTGAGCCAACCGGCCAGGGCCCCTGACATTTTTACATAAAGTATTTCTACACAGTATATGAACAAAAACAATCATAAAAAGGGAATGTGGTGTTTTTCACTTTACGTGTATTTGGTAGTGTGTCCCATTTGTCTTTGGCGTTTGTATTCATTAACATACTGCCCTGTGCCATAGGGAACAGAGGCGCCCTACGCTCCCTGGACACCATCCAATGCCAGGCAGGGTAGCAGCTGAGCTCTTACCAACAAAAATCTGTGAGCATCAGATCCTAGTCACATCCCACAGAAAGACTCTGTTTACTTCTACTACAAAATGGGGACACATGAAGCTGCATAGAGAGCTCTGGAAGGAGAAGTCTATCTATACTTTAATTTTTTAAATGTTTTTAAATTCATTTATTTATTAACTTTACGTTAAGAAGAAAAGTATAACTGAAATCAATGGCTATCATTGCTGGAGAAAACAATTCACCATCTCCAATAGTCTTGCCAGAGTGTCCAAACCCTTCTCTCCCCACCACTCATCACCAATCCAAATCTAATCCTAAAATTTCACAGCACTATATAAATATGAGGAAAGACAATACCGACTGATTTTAATCTTACCCAAAAGGCACCAAATGCTCAACATGTCCTCTGTACCATTATTTCTTCCAGAATAATTATATTGGTTGTACAAAATTTTGGACCTTACTGTTTCCAGAACCCTTTATGGAATTTAGCAGTAGTTTTGTAGCAAATCTGAAGACAAAAATAAGAGCACTAAGTTGAAAGAGGAAAAGAAAAAAAAAATCCAGGGATATTTATCAATGAAATCAGTTAATAACAGCCATAAAATATAATCAGAGTGATCTCCAGGAAGAGAGAGGGAATTATAGGATCTATTATTGTGAGTTTTGTGGATTAACATCTAAATATGTGGCTCAAACTGCTTTTTTCCTGTGGTCTCAAAAAGTTATTCTCTCTTCAATTGCTTACATTGTATTTTCTCACCAGAAAAGTTGTGTTCCTGAGGTAGGGATTGGGGGTGGGGGAGGCAGGACTTACTTTCAGCTGTGGGAGATGATGGCTTATAGAGTTACATCTTGCCAAAATAGCTAGAAGATTGCATCTGGATTACACAATCTCCTCCTGTCTCTCTGGGATTGAAATACCACATGCTGCTGAAAATTTATTCCCAAGTGTTAGAAGGGTGAATTGCAGGCCAGTATATCACAACTGCAGTGTGGTTTTGTTTGTTTGGGGTTTTTTGTTTTTTTTTGCCTTAAATGACTATTTATTCCCTATTGACATGTATAAAAAACTTTTTATATCAGTGATTTTATAAAATAAAATTATGTATAAGAAACATATGTAAATATTGTTTCTATATTCTATTGTCTCCATCACTTACATGGATACCTTTCAAATAGGTTTGACTCCTAAATCCAAAAATAGATATATTTTATTATGACATGGTACAAACATACAAACACCCGCACAAATTCAAATAAGTATATGCACACACATATAATCAAAAGTTTCAGAGAAAATATTTACCCTTTTGTCAAAGAAAATTCACCAAGCTGGATTACTTTTAGCAGCATAAGTCATCATATGTATCAGTAACATCACTGCCTCTGCTAGAATTTTCTCCCTCATTGTTTTCTCTGAGTACCCTCCATAAAAGTGGGTCTAGGCCAATCACCGCCATTGTGCCCCAGTAGGCCTAGAACATTGGCCCACATATACTTTATATATTTATATTCCATGCTCCACTGAGTTCCTTGAAAACTATGACTCTGAGTTAGAAATCTTGGCATTCCTAGTCATCAGAATAGTATATGGCATATAATAGATGTTCAATAAATACCTGTTGACAACTCATTTATTGGAAATTACAAGATGAATATTAAAAATGTAGAATCACCAAAAAAATATAAAAGCTCATAAAAGAATTATCCTACTTTGTAAAAATCAAATCCACACAGATACTTTCTATAGAAAAATGTAATTGTGATCCTACACGATGGTCCATCCTAATTGAAACGAGTCAGGTTACTACCACTGTTTCCACATTGCATACTCAAATGCAGCAGCTTCTGGTGACCATATATGACGTAAATCAGTGGTCCCCAACCCCTGGGCCGTGGGCAATTTGGTACCAGTCCGCAGAGGAAGAATAAATAACTTACATTATTTCTGTTTTATTTATACTTAAGTCTGAACAATGTTTTATTTTTTTAAAAATGACCAGATTCCCTCTGTTACATTCGTCTAAGACTCGCTCTTGACACTTGTCTCGGTCACATGATACATTTATCCGTCCCATCCTAAAGACCGGTCCATGAAAATATTTTCTGACATTAAACCGGTCTGTGGCCCCAAAAATGTTGGGGACCACTGATGTAAATAACTGGTGTAGAAATGATGAGAAATGAGCACATGTATGTGGTCTATTTAGAATAAATAGCAACCGAAGACTGTAAACCTCACAGAGACTTCTAACTAGCCCTTACTCTTAAATGTCCATTGCTATTTTTTTTAAACAAGGAATAATTTATTTATTTTTATTTCTTTGGCCTTCACAGTAATTGAGTATCCACTGGGGAGAAAGAAGGGAGAATATTGAAGAGGTGGAATGCCTGGGCACTTCATCATGAAGATTTATCCTGAGGTAAAAAAAAGACATTTGTTAATTTCCCTCCTGAGTGAGTTTGGAAGCTTTTCAATGCTCAAACAAAGAGAGCCTCATTAGCTAATTCCAGAGCAGACAACTGTTACAAAGCTGCAGCCTTGAGTTCAGCCCTTTCTACTATGGAAATTATGGGGTCCCTTCCATCATTCCCGTACCATTAACCAGGAACTCCAGTGTGCATCCTCCTACATACCCTTTGATACATCACTTTGGGTAACACGTGGTCATTTGTCTCCTGCTCCTTAGTCTGACCAACAGGGACAGTGCATGGACACACACTGGGGTGTGTTAACGATGCTGCTGCCCATCAGAGCGATGCAGTATCTTGACAGCACATGCAAGGACTGCAGGATCAAACTGAGACAAGTAAGTTCAAGGCACGATCTTGTGCAGATCCTGGGCCTCCCCGTCCCTCAGTTCATCCTGACAATACAATGAATGAATGAATTAATTTTAATTAAATTTATTGTGGTGACACTGGTTAACACACTTATACATGTTTCAGGGGCACAATTCTATAATACGTCGTATTGTGAGTTCACCACTAGTCAAGCCTCCATCCATCACCTTTCATCGCCCCTTTACCCTTCCCTGCCTCTCCCTTACCTCCCCTGGCAATCCATGCTGTCCATGTCCATGAGTCTTTTCTCTCTTTTTTTCCCCTTTTTTGCTTAATTCCTCTGTCCTCTGACCCATCCCCTCCCAGTGACAGCTGTCAGCCTGCTCTCTATCTCTGGGTCTGTATTTTTCTTATTAGTTCATTTTGTTCATTAGATTCCACATCTGAGCGAAATCACATAGTACTTGTCTTTCTTTGACTGGCTTACTTCACTGAGCATAATGCTTTCCAGGTCCATCCATGCTGTCACAAAAGGTAAGATTTCCTTCTTCTTTTTTTATGGCAGACTAGTATTTCATTGTGTAAATATACCACAGTTGTTATTTTTCTAAGAAGCATTTAGTCATATAGAAGATGACACCTAAGAAAATGGCCATCTTATCAATATTTCTGTTGAGCATACTGTATGAAATAATGTTCTAAGAATTCATCCTGTCATAGGCCCAGGTACCACCTTGAAGACAGAGTCCTTAAATGATTACTAAGGTTGGAGTCAAGGTGGAACAATGACCACAGAATGACTACAAAGGGAACAATGGTCTGAAGCTCTTTCCACATTCACATGGGCCCATTATCACCTAGATGGCTCGTTGATGATGTGTCAGAAGAAAGGCGGAGTCCTCATCAGACCATAAGGAAAGACTGGGGTGTAGCTTCACACTCTAAATCACATCATGTCTTTAAGGATAAAATGAAGAAAGAACCCTTGCTGCTCTGAGATACAAAAGTAGTGGTAATTTGGGGTTTTGTTTTGTTTTCCCCTATTCCGAATGATGTGTGGTTACCTGGTTAGATTAGGGTGGGATTTAAACCTCATTATCATCCATTAGGAAAGTGTCTTTGGATGAACTTTGGAAGGTATAAGAATTTTTTTTTTTAAATCCTACAGACAAGAGTGTTCTAAGAATTTTTCATTTCTATTTCCTCTCTCCCATACCTTTATAGCAGACCATTCCAAGACTTGTGAGAAAGAAGATAGCTCACAGACCATTCATTTTTTCCACCAACTTTTCATTAGCAGGGAACATTTTTAATCAATGAATAAATTGACTTTTTTTTCCCCTCAAAATTTATTGATTATCTTCTCTGTGCAAAGGTACTAGTTAAACCCAAAGATAAAAAAATAGACTTGGGCTTTAACTTGCCCTCAAAAAGGAGAAATGTACAAAGAAAATGATGAAAACAAGGTCTTACTATAATAAGAGCCTTAAGACATATATGAATTAAGTTGTTTTTTGGGTTTTTTTTAAATGCAGGGAAGGAAACAAATACCGTGCTTCCTAGAGAAGAAAAATAAGAACAAGGCAGTTGCTAATCCAAAGTAACCTAGAGAACCTGCAAAGGTAGAAGGAATAACATGGGCAAAAAGCACCATAAATATGAGGGAGCAATAGGATAACTGTCCTTCCAGGGTGGGGCGCAGGAGAGGAGGAGGTAGGAGATGAGACTCAAAGGATGCATTTGGTGTTGAATCGCATAACACAGAGATTCCATGTCCTTCTGCATGCCTTCTACCACTACCTCTGGCTAATGTTATCATCTTGATTAAAAAAAAAATAACTTCAGAAATATGTGAATAAAAGATTGGAGAGCAGATATTTCAGAGACAAGAGTATCAGTTCAGAAACTACTGGGAAAGTCTGTAAGAAATGGAAAGGCTGAAGAAAGACTGCAGCCCAGATATATTTCAGAGGTTGATTGAGTAGGGCTAGGCTACTAATTGGTTTAAAGGTCAGGGTTGATCTCCTAAGTCCCCAGCCTCTGTCTAGGAGAGGTAAGCAGCATATGGAACAAAGGATAGTGAGCGGGCTTGAGCCACCATAAAATGCCAAAAGGTAATTCCAGCAGAGGTGCCTGTCAGGTAGTTGAAAATATGGTGACAAGTCAGATTTAGGAATCATTGAAGAATTACACATAATAGTTGATGCCAAATAATAAGATCATCTATGGAAAGATTATTTTAAAGAACGTTACAGAAAGTGGGTTAATCTCTAATTTCCAACTGCCTTCAGGTTATTTGAGCAACTGGCTAAATATTTTTTTAAATGTGTGTATAAACTATATAGGTTTTGTCTTTTGACAACCTTTGGCTTTTTATATTCCCATCCCACAGAAAGAGTAGACAAGGAGCTATGAAACACCACAGCGAACTGGCCTCATTCCCTGGTGGGGACACTATCAGGAGGAAAACGAGAACAGCGAGACATAACAGAAGAGAAGATCTGAGAAAGATCATTTTAAGAAAACAAAATGAGAAAACACTGTGTACTACTGTAAAACTTGGAATCAAGAAGGGAGACTAGGGCGAACACTTTTTTTTTAATTCTTAAGTAAGTGAGACAAAAAGAGACAGTAATCACTGTCAGCTAACTCAGGAGCTCTTCTCTCCGGGAACTATAACATGGTTTTACAGCTTGTACAATCACGTTATAAAGATATTTCATTGTGACATAATTTCATATATACAACACATAATAATACATGGTGGCTATGAAATTGTTAGCCTGTAACTGGGATATTCATCCTGTTTGCACAACACAAGGATTATGAAGACAGTCTCCTGTGCTTCTCTTTCTTCTTAAATTCTGAGGCAGCGCTCTAGCAGGTGAGTAATATCTTGTTTTCAAATCTGTTTGGTTTAGCCTAACCAGTATTTTAAATTCAAAGACTGAATAAAAAAAGTCTTTTCTTCCAGCTTGTCTTGAAGAATAAGAAAATTACATAGCCTGGACCAGCAGTTCTGGACAGGACCAGTGGCTGGCTGGCTCCTGTTCTACACCAGGCCACAGTCGCCACTATTCTCTGTGGTGTCTTTGACATAGAGGTCAGGAGTTAGTACCATTCTTGCCTGAACTCCTGTTTCCTCAATGCAACCCTAGCTGGCTCATTTAGTTTACATGCCCCCATAGGTAGGCATATGAGTTTGTAACCTGTGATTTAATGTAAGGAACTGAAGGCGACTTCTAAAATTAGTTTAGAATAAAAACCACCGTGATGTGCTGTCTAGATCTGCTCCCCCCTGGAAACTCAGGCATTGGCTGTACAACATGCTGGAGCAAACAGTATAAACCCTGGTGAAAGAGGGGTCAGGATGAAGCTGATAGGAATGACGGCTTGATCAGTCGAGGGAGTGCTGTACCTTGGAGATGCACAAGGATAAAGTTCAAATAAACTGTGCAAACTCAGGCTATTGCTTAAAATAATGAAGAATATGAAGGACCTATTTCTCAGTTGGGGTCACAGTACAAAGTAGAAAGCATAGATATGCCCTCATCATATAGACCACTTGGGGATCCTTGGACTTCCATCAGAAACAAAACCAAAAACAACAGATGCAGACTCTAATCCCTAATAGAAAGGGTTGGTAAACACATAGAGGAAAAGAGACCCCAATTTCATTTCATTCATCGGAGTTGAGAAGAGCTTCCTGCTAACCTTGGAGTCAATGCCTTTCAGAGAGGACAGGTATCTGAGAAACCCTGTGTGCCCAGAGACCAAGGTACAAGGGCCAGGTAGACAGCCAGGACATGCCACAGGGATATTAGAGGGTCTCTCTGTTTCTTATAATATTTCTAAAGCATTTAGGACTTCATGCCATAACAAAGAAATAGCAGAGTATGCCAGGGGGTAAGCATACACAGCAGAGCCTACACACCAACCTTAGGGGTTTTCAGACCCCTTAGTTGTTATTATGCTCTAATTAATATTGTCCCATCATCAATGAATACATTTATGTACACAAATACTCACAGGAACCTGTTGTAATATGAAGGATATATAAAAAAAAATTAAAAAAGTCATTATCTTGAAATTTGAGACCACAGATTATTCCTGGAAATAAGAAACTTATGGATAATGAGTGAACCTTAGGACAGGAATGAGCAAGTGTAGTTATTGGTTAGGCTTCTATTAATTTTGTTATATCATTAGGTCAGAAAACCTCCATTATCTTACTTTCAGATGAACCCTTTTAATGATGTTGTTATAAAGGACCAGGGCCAGAACTGTCCAGAACCAGGTTCCCCCAGAACCGTCCAGGACTGGCTGAGCAACAGTAAGCTTCTGTTTGTGATTTTTTTTTTAAATCAACATTTTTTGAAAGGTACTACAAAAAAATTCTATTAATCTTCCATCCATTTTTCTGTTAACATATTATAGTACATGGCACACTTGTCACTATTAATGAACCGATATTGATATATTATTTAAAATTCACACTGGACTCTGATTTTCTTAGTTTTTACTGAACGTCTTTTTTCTGTTTCAGAATCCCATCTCAGATATCACAGTAAATTTCACATCATATCAAGGGTACAGGCCATCAGTAAAATTAGTATCTGTTGATGTTGACCTCAATTAACCAGCTAAGGTAGTGTTTGTTGATTTTCTTCAAGGAAAATTATTCCTCTTCTTTTCTATACTGTACTCTTTAAAAGATACCACTATATGCAGGAAACATTTAAGGGATGGGAAGTTATACTTCACTTCCTTGATGGGGAGGTATTTACATAATTTATTTGTAATTCTTCTGCATGGGAAATGTGTCTATTCTTCCCCATTTGTTTATTTACTCAATACCTTATACATATTTTATGTTCAGAGTTATAAGCCAATACTTTTGTTGTTGTTTTTGTTGTTGCTGCTTAAATTGGCTTAGGCCATTGGGAGCTATTTTAGTCAGCTCCTGTGTCCCCGTGACATACCGCTATCACTGGGTGTGGGTTCTCTCTCTCTTTCTCTTTTTGTACTTTCTTACTCACTACAAGATGCTCCAGGATCCTCTTCTTGTACATTCCCTGTTTAGTCCCAGAATTAGCCATTTCTCCTAAACCCTCTGTTTTTTTTTCATTGGAGAATGGCATTAGAAATAAAGCCCAGGGTACTAGGTACACTGGTTTTTAAAGCTGTCAGCAGGATTGGGCATCTCTAGTCCACTCTAGTCCCCTCTCTGTCCCCCTTCTGTCACTGAATACACAGATCCCACTTTCAGTACCAGTGATCTAACTCTTTTGGCCTCATATCGCTCCCCTACTGAATCACCTTATGTTCCTTCTTTTCCTTTGCCACTTTAACTCGAACAGTGTCTTTGTAGATTCTAGTTTTTGACCTTAACATATTTGGGGTTTTATATTCCTTCAAGTTTTATCATTACTTATTCTGTGATACTTTCTCCTTCAGGTTCTAACCTCAAGCTTCGTGCATTTGAAGTACTCATGTGGGCTTTATGTGGATTGGAAAATTCTCTCCCATTCAGTGACTATTAGGGGACCTAAAAAACTTGACTGACCACATTGAAAAAATCTTTAAGGAGCTAAGACTTTAAAAATATATATAAAAGATAAAATAAGGTTTATAACAACAGAGAAGAACACAAAAGGAGGCAGACTCCCAGAAGCAGACATTTCAGCATAGCCCCTGGAGACAGCTGGCTTGAATTCAAAACTCAAACCTCATCTCTATCACCTTTTAGTTTTGTGTCTTTATTTCTTTTTAATTTTTTGTATTTTTCCAAAGCTGGAAACTGGGAGGCAGTCAGACAGACTCCTGTATGCGCCCGACCAGGATCCACCGGCATGCCCACCAGGGGGCAATGCTCTGCCCATCTGGGATGTCGCTCTGCCACAATCAGAGCCATTCTAGCACCTGAGGCAGAGGCCATGGAGCCATCCTCAGCGCCTGGGCAAACTTTGCTCCAATGGAGCCTTGGCTGCGTGAAGGGAAGAGAGAGACAGAGAGGAAGGAGAAGGGGAGGGGTGGAGAAGCAGATGGGTGCTTCTCCTGTGTGCCCTGGCCGGGAGTCAAACCCGAGACTCCCGCACGCCAGGCCCACGCTCTACCACTGAGCCAACCGGCCAGGTTTTGTGTCTTTAAATAAGCCACTCGACTTCTCTGAGTTACAGTTTCCATTTCAATAAGATGGAGATATGAATAACATCCACCAAAAGCAAATGTTGTCAACTGAGTAAATATTTGTAGAATGCTCAGAATAGTACTTGGAACAGAGTAAACTCTCTATATTTATTGTTGTTGTTGTTATTGTTATGAATAATATCAGGTAGATTGAAGATTGAGATTGACTAAACCTTGCACAAAGTCTAATATTAACCTATAGAGCAAAGTTTTGTCTTGCTTTGCTGTAGATTAGGAGTGTGGTGTTTATGCTCTATCTTAAGCCAAGAACAGAAAAGGTTTAGGGCTATTGTTTAACATAGAGGCGTGAAGACACAGAAGAATAGGATTAGAAACTTTCTATTTTTCCTCTCAAGAGAAATGATCCTCAGACTAACAGAATCACAATATGCATGGTTACCAAAGAAGTAGGCTTAAGGTAGAAGAGGACAGAAAGGGGAGCAATTAGAGCAGGGGTCAGGAACTTACGGCTCACGAGCCAGATGTGGCTCTTTTAATGTCTACATCTGGCTCGCAGACAAATCTTTAATAACAAAAATAATAACGTTAAAAATATAAAACATTCTCATGTATTACAATCCATTCATTTCCTACCGCTCATGTTCATGATTGCGGGTGACTGGAGCCAATCACAGCTGTCCTCTGAGACAACACCAAATTTTTATTGGATAGTGCATAATGTACATGGGTTGTTGTGAGGTCAGGAAGTAAACTTCCTTCCTTTTAATCAAGTAGTCAGCTAGCTAATTGCAGAAGACCTTTTGACAAAGAAGATGGGTAAAAGAAAAAAAGATGAAGAGTATTGTACTTTTCAGCAGGAATGGACAGAGGAATTCACCTTTGTGGGGAGAGCAGGTTGTGCAGTGTGTCTAATATGCAATGATAAAATTGCATCGATGAAATGGTCAAATATAAAGCGGCACTTCGACACACACCATACTACATTTGCATTGAAATATCCAGCGGGGGACAGTAGGAAGAAAGCATGTCAAGAGCTACTGTGCAGAGTGCAAGCTAGTCAGCAGCAACTCCGTGTTTGGACCCAACAAGGTGACTGGAATTTGGCTAGCTTTGCTGGTGCTTTAGCAATTGTGAGAAATGGAAAGCCATTCACAGACAGGGAGTATGCCAAAACATTCATGCTTGATGTTGCCAGTGAACTTTTTGACAACTTTTCGGATAAAGACAAGATAATCAAATGAATAAAAGACATGCCTTTGATGGCAAGAACTGTTCACGATCGTACCATCATGATGGCAAATCAAACTGAGGCAACACAAGTGAAGGACATAAATGTAGCACCATTCTTTTCTCTTACTTTGGATGAGTCAACAGATGTAAGCCATTTATCTCAATTTGGCGTGATTGCAAGGTATACTCTCAGTGACACACTACCTGAGGAAAATCTTGCTTATTTGCCTATGAAAGAGACAACAAGAGGGGAGGATTTATTCAAGTCTTTCACTGGGTTCGCTAAAGAAAAAAAAAAATCTACTGATGGATAAACTTATTTCGGTGTGTACTGATGGTGCTCCGTGCATGAGGGGAAGGACAGAGGATTCGTAGCGCTTCTTTGTGAACATGAAAAAAGACCCATCCTAAGTTTTCATGCATCTTACATCAGGAGGCGCTTTGTGCTCAGATGTGTGGCGAGCAGTTTGGTGAGGTGATATCGCTGGTCATTCGAGTAGTCAACTTTATTGTTGCCCGAGCTTTAAATGATCGCCAGTTTAAAACACTGCTGGATGAAGTTGGGAATAATTATCCTGGTCTGCTTCTGCACAGCAATGTGCTTTGGTTGTCAAGAGGGAAGGTGCTCAGCCGTTTTGCGGCTTGTCTGAGCAAAATTTGTACTTTTCTTGAAATGAAAAACATCGAGCATCCTGAGTTACCTAACACTGAGTGGCTCCTGAAGTTCTACTATCTCGTGGACATGACTGAACATCTGAACCAGCTCAATGTGAAAATGCAAGGCATTGGAAATACAGTTTTATTCCTTCAACAAGCAGTGTTTGTATTTGAAAACAAGCTGGAACTCTTCATCGCTGACAGTGAGACAGGTTGTTTACTACACTTTGAAAAACTGGGAGAGTTTAAAGATGCACGCACAGCAAGTGACCCTGCTCAACATCTTGATCTCCAGCAGCTAGCGGGCTTCACATCTAATCTCCTGCAGTCATTCAAAGTGCACTTTGGAGAATTTTGTAAGTGCACTCATCTTTTTAAGTTCATCACCCATCCACACGAGTGTGCAGTGGACAGCGCCGACCCGAGTTACATCCCCGGTGTCTCCGTCAGAGATTTTGAGCTACAAGCTGCTGACCTGAAGGCCTCAGACATGTGGGTGAATAAGTTCAAGTCACTGAATGAAGATTTGGAAAGACTTGCACAACAGCAAGCAGAGTTGGCGAGCAAACACAAGTGGGGAGAAATGAAAAAACTTCAACCCGTGGACCAGCTGATTGTCAAAACTTGGAATGCGCTTTCTGTCACATACCACACACTGCAGCATGTGAGTATTGCTGTACTGACAATGTTTGGCTCTACGGATGCATGTGAGCAGTCTTTCTCACATCCAGAGAACATTAAGACCGACCCCCAATCATGTTTAATGGATGGAACTCTCAACGCCTGCATGAAGCTTAACCTCACCACATATCAACCAGACTACAAAGCCATCAGCAAAACCATGCAGCACCAGAAGTCACATTAATGGTAAGAAGTACTTTATTCATCATTGGTTAGCAACAGCATAACAACGTTATTAAAAAGAATTCAGAGACTTATTGTACTTTAAAAGTGTTGGTCTTACATAAAATCACACATTTACTTGTATTTAGTGTTAAACATATTGTATGGCTCTCACAGAATTACATTTTAAAATATGTGGCATTCATCGCTTTCTCAGCTAAAAAGGTTCCTGACCCCTGAATTTGAGTCTCCAAATGAGTTAAAGGATATGGCCAAATAAATGCTATTCTGGAATATTAAGGGGATTTGTATGTATGATTGTGGCACCATTGTTAGGAGCCTTTAAATAATTATGGAAATAAATTCAGAAATTGGATGATGGGAAACAATGCCCCAATATTCAAAAGGGGGGGACTGGATAGTGAGTAATGTCTTAAAACAGTTGAAAAGTCAATATGCAAGAGAATGATCAGAACTTTTCTGTTCATTACAATACTACAGAGTTAGGCTCCATGTGTGCAATAGAGGCACAAAAGAAACTTTTAAATAAGCGCAACATGGAGGTGGCCATGATGGACAAGCATATCAGCGGGCTGCGTGAGCGTCTGTACGGAAAGAAGATCCAGCTGAGCCGTGTGAATGGCACGTCATCTCCACAGCTGCTGCTGAGCACGCCCCGCCGCGTTGCTGCGGTGGGACCTTACATCCAGGTCCCCAGCGCAGGCAGCTACTCGGCCCCGGGGAACCCCATAGAGCCCCAGTCCCTTACCGTGGCTTCAGACGCTGCACACTGAAGGCCCAAACCCACTAATGATGGAAACTGGCCAACATGAAAACAAAATGTTAGCTCTTCTGTGAAACCGATGCAGATGGCCAGCGTGGACCGGAAGGACACGAGCACGGAGGGGCCTCTCAAGCAGGGGACGTCTCCATCCAGCCTGTGTCCTTATTGGCTCTGAGGGCCCCGGAGCAACTGGGCATCGAGATGGGTAAAGTGCTGCCGCCTGTCCCTGGTGCCAGCAAGCAGCTGCCTCCAAGCTACGGGACATACCCGAGTCCTGCACCCATGGGTCCAGGGTCAAAAAACTCCCTGGAAAAGGAGGAAGGAGGGCAGCTTGCCCAGGCCCGGCACAGGCCTGCCCAGTTGGCAGAAACCTGGCCTGCTGCCCCCGGCGGGCAGCGCCCACCAGCCAGGCCCCTCCCAGCAGATCCAGCAGAGGATGTCCGTGCCGCCAAGCCCCACGTACCCGGCAGCAGGGCCGCCTGCCTTTCCAGCCACGGATGGCAAACCTGACCTCCCACTGACTGTGGCCATTAGGCCCTTTCTGGCCGATAAAGGGTCAAGGCCACAGTCCCCTGGAAAGGACCCCAGACAGTGAATTCAAGTTCCATATACTCCGTGTTCCTCCAGCCAGCCACGCCACCTAAGAATTACCAGCCGACAGCGCACAGCACCTTAAACAAGTCTGTTAAAGCAGACCGGTTCCACATCCCCGTCGCCAATGCCATTTCTTCACGGGTCACTGGCCCCGAGCACATCGCAGCCCCAGCCACCCGCAGAAAGCACCGAGAAAGAGCCAGAGCAGGACAGGCCGGTGCGCCCGGGGACGGCCCCACAAGCGTGGAGAGCCTGCCGCAGCCCCTCAGCCCCACCACGTTCATGCCCATCGTGCACTACCTGCTGTGCTACCAGAGCAACGCTGACCTGGAGGCCGTGCGCAGGAAGCTGGCCAATGCGCCGCTACCCTGAAGAAGAGCAGCTCCATCACAGAGTCTGAGGGCCCCGGTGGGCCCAACATCCAGAAGCTGCTCTACCAGTGCTTCAACACCCTATTTAAGAGAAAATTCCCTGAGACTTGGAGCTATCCAAACAAGGAAGAGACTGCACTGAAAAATCCTGAGATTCAAAATAGGTGATTCTTAAGACTGTGCTTCCCATCCCAGCTCCACCTCTGTCGTCCACTACTTAGCTCTTCATCATGGAGAGAGGATTTGATCATCTTTCTCTTCTAGATTCTACAAGATGTCACTCTGTTTTCTGCTTTCCTCAAACCTACAACCCACTGGACACATTCAGTCTTGCTGGTGCTAAGAAATAGTTTCTGAGGGAAGTAGAGAAGATGCTGCTTTAAGCCCAAGTATAGACTGTTTCAAAAACTATGCTTTGTGGATAATGTAGGGTGGTCAGCAATGGGGGAAGGTCACCTGAGGAATCCAGACCCGGGAACTTTGGCTGAGCCACTCACACTCATGCGTGCCAAAAGAAACTTCCCACGAGTGTCTTGGAGAAGAGCAACTATCTGCCAGCCAGTGAGATTTCACCATGTCATATTAGCTCGACCACCCTAGAGACCTTTTAAATATCCCACACGTGATTCCATTTGCGTGACTTCCCTGGCCTCTGTCCCTGGGACCAGGGAACATCTTCAGGCGGGATGCGTTCTGTACTAAATAAAGCTTTTATCATTCCACACTTCATGGCTACGCCCTTCCTTCTTCCTCGGCGGGGAAAAATACCTTACAGATAACAGCTTCCATAGCTGTTAGTAACACTGAGTACTCTTTTTTTCATATGACGATCCCCCTCAGGAGCCCTGACAAGCAGGTACTATGTTGGAACTCTATCAAATAGAAATCAAACCTCATTTTAACCTTTAGCAGAAGACCTAGTCACTGTCACATGATGTTGACAATCTTCTATCAGGAACATTCAGGAGAAAATTTTACTCGGACAGGAAATGGAAGTAAAGTATTCTTTGAGATTCTACGGCAAGCTGTCTGATAACCATGAACTGGCTTTTTGAAGATGATGTTGCACACACAAAATCCCTTATTGCATCTCTGCAACCACAACTGAATTATTTTTCCCAAATCTTCTGCACCAGTAATACTAACACTGCAAAGAAGATTTTGAGTTTATCGATCTTTACAAAATCTCCGCCTTTCCTATTCAAAGTACATCTGACTTAAATCTCACACTGCCTTTCACTTCTCCAACCCCGTGCTCCCGAATCACTACATAATGTTTTCTAACAAGTATCTCTCACTCTCTGGTTTTTATTCTGTTTGAGTACTCAAATTTTAAAAGAATTATTTAGTGCTTAAAATAAAGATAAAGAATCTTCCAATTGTCTGTTAGACTATTCAACCTTTGATGTTCAAGTGCATCTTAATCTTAGTCTTTACGCCTTGAGATTAATCAGCTTGGCCCAATCTCTTCCTCTGCCTATATAGCATACAGTCAAAGAAAACTGACTTCAAATGCCATGTCTGGGTCTTTTTTTCCACAGATCTGAAAGCTTGACCCAGTCTATGAACAATTTACCTAAGTATTGAAACTGGAATATGTTTTCCAAAACGAGGCTCATTGACCACTACTTCCAGTAAATTGTCTCACATAACATGAGATAACAGATAGGAAGTTTACAGATGCAATAGGTTTTGATGGGACCTGTCACCCAAACTGGAAAATAGATAAAACAACAACAAATGGGAAATTAGAGAGCATTTTGGGGGAGAACTAAGATTTGACTAACAACATTGTACTTTGTTTCCTGTGAATCCCAAATGATTTATTGACTTACTAAGAAACAATTACCTGATCTTCTTTGTTTGTTCTGTAGTATCAGAAGGAATAAAGAGAGAACCTTGTCCCTGGAGTAACATTTTCTCATGCAAACTAATGTAAATCACACATCTCTGCGTTGAAAGCTTGTTTGACAAGCATTTTCCAAGCTCAAAGCAAATATCATAACAGGTTAACTTGTATTGGAATGATGTTGGTAAAAAAGACTTTTCCAGAGAAGGCTGAAAAGAACTTCCGTGCTAGGAAAAAATATACCTAAATATTTTGGTGAATTAACGATTAGTGCTAGTTTAATTTTTTTTTTTTTTTTGCCTCACAATCTGGAACAATCTTTTGATCTAATCTAGGTGGTAATTTAATTTTAATGCAAGTGCACGAACTTAAAGTTTTGTACAGGGTATATAAAAAGAGAGATTTAGATAGTAGAAAAATGGGATCTTCTCATCACAGGTAGAAGATCAGTTTGGTAAACTGGTGTGTGCATCAGACTCAATGTTATATGAGTTTTCACAATTATGATTCCATATAGCCACTAAATAAAGACAGAATTTAAAACTCAAGAAGTTTTTGTTGAGATTACATTTGAGGACCCACTATTTACTGCATAATTCCGTGATGGCAAACCTTTTTATAAAAATCCCACTTTTGCAGTGCTGGTCAACCTGGTCCCTCCCGCCCACTAGTGGGTGTTTCAGCTTTCATGGTGGGCAGTAGCGGAGCAACCAAATGGTGCTGCGATTGGCCCACCATGAAAGCTGGAACACTCACTAGTGGGTGGGAGGGACCAGGTTGACCAGCACTGCAAAAGTGGGTGGTTTTTAAAAAAAGGTTCACCATCATGGGCATAACATTATATTTCTTGTTTCTTTAAAATCTCATTAAGTTTGATACACTAATTTTTTCTGCTAGGTATCATTTTTAGATGAAGTACATTGAAATTTAGAAAAAGCAATTTCACCAAGGACATGCAGCAGGTGACTGGAAGAATAAGGATTCAAACTCACATTTTTCTGGCTATATCATGCTGATTCTTTACTGACCTTCTGAACAATCAGTTCACCTCACTTCATAATGCATATTTCATGGATGAAAAAGGAAATGTGGGAAAAATTTATTCAGCCCATTTCCAGAAAGGATAAACCACATACATAGCAGAATGGCAAGTAGAGGAGAAAACTTAAAAAATGACACGATGGACCAAGAAAGATTACAGATCTCAAGTGTAGTCCTCATATACTTGGAAAGAAGCCCTTTCCCTCATGACATAAACCATGGAGAAAACCTTCCGTCTTCAGATTTGCATAACTAATTCTCAGCTTGGATGAATATTTTTATTATGGAACCATAGGAGAATAATTGCTACACATTTCAGAATGTTCTAGATCATCTCTGCACAATAGAAATATAATGTGAACCATCTGTGTGATTATAAATTTCCTAAGAGTCATATTAAAAATGTTAAAATTGTTTTAGTAATATAGTCTATATAACCCAATCTATTCAAAATATTATAATTTCAACATCTAATGTACAATTATTAATGAGATAATTTACATCTTTTTAAATACTAAGTCTTCAAAACCTAGTATATATTTTACACTTATACCACACATTGCAATCCAAAGCTTTCAGAGAAACATAGTCCTAGCAAAACACTAAAATTGTATTTAATAGAAAACATTTTATACTGATTCAGTTTTAGAAATTAATTTAAGTAGGTGTATTGAATTTTAATGTATTTTAATTTAATTTTATACTTAAATAAAATTGAAAATGCATTTCTTCATTCACACTAGCCATACTGTAGTTACTCAATAGCCACATGTTGAATTGTATTTAGATTAGACAGCACAATTTTAGATGAACAGATAGTATGAGCTTCTCTTATACTATGTCTACAATTTTCATAGTGAGCAACTAGGACAACAAAGGCTAAATTGTATGTATCCAATGTAGACAAAATGGAAGTCACTTATTGTAAATAAGTAGTCCATATGCCATTTCATCTCTTGAAGACTGTCTACAATATGAACAAGTCAGATAGGTAGTGCAGCAAAGAGATTTGTTTTTCCAATTCCATTCTCTTATTAGAACAGAAATAAAGCTGGTTGCATAAAGAGGAAAAAATAAAGGCTGGTTAAAATAAGACTTGCATGCTATAGATAACTTTTGCAACTGATTAATTTTGGAATATATTTTTAATGCTTCTAATAGAGCACTAATGAACCCCTACTAATTTTCAATTAAAATAAGCATAAATGATGTCAATTCATGGAATCAATAACTGAATATACACAAGTAATTCTGGAATTGTCTAAAATGAAGGGGGAAAAACAACTAAAATCATCATGATGTCTTAGAAAGAAATATTTAGAAGAAATCAATCCTGTTTTAATAAACACAAACTTATACTTAACAGAGTCCTTAAGGCACTCAGAAAGCTTAAAGCCTTACTCTTGTTATCTGTTACTCAAATCCCATAGGCTTAGACACTTTCTTCTTTTCAGCCACCTTCTCAAAGCCTATCTCCCACAGACTTTTAGGCCATCTTCACACAAGATCTGGACCCCTCTCTACTGTGGGACAATTCCTTAAAGCTCCAAAGTGATAAGAAATTGATGTTAAGAATAGCAAATGTTAGAATTCTCAAGAAGCTGGAATTATTTCTTAGGCTTAAAATGATACTTTTATTACATTTGACCATAAATTATTCCAGGGAATGTCTTCATGTAAAAGAATATAGAACCAAAAGGCTATATTTACGCTAAAGTATATAATGTCTATAGGTTGTAATTCTTCATCTTTTTACTCTTGGCCTTTAACTACCTTGAGGGTCTAACACCCTTTGATTAGTATCTGTGGATCTTCATGGCACTGGTTTTAGTCAGGGCAAGAGAAAGATGTGTAATTTAAACACTGTTCCAGCCACAATAATTCTGATAGCTCTCCTCCCACCTGCTCTAGACTCAGAACCACTAAAATATTAATTCTTCTTATATCCTGTAACAGCTAAGTTTTATAAACTTAAATGTTATTTTCAAAGAAACTCTTACACTTAGATAAATGTGTCACTTTTCAAAAGATCTAGTGCAAAAACACCCTACTTTACAAAACAGATACATCAGTATTGTTTCTTGCTTTATAAACAAAAATATCACAGGGTTTCTCTAAAGCAATGAGTTGCCTTAAAACTTTTAAATGATTATTCAACTTTTATAAAATATTATTTATGCACAGCACCATAGGAGGGCATCTATTGTAAAGTTAAATGGATCTGTACCATTATAAAATTATGTGTTCTAATTCTGGTTCTTGCCTTTTATTATTCAGGTCAAGAGAGCTGTCCAATTGTGGTGCTGAAGAAACTAAAGAATGAATATCATTTCAGTTGTTAACATTTTATCTCTAAAAACTGTAATTCCTTTTTGTTTTAATGAAAACCCATCAAATCAAAAGGTTATTATCTCTACTACCATACTTAAATTTGTGTTTCATTCTAAAGTGGCAATAATCAATGAGAAGCAAATTATCTGTTGGTGCTGTTTTTGGTTTGCTTGTTCGTTTATCCAAAGTTGATTTTTAAAATGCTGTTGTTCAACACATATAAAAATACGCATGCACACATAAATATTTTTATGAAATACCTTTATCCTTCTATTTTATTAGTTCTAGAGTCTTATGTTCTTAAGGACATGATTATCATAGTAATTTTCTTCACATTTTCTGAACTGGTACTAAAACAATCAATGATAAAAGGGCAAGAGTTATCTCAAAATAAAGTCAAGAGTTTGCAAAGGCTGTTTATGAAAGGAGGCTAAGATATAAACTTAGTCTAATAAATCTCAGTGCACAAACAAAATCTGATATCATGACAGATGTGAAGTATCAAACAAGGAAACAAAAATAAGTAATTACTATAAATATATGTAATACTATATGTAATACCTTTAAAATACCAGTTAAAATATATAATAACTTATTTTTCAAATATGATTCTAAGTGATGACAGGTATATCATTATTTTTCATCAAACCACAGCTGAAAACTTCTGGATTTCATATGTTATTCTTTTAGACATTTTCCCAATTAATTGTATAATTTTCTTTTCTCTGTTTTAAGAAAAATCTTATTATTGCTTACTGATAGGTAATAAAATTTCTGCTCAACTTATAATTTAAGTTAAACAGCTCTTAGAATTTTAGCTAAATGATGTAGTCTTAATTATATTGTTTTTCTTTAAGAAAGTGAAGATCTTTAAAAATCATGTTAGCAAATTATTTATAATAATGTTTGTAATAAAGATGAAAATGGGTAATGAATCTCTTAGTTATTTTAATGTTAGTAGATGATGGGATTCATCAGTATTCAGGAAGCTCATCATGAACACATGTTACAAAGAAAAAGTCTTTGTGACTTTGTTTTTGGGTAACTTAGGCTAAATAAGTAATTTAATTTATAAAATAATACTAAAATTTCAAAGCAATAATTGGAGACTATAAAAAATGTCATTTTCTTTCAGTGGTGAAAACCTATCTCGGCATCTTAAGAGTCACTTAAATACCTATTTTCATCTTCATCATTTAGTAGGTAGCAAATCACAATGTCTAATTTCATAAGAAATCCTTACTTGTTCAAGCCTATGAGACTCATTTGTGTATATATATTATTCAAAAGCAATCTACCACATCTCAAAAGCATTATTCTGAGTAAAAAACAAACAAATAAACAAAAACTAGACTATAAAGGAAACAATGTATGATTTAACTTTTATTATATTGTAGAATAAGAAAAGTTAAAGTATGGTGATAGAAATTAGATCAGTTGTTGCTTATGAGGAAGGGAGAATTGGAAATGGGCCTGAAGGAATTATCAGAAGGTATTAAAAGTTCTGTGTCTTATTAGGGGTGTGGCATATACCATTATAGACATTTTTCAGAATTCATTGAATATTATACTTAAAACCAGAGTGTGTTACTATATATAAGTTATATCTCAATAAATAAAAATTAGGACAAACCAAAACAAACCATTGCTTTATCTAAACATAAAAATAAATCAGTGTGTGAGAAATTGGGCCTATCATGAAAATGACTGTGAACCAAAAGCGTTCACTTGTATGGGAAGAAGAGTAAATTAGAGGATACTCATCACATAGAAATGGAAACCCTATTATTACTGACTCTTGAAAATACTGTTAGAAACCTATGAAGTCGTGTCAATAGGAAATTAAAAATAAAACTCATTCATACTAAATATATAAATGACATTGAACTGAAGGAAACATGAAAATTGAAGTTACTTTAAATAGAAAGTATTCAGGCTAGTTTTAATGTTCAAATTTGGGTTCATAAATTATCTATTTTAATAGCTATTAAAAACACTTTTATAATTTTTTAGGATGAATTTTTATTTTTTTTAAATAGTGGTTTGTTTTTTTAGATTTTATTTATTCCAATTTAGAGAGCAAGGAGAGAGAGAGAGAGAAAGGGAGAGGAGCAGGAAGCATCAACTCCCATATCCGCCTTGACCAGGCAAGCCCGGGGTGTCAAACTGGTGACCTCAGCATGCCAGGTCAACACTTTATCCACTGTGCCACTACAGCTCAGTCTAGGATGATTTTTCTTTAATTTGAGTTTTACTTTTTTTATGGTAATTGTTTTTCTGTGTAAATAATGATTAAGTTATGGACCAAGATAGAATAAGAAATCATTTTCATGCATATTGGAAACTTTAAAAATCCAAAAACAAGGATGCTTACTGACAAGGATAACATAGGATTGCGGCTCACATCAGACTAAATTAGTAATAATGATGATTCTTAAATGTTGATTTCACTGAAGGCATGGTGACTAACGGGTGAATCTTTATAGAAAAAAAAATTCTTTAAATTTCATATCTTGTTACATGAATAGTATGTTTCATACTCAGAGACAAAAATAGCATATATTTTCATACACGTTTTTCATCTAAATGTTGCCCAAAGCCATAGACATTATGAATAAATTTACAGCAAGTCTCTTGGTTGGCAGTTCCAGGGCAACAATACTATAATTAGTGAAAATATTAACTCAATGTGCTATATCCTCCACCAGCTACCACTGTGTCTATTTGCTCCACTGATAGTTACAGAGAGGTTGTTTCATGATGGGAAAAAGGGAAGGAGTTTTTATTGGAGTTAAGGCCATAAGAAGATAGAGTGGAATGTATGGCTTGAGAGGTGTGTTTTAAGGCCAGAGCTGAGAAGCTAACTAAAATTTAAGAGAAAAAATTTAAATTTTAGGCACAAGCAGAACTTCTTAGCCCAGGTAGTACTCCATGGCATAGAGTTGGGGGAAAGACAACTGATCTCCTCTCTATGGGAAACTCATCATTTGCAGGTTTGGGGAGAGATAAACTTCTGCACCAGGTCAGATGTGCTCCCATGATAGATGGTTTTGTGGTAGGGTTATGCAGTCAGATTTGAGGCCATTGCTTCATGGACAATGAGATGGTGGAGAAAGTAAAACAAAGACTAATTTGGATACCATAGATGTCTAAAGATGACTGACTGGTTTGTGTGTACATGTGACACACTCCTGAAGGATGTCCCACAAATAACTGACTAACATTTAAAGAGTGTTGATTTCTGACAATGAACCCAGTATTGACTCATGTCTTCATAACATTGACAGTAGTTATTGACTGGTGAGGTCTAGGACATTTGGGTTACATGTTGATATTCTTTTTAACAGATTCTAGTATTCTTTTATTGTATAATCAAGATAAATGTGCAAATAAAATATAAATTGTTTTTATAGAATCTACTACAACAAAACAAAAGTAGGCTTATCATTTTTAGACAAAATCAATTACTCATGTTTCTGTAAGCAACATTCATATAATATATTTTTTATTTCATGTCACAAACCTGGTTTCTACTCCACTGAGTAGTAGCATTTACTTAATTTTTTATTACATTCCTATGCAATAGTATTGTTATTTTGCAGTAAAATGTAAGTCAGCTCAATTTTAGCATCTGAGACTCATTAAGCATGTGCAATTTGGTGCTTAATGAGTTGTTAACCCTGAGTAAATATATTAAAATAATAGAGTGATAAGTTTAAACTGAATTGCATTGGGGTCGTTTTTTATTCAATGATGTCTTCAACAGCAAGAGAAATTGACATTTAAAAAGCAGTTTTTGATTTATACTTAGTTGTCACTTACTATTCATCTCTTCCTTATTTGTTTCTTTTTCTTAGTTATCCTATTACTCATTGTCCCTTAAATATTCATTAATTTGAACATTTCCAATTTTATTTCAAAAAGAAACAATATGTTAGGGTCTATACAACTCAAATACAACACTGAATAAGTCTTTGATAAAAATAAAAACTTCCCTGAGATAAGTCAACATAGTTGAAAGATATTGAGTAAAGCAATTTCATCCAAAGCATATTTTCTAACAATGTGTTTGTGGACAGACAAACATGGATCCTCTCAGTTTATTTGTTATGCACATAAACCATGGTCACTATGACATTTCTTAATCAGCATCTCAGCTCTTTGTGGTCAGAATCAAGGATGGCAATATTAATGACACCAACAAAATTCTATTGTTCTAAGCCCCACAGAGCCTCAGAAAAAATTGAAGAATAAGATAGAATTTAATGTCTCATGGCTCATCAGCAAAAACTGTCAGTTTAGTTCTAACAGCAGACTTTCCCCCCCTACCCCTCATAAGTTACCAATAGGGTATAACTGGGCTTAAAGTTTATAAACAGGATTTGAGGTGGGAGTGACATGAAAAACCATCCTTTGACTAAAATGAAGGCGATCTGAGTAGAAGCCAATCAAGCAAAAGCAAATATGCAGTTCTAAAGCATCTGTATTATAGCCACTTATATGACCATAACAATATTTTGATTTATGATGTGAAGCACAAATTCAGAAACAAGCTATCTCTGAATAAGAGACATTTCTTTAATAGATTGGGAGAAACATAGAAATTGCTCAGAATTATCATCTTGACAGGTAGCATTTTCCTGGGATGAATCTGAAATGGCCTATAATCGTATTTGAATACAGGTATGAGGGAAGACACCTAGCCAGATAGTTCATCTAAGAATTTTATGATTTAGAAAATGGAATTGAAGGGCAAACTAACAAGAAGCACAAGAAGTCAAATATAAATACAACTTAGGGAATTCAAACTCAGATCACCTTTTAGTGTCACATAGCTACAAATGAAAAGTGATGGACATTTAAAAAATAAAGATCTTTCCCCATTCGAGTTGTAGGTCATACCATCAACTGTCTACTGAATCCTGATCACCACGATTTGCTTGCTGTTTGGAAAGGCAATATGTATGTGTATATGTATGAAAGAATTGCACATATACTTGCAGTACATCATAGTCTAGACATTGGATACAGGATCCCACACACAGGATCTCCACCTTGGTTCTTCCTTCTACATATACTGACTTCTCTCTCCTCCTCCCTTTTGCTCTCTTTGGCTCTGTTTTTGAAATTTATACACATGTATGGCTGAATGAGTATTTGAAAGCATCCAAATTTACATATCTGTCTTGAGTAAACGTGCCATCTAATTTTAACACACATCGCTCGTCTCATTTTTAAACCATGCAATTAAGAGAGTTGGTGACAGCACTTGAAAGAAGCGTCCAGCAAAGACACATAATGGCGGTGATCCAAGGGCCTCTTGACGGAGCGTGTGCTGAAAACAACAAAGATCTCACAGGGAAATGAAAGCTGAAATAAAAGCTTTCTAAGAAGTCGTGGAAAGAGATGCCTATCACAGTGGCAAAATTATCGTACGGAACAATTTATTCTGCTTTATGTTTTACAAGATGAGCATTAACTTGAGTTTGCAGACCTTTCATTCAAAGAAAGAAAGAAGGAAAGGAAGGAAGGTAAAAAAAGAAAGGAAGGCAAGGAAAGAGGAAGGATGAAAGGAAGGAAAGAAGAAAGGAAGGAAGCATTCACATGTAACTAAGTTGATTTTAAGATTTGTAGCGCTGTGAAAACTGTTGATAAAACGCTGTCACATCCTGTTGCCAGTATTACAAAATTCTAAATCTAGGCTCTACCAGTAACTCCTAAGATTCTCAACAAATTATTTAACTTCATGGAAACAGTCCAACCTCTCACTTCATAAAAGAGGAAATGGAGTCCCAGAGTATTCTTTTAGCCTAACATGTGAATGGATAATGACTTTTATTCATCAAAGATTATAAGGCAGTAGGGATCATATCCCAAATAAAAGCATAGTTTCTTTATTCAGAACATTCTTTTTCCTCTGTAAGGTATATCAATAGCTTTTGAATTAATTCAAGTAAAAATAGTTATACATTCACGTGTGAAATATTAACTATACTGAAAACCAAGCCAAATCGGACGCCAAGGACAAAGTCACTGTAATAACTAAAACTATACCAGATTTTTTTCCATAGTGCATTTCTAATAAACCTCCCACCCATCATCTGACCATATATCTAGCATATACAATGGGCATTTCAAAACAGAACTATTACTCAGAACAGAGTTTCAGGGACATCTTTTATTTTATATTTTTTGATTACTCAGTATATCCAATATACTGATAAAAAAAATAAAACTCTCTGAGATTGTCATGTAGAAAAAAAGGGAGCTTTACTTATTTTTGTTCTTTTGCTGTTTACAATAATTGCTCAAACAAATAATGTAAAACATGACATACACCCTAACTGGTAATGTAGTTTAATTTGGAATTCTAATTATGACTGACTTTGTTACTAAGAATGTCAAATATTTGGCACATATATCTCCCAGGGCCCAGGGATAAGGAAAATGAAAAGTCAATTTCTCTGTTGCTATGATGAGATAAGCAGAGAGACAGGCAGTGTGCTTATTTCTAGGAGCACCATATGCTAAGCTGCAAGCTTGGCCTTCATATGCTGTAAAACCAATGTGCATGCATGGCTGAGACATAGGGAAATCAGCGGTGTGTACACACTAATTAATAAGTCCATAGCAGTTTGCTGTCTACTCATAACTCATATTTGGGAGAATATTCCTGGAAAGGAATATGTCAAGTTTCTTCCCTATATACAGGTTGTGTTATCAGCTGTCTTCCTAACAGTAAGAGAATAGTATACTTCCATTCAGTCCCTCTCCACTTGATTAGCAAGAGTTGTTCAGCCTTTATCAAAGTTTTAACACAGATTTCACACTGATTTGTTGTAGCCTGTGCTATATCCTTTCAGAAGGTGGTATGCCCTTCCAGTTATGGTCTTGGCCATGACTCCCTTCAGAGGTCTGGCAGACCAGGCAAGAATGAGAATCTTTCTGGTTACAGGTTTACCAAATTTCCTTCCTTTAATCAAACTCTTCATTGTGTCATTGGCATAAAAACACCTGGTTAAAATTAACCAATGTTTTCGGGCAGTTCTTAAAACAATATGGGTCATTTATCATGCTATACTAATTAATAGGAGAAACACAACGCACTTATTTAAAGGCATGAACAGCATGAACAGCCCATTCCCTCACAGGGCTACATCTGTCCTCTAGTCTCTAGCACTTAAAAGTTACTCTGAATTTGGAACCGAAAGAAACTTTGGTTGTTTCTCCTGTTTTGTTTTCAAATGTAAATGAAGCACCCCCAGCTACCTGACTTCAGCTGTTACTCAAAATCTGCACTTTTGTCTGGGAGGCTTAAAAAGGTAGGTTTACATGTTCACATGCAGCACAGAGGTTTCTGTTTAATCCCTCCTGTTCACTCATCCCTTTGCCAGTTCCTTTGCTCATGTGGTGAGTTCCCACTCCTTCTCTGTGCACAACTTCAGTCAGAATCCTGCCCTTAGAGCTGCTGTAGGCTCCTCTGCTGTCACTCAAACAAGGCAGGTATACTCAGGTTGTCAGCTGAACCCCTAGGGTGCTGAAGCTGTATACTACTGTCACCAGTGGGATGAGAGAAAATAGTCTCTTCTCCACATCTGAATAGAACATTGTCCTTGGGGCCTCAGAGTGGCAGTGTTAGTGTCCCAAGTGCCCCACGGGTTTCAGTCAAATTGCTGCCATCAGCTCCTGCCTGCATTTTCTATTCCTTAATCTCCATAGCCATTCCTGCCTCTAATCACCTTTGTAGTTACTTGTCTGATCTCTCAGTGGAAAATCAAAGTCCACATGTGTATGCACTCATGCAAGTAAACCCCTCCTCTATGGAAAGTAAGAAAAAAAATTTTATTTTACTTTTTGCTTGTTTCTTTGACTAGACTCACTAACTGAATCTCTGGAATACTCTTAGAATATTAATTACGTCTGACTTTTGGATTGATACACCATCCCCTAACAATCATGGTTCTTATTCATCATACATCTCTACTTGGCTGAACTCCCTAAAGGATGACGGTGGGGGTGGCAGTTGGCAACTAAAAAATGGCCTCAGTTCAGCTCTCTGTAGAACTTGATGTTTGTCACCCTGGCCAAAATAATGATAATAATAATAATAATAATAATAATAAAAATGTCTAGGAAAAGAATAAGCTAGAAATGGCCAGAAACTCTACTATTTCAAAATCTGTTTCCTCAAGTAATGGATTACACAGAACTACGATGACTTTTGGAGTTGGAGCAGGCACTGCTTATGGTATACAGTGCTCCAAAGGGGTGACCAGCTCAGTCCTGTCAACTCACAGTGATGAGATTTAAGAAGATCATGCTCAGAAAAAAAAATGCCAAAAAGAAAACAGGAACAAATTTAGGTGAAGTTTACCAATGAAGCTTACTTCTGATTGCCCCCTACTAAAAGCGGGCAAACGGGTCTTCCTTCCCCCCGCAAGGTTGGGATAACAGTAGCTACTTGGCACACCTATGTGTAGGCACTATTCTATGTGTTCTACTCAGATTTTTCTCCATTGATCCTCGCTACTTTGGGAGGCAGATGCGACTTCACTTTTGGATGAATTTTCTTCACTTTTAGATGAATAAAACTGAGGCTAAGAGAAGTGCGGGTCTCACTCTTTCAAAATCATGCTATCTAGTCAGCTTTTTAGCCGCTGGGAATTTAGAGAAAATTTACCCTTTCTAGGTTTACTGTGTTGAGATCACTCTTTCAATTAGACGATAGCTTTTATAGGTCTAGTTAACTTTTATGGAGTAACTTAAAGTGCAAACAAGGAAACAAAACATTCCATAAATACTGTGAAATTTGCTTTACAAAGAACATTGGCTATTGAAAGGAATGATACCTAAGATTATCTTGCCCTTCCTGTTATTGTCAGTTTTTGAGAAAGACAAGTACTGTACACCACTGACAAAGGGCTTTCATTTCTCAGGTCCCTGGCAGGTGCCCTGAAAATGTCATAATACAGAGCTGAGAATTATTAAACCTATCAATGTTATGCACAGTGTTGTTGCCATTCCTTCGTTCACTCATCCACTCATTCTTTTAGTCATTTTTTACTCCTTCAGTTAACAAGTATTATTAATTTGCAGCCACAAGCTATGAAAAGACCATAATATAGTCAGAAGTCCAGTATTTTTAAATTTGAATCAAATACTTAACCACCCAAATATTTAACCAATAATTTGGGGCCAATTATTTAATCCTCCTTGAGCTTCTGTGATTTTTACCTCTGAACTTGGGATTTTAGTATACTTCCTCAAAGGAGTGCTTATAAATCAAACAACTATTTGAGGATAATCTTTATATACTTCAAAATACAACATAGGTGAAGGTTATATACCTATGACAAGACAAGTCTAAAGGGCCTTAAAATTAGTTGATAACAAAAAAAAAACTCATACAGAAATAGGGATAGCAAAACAGTTAGTTAGTAAATGCTAAATGAAAAGCTTGGGCATTAAGATTTAAGGAATTGAGAGTAAGAAAATAAGTCATTTCTAGCTGGGGAAAATGATTTGACTTTGGCTTTGAGATATAATTAAGATGCAGGAGGATAAGGATGATATGCTACAGAAACAAAGACATGAGCAAAAATAATTAGGTAATAATTAAAACACCTTATAAGTTTGGGCAATGCCTGTAAACCTTTTTGACTGGAACTCATTTGGGCCAAGGAGGTCTGGAGGGAGTTAGGGTTGACACAATGATTAGAAGATACACTGGTCATGAGTTATCTTCAGCACACGTTAAAGAACTGGCCAATTTTAACAGATTACTGAGAAATGCTGTCGTCTTTAGAAGAGATGAGACAAAGCTAAACTCTAGTGCAGGGGTTGTCAACCTTTTTATACCTACCGCCCACTTTTGTATCTCTGTTAGTAAAATTTTCTAACTGCTCACCAGTTCCACAGTAATGGTGATTTATAAAGTAGGGAAGTAACTTTACTTTATAAAATTTATAAAGCAGAGTTACAGCAAGTTAAAGCATATAATAATAATTACTTACCAAGTACTTTATGTCACATTTTCATTAAGTTTGGCAGAATAAATCTTTATAAAACAACTTACTGTAGTTAAATCTATCTTTTTATTTATACTTTGGTTGCTCCGCTACTGTCCACCATGAAAGCTGGAACTCCCACTAGTAAGTGGTAGGGACTGGGTTGACTACCACTGCTCTTGTGGATGAGACTGGCAGCCTGTATGGGGGAGGTGAGATGGGAGCAGAGAATCAGTGGGGAAACTCAGAGCAAGAGCAAAGACTTGGGCCACTGTCTCTAAAGATATTTTCTAACTTGGGAAACCAATGGTTTGTAAAGGCCAGGTGATTGGGTCAAGGTCCAGTGCTGCTGCAGTCATAGTGAGCTGATGCCTGTCCTCTCTGCTGCAGAGGATGAGAAGCCAATAAATTCCCACTCCCTGGAAAAGGTATCCTAACAAGAAGGCAGAGAAAGAAGGCTCCCGACCTTGGTCACCTGTGGGCTGAACAGACTGGTTGATCCCAATATGGCGGGTGAAGTGAACCACTTTTTTATAGACCTGAAGGTAAGATTTCTTTTTAGTCATTTTCAGAAAAAAAAAGAAGTTGTCATAAAGGATTAGGCCCACTTCTTTTTGTTTTCTTAGAGCACTCTCACCCCTCCCTACTTCTATTTCATCCTGCTTCCCTTCTGTCCACATTCTACAATGACTGGGAATGGTTCCTCTGTTTTTTTATTTTTTTTTCCCCCACTTTGATCAGTATTGGAAAATTAAATTTTTTAAAAAGCCAAAGCATAATAACAAAAGCAGAACACATCCTTAGTTAACTGAACTTCAAGGGAGAAGCTCAGTGATGCTCTTCCCACACACTGGAGAAACAGATAAAACGGACCACACTATTTATAGCCACCTTCCCGTTCCTAATAACTTCCATTTAATTAGGGCTGTAAATACCATCAGCAAATGCTCTGCAGCAATGCAGGAGCAATCCTGGGCCCTCCTAAGAAATACCCCACCCCGGGCAAGTAAAGCATATCCGAGTGCGTTCCACAGCTCACAAACACACTAAGTTATGGGGGAAAGCCAGAATGGTTTATGCTACAAAGAGAGAACTGAGATTAAAGAGAGGGAAAATTTAATTCTGTTTTCCTTCCACAATTCTAAACAATGCCAGTGATAAAAATATCCCACCCACAAAAAGAAATCTTATTGGTCAAAATTCTAAACTATCATTGCAGGCATTGTTGGTTTTTTTTTAGATTTTGTTTATTCATTTTTTATTAGAGAGAGAAGAGAGAGAGGAAGGAGAGAGAGAGAGAAAGAGAGAGAGAGAGAGAGAGAGGGAGAGAGAGAGAAGAAAAAGACAGAACAGGGAGAGGAGCAGAAATTATCAACTCCCATATGTGCCTTGACCAGGCAAATTCGGGATTCGAACCTGCGACCTCAGCATTCCAGGTCGACACCTTATCCACTGCGCCACCACAGGTCAGGTGAGTTTAATATTATATATGTAAACTTCAAATTAACACATTTCAAAATTACGTACTACCTAATAATTATTGTATTTCAATGGAAAATAATCTGGAGCAGTCCCAATTATAAAATCCGTCTCCAATACCCATGAACTCAGTATCACGTACTCACTCAAAGTCATTTGTAATGTTCTAGGATCATTAGCAATTAATTTAGATGCAGTGTGTGTCCAACCCCTGTGGCTTTATATAACCCTTTGTTTAAACAATGCATTTGAAATACCAAGTAACAGCACAGGCAAAAGAAAGAACTTGAGTTATTCAATCTGCCATTCTATGTGTCCATTCAATGAAACAGAGAGAACTGTGTCATGTAAAAATTTTTTATGTTAAGTTCAAATTTTAGGCTATATATGAAATATTTCTATTGAATTTGAATAATATTTTTCAAGGTAAAATGTCTTCTACTTTCATTGTGAATTCTTCTAAAACTAAAGAACAAATAAACATAATGAGAGATACTATTAAGTGATTATTACTGAAAATAATTTTGCCACAGAAAGGAAGGAGGAGGGGGATGTTAACATATGATGCCCATACTATAGGATCACACTATACACACAGACCCTGGGCTGAAACTGACTTGAGGAGATTCTGGTCCTTGTGAACACATCCATCCTAACTAAAAAGTCCAAGGAAACTTTACTTTTGCTTTGTTTCAAGCAGGACCAGACTTCCTGTTCTTCTCATGTGCAAATGATGGGTTTGGTGAGACCTATGGAGAACAGCCTAAACTGGAAAGCATATTGTAGAGTGAAGAGTATAACTTTGCCCAAGGGGAGGTCTGGCCTTTGCTTTCAGCTTCTGCGAGGTGATCTGCATGTCCATGGAATGTCAAGCCTGGTAGGAGCTTGCCTTTGTTTAGGGTGTGGCTGGCATGCCAGAAAGTCTAACACCATGATTTATGCTGGAGCCTCTGGCCTCACCAACCATGTGATTTAGTCTGGAAATCTCAGGGGACACGAGATCAGCTCTACCTCCTAAGGAGCTAGAGAGTAAGATCAAACATGTGAATAGTGAACCATGCTTATATGAAGAAGAATGCCTCCCTCGCCCTCAAAAACAACAACAACAACAAAAAAACCCCAAACCATAAGCAACCAAACAAAAACTCTTGGGTGAGCTTCTTTGTTTGGCAATATTCTGTAATATTCTGTGCACATTATCACACGCCATTACTGTCCAGGACTCCATGGGGAAAGGACCTCTGGAACCTCAACATGTGGGTCCCTGAAATCCGTCCCATGTATTTCTTCCCTTGACTGATTTTAATCTGTATATTGTCCTTATAATAAACCATAATGATGAGTATAACAGTGCTTTTTTTTTTTTTTTGCTTTTTTTTTTACAGGGACAGAGAGAGAGTCAGAGAGAGGGATAGATAGGGACAGACAGACAGGAACAGAGAGAGATGAGAAGCATTAATCATCAGTTTTTCGTTGCGACACCTTAGTTGTTC